>NW_020438871.1:257170-345711 GCF_000699045.2 Agrilus planipennis | reverse complement strand
TCAAGTTAAATTTATTTTTATAATTTCTGTTCTAGTAAATAATCGTATTATCTGGTTAATTGAAAACATTAACTTCATGTTATTTATTTATCATTTTTACTTGAAAATAGATACGTACAAAAATTAATACGATTTTCAATAGAAGGTAGGAACCGTACTGATTTTTAAAATACTATTTATTTATGGCAAGCAATTTATTATTTCACATGAACATAAATTACTCAAATGCAGTAATTTGGAAAATTAAATTGACGGTTTCTATTTTAATGTTTAAAAAAAATAAATTTGATTTAATGAGGTAGTTCCATTTAAAAAAAAATGACCAGTTTAAATGTGAATAAGCCTTGAGGCAAGTAATAATGTTGTGTTTGGCATGGACAGTAGGTACCACAGTTGAAAATAAGATTGATTATCTCTTACAACGCAGTCAATAATAATTTAAAGAAAATAAGTTTTTAATAACTCATTCATTTTCCTATTTAAACCAAAGTTACATAATAGTAAATGAAGAAACGACAATGTTTAAATTTCACTGAAAATGTTTAATAAATTTCTGAAAATAATGTTTTCTACGATATTTTCATTTTCAATAACAATAATAAAATCGTCAAATTTCAATTAAGTCATTATGATCAAAATTTTATTCTTCTGTTTGTCCCGCTTAATTTAGGCAAACATTTAAATAAATCATTACTTAATGGTACTCTAAAATTAATTATTTTCATAAATTATCAAGTGAAAGTTCTGGCAAATATATATACAAATGTGTGTAATGCATAATGTTTATATATTCATTTATTAACCATGAAATAGATATGCCAAATTCACGTATATAATATTTTGTGTTTCACAAAAAATCTTATCATTAACCGATCAATCAATAAACCAACTTTAAATTTCATTTGTCAACTTTGGAGTAGCTTAGTAAAAAGTTAATTTTTTGCGTCGAATCTTAAAAACAATATATTTTTGTTATATTTAGGCAGGTATCTGTTGTTTTATAATTTTTTTTTATTCTTATAAATGCCGCCGTAACATGGCGTTATGCGTGTATTTTTTGAACAAAACGAATACGTACAAATCTAAGTTGGCGAAGTTGTGAATGAAAAATGAGTCATAGCCTGTGTAATACAAACAACTGCAAAATTTCTCTCCTATTTCTCAGAAATACGTACAAGCACATAAGAACATATATGTATTTACTAACATTGACTTTTAGCAAGTATTAAGTGAGGAGGTATAAAATTACACTAGGAAAAAGTGAACATTTTCTGCAACTGTGAACACATATGTATGTATTAGATATGCCAAAACAATAACGATAAATATACAAATTTATTGGAAAATAGAATAAATTTAGCTACCATGCATACGTATAGCAAAATAAAAACGACTTGCCTTTGGAATCGACGCAAAATTGCCTATGATTATGATGTATTGTACCTAGGCACTTGCTACAAACATTTTTTTGTTTTATAATTTTTCTTTATCACTGAATGCCTAGATACCTAACCTGGTTAGTTTCTTATGCTTTTATCTTAATAAAGAACAATAGGTATTTATTTTGTTGAAGAAATAAAAAACGCTATTCATTTTAGCTTTAGCACACTCGTACTTTCACTCACGCAAAACAAGAAATCATTTAACCTGCTGATAATATTGAAGCCACATTATTACCATTTGTTCGTGTATTAAATCACATGCCTGATTAGTCCACAAGAACAGATTTTAATGATCTTGCGTAACTTGCATAAATATAAACTACCTATGTGATAAGTATTAAATATGCCAAGTTTTTACAATACTCTGAGGTATTATACCCCTCATCCAAAAATAATGCACAACGCATTCAATATAAAATGTACCTAGTTAAAACAATATTTATTGTTTTATTAAAAAAAAAAAAAGTTTTCTCTTAAGGAAAACCGCTGCTGACTGTCAATCATTGTGGTTGTTTATTCAAGGTAATAATTTGTGTAAAAATAGAAAATTGGAATTAATAATAAAATCGTGATAGTCATAGGAATTACCTTTTCAGCAATTTAGTGAAAACTAAAAATTATCGATTTATCTTCGGCATATACCTAACTGCATTTCTTTTTAATCTTTATGTTTTAAAATTAGCTAATTATATACGATCTGCAAAAGTCTACGCAATAGTCTTGAAGGCGCCTATGCTACGTTGGTTCATTTAATTCTATTAATAAGTCTAGGTAAGTTAGTGAGGAATCGTGTGATTGTTTTCAATTCATAGTTGCTACTAAACATACACATACATATACACATAATGTACAATGTCAGATTTGTACTACTATAAAAGTTCAAAGTACAAATATCCATCAGCTGGGCAAGCGCCTTTTTCACACTCAATGGAGGCCGAATCTTAAATTGTATTTGTATAACTTAGAGTAAATTAAATATGACTCATTCAAATAAATCTATAATTCACAATTTGGGATACTCCAAATATTAGAGATAATTAATTAATTTTAGTTTTATTAGGCATTTTAGCTAATCTTGTATGTAATCTTTTTCGTGTTTTAATTGATTATAAACACACCATTTCACATTTTATTTAGGACTTTAAAATCGTCCTTGTTTTTGTTAAAGTAGGGCCGTAAACATATGTGATAAATATGACTGCTATATAGGTACTTAGCAATTTTTAAGGAAAATAGCAGTTTTTTAAATCACAATATGTGTTTTAATAAACAGTTTTATTAAGTTTAAATTGGTTCTTTATTTTGTTAGCTTCTTGGAGAGTTCGATGTCCGACAGAGGCGCCTAGAGTTTTAAAATCTAAAAATATCTGTCTCGTCAGCTAATTTCTTGTGGAAGCAAAATTTAACACGCCAAAATGTTGTATTGTATGAAATTGATTTTAAAAAGTGCAGCTTATACGCCTTGCTGTTCGTTTTGGTATCTATTCTCAAATAACATACATACTTATCAATTAGTAGTCTGTTGTACATAGATACTAATAAATACAACTTCGGGTTACTTATTTTTTAGAGATCATGTTCATCAGAAGAAAATTTTTAATGCATTACTGCACTTTTTACCGTTATATACTGATATACGGTTAGGTACCTACAACTACTACTCTCAAAAATGCTTATGTTGCACCTTCATATACTTAGGTACCCAACTGAAGTCAGCTTTATGAAGTTTAGTTCATTACATAATGTAATATTCTAAAGAATAAATTAATAATTGCACATTTCTTTGTCGGCATTTTTTCTTTCTTAATGTCGCACAAGTTTTAGTGAACGTGTGGAATATGTTTTTTCAACCACATCTACCTAAAAATATTACCTGTCCCTATGAAAACTGTATTAAACTGACTGATCTATCAGAATTTTTTGAACAAACCGTAGTACCCGTCAGAAGCTTTAAATTTTAAATTGCATTTATAGGACTTACTTTACTTTATTTTTTTATATGAAAAGACTGAAGGTATTTGTACGAATTATCCTTTATCGCGTCGTATTTTCAAAAATGATGTCGCCCTTTCGAGTGATTACATGTAGTAGTAGAATAAGGGTTCTCAATTCGCCACTAGTGTATAATGAAAATGATAAAATGTTTCTAAAAAACGTAGGTACGTTACCTATATAGGTTGGTGTATTTTTTAAGAGGTGTCAGAAATTTTATTATGTTTAGAGTAGTAATTAAATTTTTTCAAATTGTCAGGAGGGCAGTTATTTTCCTTTGTGTGAGTTTTAATATTTATTACAGTAACGGTAAACAAACTCCTCATAACAATGTTTTATATATTAAAGGATAGATAACTAATTTTTTTCTCTTTTTTTGCAGCTCGAGGTCGATTTGTAAATCAGATAAATAAGAGTAGAATATTTCAAGAAGTTTTGATAAATTCTCACTCAGTATATCAGAAGAATTCGTGCGTACCCGTGTAGTGTTATATGACTGAAAAGTGCTGATAATGGAAATCTACGGAACTATAAACGTAAGGACAACGGGCTAGGCTACAAGATCATCCGACTGTGAAGGTAGGATTACATTGCATTTACTTTGAGGAGAATTTGATTGTTTGATCCATAATTCCTAGCGTTATTATCGATTAGAGAATGCATTTAAAATATGTTAAAAAATAATGCATCAAGCAACGATCTGTCTAGTTTGTAATTGAATATTTTATTGTCGATTTACTCTGGAAATCGTTTGTTTTGATTAGTGTGGATTAATTAGTACAGATGATGACCTTCATAATGGTGGGCAATGCCACCAAATGTACAGAGGCGTTTGACATTAATTTCTTAGGTTGAATTTAGGCGTTTTAATATAATTAATGTTTGAATATTATAAATCAAGGAAAGAAACTCGGACATGTTGTTATAAAGTTTGGCAAATTTTGTTTAGTATAGAATACGTTCGTATAATAGGACTTCGCATAAACCAGATCGTGGTTTCAAAATACATACTCACACACACACACACACCGTTACAAACCAGTTCAGGATCGTGCAAAAAAAACCAAAACATGGAACTGAATCAAATAAAGAGTTATGGGGAAACTGCCTACTTGTTTTCTTTTTTGTCCTATTAATTAAATCAAAAGCTTTTTAAAGCGTTTTATAAAAGGCGTTGTTTCCAATAATTACGTTTTTTTTTTTAATCAGCTGTTAATAACGCTGGCTAGAAGAAAAGTTTGGAAGTTTTTAAAGACAAAAATTGGATCTTGTTTTAAGTAAATAAAACGGAAAAGACTTTCAATGTTTTAAATAGTTTTATTCGTTAAATAAAAATAATATAATGTTATTTCATGTAATATTCATTGGTAGGTAATAGAAATAGATGTTATTAATAGCGGCAGACATTATGTAGCAGATATGTAAGTAGATAGAGCTAGATGTTCTTTTTTTGAATATGTAGGTATACAAGTAGACAGTCGCCCTTTTAACGCAGTTTGGATACCAAAATTACAACGTAAACGTTGGCCGACTTGATGCAGGTAATACCGTTCCCGAATTAGAAATGTCTGTTTCTGTTCATCTGAGAAACCATCGGCGGCGGCTGTAGGCCGCACAGCCGCCGCGGTACAGGGGTCGGGGACGAGACGGGTGAAGACAGAAGAGCAGGTACTTGGTACTACTCACTTGAGGTAATATACCTGTCCCTCCGGGGTGCGGGCTTGTTCCCAACCGGGAGGCAAAGGGGTGGTATCATCCGATTTACTAGCTACGTCGTAGGAACGTTGCTTGATGTGGTGGTGTGTAGCAGCAGTTTGTTGTTGTCCAACGGCATAAGTTTGCTGTAAAGAAGCAGGCGAACTATGAGCTCGATGGTGAGCACTTTGAAGCGGGACCGTGTTGACGGCAGCGGTCGTGGTGCTACCGCCCCCGCTAGATGACCCGAACGCGGAATCGACAGAGTTCTCACGCGAATGATTGATAGACTTGGAGCCCGTGGACGGTGGGTTGAAGAAAGAGTCCGGTAGCTTCCGCATGCTCCATGGCACCTGCAATGGCCTTTTAGAATCCGGTTTAAGAACGCTATCAAATAGCGCTTGCAGGTCTGTCTCCGAGTCTTGGTCTACCCGCACCACCTGTTTACTCGATTCGTCTTGGTTTAATGCCATTTTAGGCACCAAAATCGACTCGCACTAACACTACCTTTCCCACACTTAATAACACTCACATACACGACACTGTTTATTTTGTCCCCGAGGATCTTCGGGGTACGGGAGCGGTTATGACCGTCTGATGTAAATGCAAACAGGTCAGCCACGGACTCGTTTTGGCTTCCGTGAGCCGAGCCTTTGCCTGACAGATTGCTCTGCTATTGCTATGGAATGCATGACCGCGACACGACACACCTGTGTCTTCGTTCCTCCGCAACCGAGCTAGTTACGAGCTTTCACGAACTGCCACCAGACACAGAACATAGAATACACCGAGAGGTTTCTTTCTCTCTTTAAAGTTGATTTATATCCTTCTCAGAGACATACGTCGCCATCTGTTGGCGCAATGTAATCGAATTTTAACTTGCAGTTTAAACTTTAGCGCTATCTCGTGGTTAACATGAATGGTTCGTGCAGGTTTCTATGTCTGTAGTCGCAGGATCAAATTCAAAATACTTTCTGTAAATTTTAGATTAAATACTAATATTAAAATATATTTTTTTCAAAATAATTTATTATTTATTTACTGTTGGTTGCAGTTTTTAAAACGTTTACTTTTTATTATCAACCAAATTTTGTGATATTTAAGGCGAGTTTCTTTTTGATTTATTTATTTATTCCTTTACCACAGTCTCCTTTTCCTATAATATATTTGTTACCATGGATAAGAGACATAAATACATTAAACTTTGACTTTGCTGTTTATACTATGAAAACATAATTTATATAAATAATCTTTGCACTATTTAATAAATACCTATATCAATTTCTAAACTGGCCTTGCAAAATATTAGAAATGAATTGAATAAGTTCTTTTTCACATTATTAGAATATATCTTCATAACATGTTGTTTCTTAAGAAATAAATGGTAAAAAATGAGTCCACAGCTTATTTTTATTGAAAAGTTGAATAAATTAATAGTTTGATGACCTAAAATTTTTAAAATAATAAACAGGCTTGCATCAGACATAAAAGAAGCATATAAACGATTTTAAATTACACATATCTAATAGGAAACAGGTTTGAAAGTTAGTGGGATAATTTTATTAATATAGTATAATCGAAGGAGAACGAAGATTGTGACATCAATTTCTTCATATGTTAACGTAGTTATTAGAAAATTAAACCAAAAGTACTATTAAAGAATCAAACCAAGAGGACCTACCTGAAATACTATAACACTTCCGAAAAAACGAGGATACGCGTTCCGTTTGCGTTGATGCCCTAAATATTATGTCAATCATCAACGACCACATAAAACTAATTCGTTTATACCTTAATAGCAGTATTTTTTCTGGATAAAAAGGTACCCTATGACCTTTTCTGTACCCCTGGCAACGTGTATACAAAATTTCATAATAAGATTTACCCGGACTCGCTTTGATAATCTAAATACGTGTCGAAAATCATCAACTTCCACATAAAATTAATTTGTTTATCCCTTGGAAACAGTATTTTTTTTTGGATAAAGGGTACCCTATGTCCTTGTCTGTATCCCTGTCAATGTCTGTACAAAATTTCATGGTGATGGGTTGAGTAGTTAAGGAAAAAAAAAGTGGACACGGGTTTTGTCCAATTATTATGGAATTAAGCTAAGAGGATTTACCACAAATACCAAAACACTTTTAAAAAAATGCGGTCACTTGTTTGTCCCTCTTACATTGTGGTAATTTTCAACGCATCTGGGGTAAGTCCTCTTGACTTACATTCGTAATTTATTTCACTACGGTCTCCTTTTATAGTTTTATTTAATTTAATTTTATTTTATTAATTAAACGTTTATCTTTAATCGTTGAAAGTTCGCGAACAAATTTAATGATATACATATTTATAAAAGGCATTATATTTGGATACAAAATAAAATTTGCTGGGGAAGAACAGAACTCCCTAATGTCAATTTTAGGAAAACCTTGACATCATGTAGGGTATTTATATCTTGAACAGCGATTTGGGGTTTTTATAGAGCATTATTTCTAGCGATTATATTTATTTATTCATATCATGACTGAGTACTTTTTTAATTTATGATGTACATTTGAATTACCTGAATATATATTTTATGAATCGTCTACACCTACGGAAAACTTTTAATTTGTCGTCGAACAGAAAATGCATACGTCCGTAGGCATATATTCTGAATGAAAATCCGTAAGGAATTCCCGTATTATTATTTACGTACTACTGGATTTTGCCCGTCTTTTCCAACGCTCACGATTAGTAGGTAAATAAAAACAAGAACAACAAGAAGCAGTTCATTATAAATCTGATCAAACTTGAACAGCGTCGCATCGTCGGGGTCAGACGTTCAACGCAGTTGATGTTACAGTAGTTATACCCAAACTTCGATAGTTAAGTGTTCTTAGTGTTTACCGATTTTACGTTATATAAAAAAATGGTAAGTCAATTTTATCATTACATTTTTAAATCTAAAAAGGAAATTATCAGTCTAGGTACATAAATAAATAATATCGAGTTTAATTTTAAATATTATCGTGTAATACTTTTACAAATTTTAATGAATAAAGTCATGTTTTTATTTTGTAATTACACTATTTAACATGTTTTTTAAATATGTTTTACTCTTTTTACTTCCTCCGCTTGCAGAATCCCCTTGTTAATCTAAAAAAAGTATTTATAGTTGTAAATCGATGGTTTAATATTTTCCTTTATAAAATGTTTAAACATTGATAGCCGCTTATTAGAGGTCACATATATAATAATAATAAGATAACGGTTTTCAGAATTCTTTGGTTCTTGTGGTATCGTCACTGATTGTTACTGTCTTCGGACAACGTCCCATGTATGCTGGACAGCGTCCCATTCGTTATCCCGATTTAGCAAGTAGGTTTAAGGGTGACAATTCCACGTCTACAACTGCTGCGGTACCTTTAGATAATCGCTTTGGTGCTAACGAGCCCGTTGAACCCTTACCAGTTGATGCAAAAGGCGATGCTGATTTAGTAAACCGACTAAACCAGTGGCCTGAAGAAAATCGGCCTTATTGGCTAATTAATGCTCAACAAATTGAAAAACACCGAGGAAGTGGTAATGTTAACAATAGCACCCCATTGAATTCGAGTCAGTTTCCCATTACTAATTCGCAACCCCTTGGAAGGCAACCGTACCCGTTACAGAATCAAAATCAAAGAGGAAGATTAGTACATGATCGAGTATTTCTACCAAGAGGAGGGCCACACAACAATAATAATAATAACAACTGGTAATGCCTTTTGTGCATTTCAAGGACTGATCTCCTGGCTGACACTTGTTTTAAAGGATTACATACATCTTGCGCTAAGAAATATACGGTGAAATTTGAAATCAATTTCGATTACGATTACAATATTTTCTTAAATTTCACTCGAAATCGATCTCAATCAAAACTATTTTCTCCTTTCGAAAAGGTAGCTGCCGACGAAAATTACAGGTAAATTTTTCGATTTAAAAATGGGCAAGCGTACACGTTAGAAAGTAAAATTTAATAATCGTACAATCAAATTAAAAAAAAGCCATCACCAAGGTGTATGTAAATCCTTAAACAAAATAAGGATAGTAAAAATGTCTCAGTGTATTTATAGGTGCTTACTTGATGTTTTAAATTATTGCAATATAAATTGTACAATGTTATTAACTATACCCTCATTGTTTTTGTTTGTAATCTAAAACATACAAAAAATAAATATAAAAAGTTGTGGCTTTATGATGGTAATTTATTATGTTAATCGATGGAATTATTAATGAGACCACATTGAATTGTTTGGAATGCATTTATGCGCACAAAAGACTTTGAAGTTTTACCCTTCGAGTTATACGTCTTGGTTTTTTTTATTATTTTAATAAACAATGATTTTTTAATGAATGCAGATGTGTGTATGTGTTTTCTGTACAACGTAAGGAATGATATAGAAACCGAGGCAAGTTATAATTTTATTTTTTATTTTTATATTTATATAATACATTTTGATAGTGTGTGCGAAAGCGATAATGCAATTTATGAAACATAAATAAGTTATGAATTTTTGAAATATATAATAATGTAACAATGAAATATGGCTGAAGCACCTCACACGATACTTTCTTACTTTTCACTTTCGTTAGTATTAAAATAGATAATTTCGTTTGAAACATAGAAATAATAAATAAATAAAGGTTTCGTTTTGTTACGTTCAGCTGTTTGGAAGTTTTATAAGAAGGGAAGAGGAAGGTCTTTTGAAAGATGTTAAATAATTCGAAGATGCTGGGATGACCTTCGACTTGCCACACTCTTAGAAAAACCCGTCGCTGCTTATTTATATGACATAACAGAAATAAACAACTTATCGTAAATAATTTATACAAAAAACATCTATAAACAAAAGTTCTTGCAGAGCAAGTCGTTCGTTCACTGACCATATGGAGATTACATTTCACCTGCTGGTATAACGTTCAATGAGAAGGCTACGAAAGTTTCTCCTTTTTTGCCAATAGCCTTTGCTTGATATTGACCTATGTCGTTTGAGTCACAAGAAACTATTTGCAATGTGTAACGTTTACCGTCTGCGGTAAACGCGTATTTCGCGCTGCTTTCTTTTATCAATTTACCATCTTTGAGCCAGTGAATTTGGAGAGGGTCGTCTTCCATTTCGGCGGTAAAGGTTGCGGACTCTCCCTCGGCAACTGTCGCGGAGAGCGGGAATGTTTTAAACACGGGGCTCTTGGGTTGTTCACCGGGTACTACGACAACTAATGTACAGCTACTGAAGCTCTCTCCTGCGTCGTTAAAAGCTTCGCATGTATAAGCTCCAGAATCTTCTGGGAATATTTCGGCTATTTGTAACTTGTATACGTTCGCTTCGTTGGTGTATTGGAAGTCTTTGCTAGGCTTGATTTCTTTGTTGTTGTGTAGCCAAACTACATCGAATTTCTTAGCCCCTATAATACGACAGGAAAGTGTCACTGGTTCACCGTCCTTGACGAAAGCTGATTGAAGGTGATCTACAATTCTTGGTGGCTTATCTTCACTAGCTTTTTTACTTTTGGCGGGCGATGCATTCGTCATTGCTAAAAAAATACAATAATTAGGTACTTACATTTTATTATCATTAAATGAAATCAAAAACCTTGCACCTGCAAATGACCGCTCTTGAGGTCTTAAAATTATTTACGATATTTTAAAGGCAAAATACTTACGTTTTATGGTAAGATGGCATGTGGTTTCTACGGTTCCTAATGAATTTGTGGCTTTACATGTGTAATCCCCTTCGTCTTCTGGGAATACCTCATTAATATGAAGAGTAGCAATGCCGTTTTTGTATTTAAGGTCGATTATGTCGGACGAACTTAATGTCTGTAAAGTTAATTATGATATTATTAATTTTAACGAACGAAAAGGGCACGTATTCGGACGCATACCTTGCTATTTTTGGTCCAGGTTACTTGCGGTTCAGGGTCACCCTGTACTATACAACTGAGTGTTAATGATTCGCCGTCATTTATGGTTAAATCTTTCAATTCTTTCGTGAACTTGGGAGGACACATTGTGGAGTCATCTGGAGGAACTAAGAATAAAAAACAATTTAAATACAAGTCGTATTAGAATGAAAATGGAAATTACAGGCTAATTCCTTGGTGGAATTTCTGGATCTGCTCGGGCTTCCGCTGGAATCTAGACGTCCATATTTCTTGGATGATCTCTTATCACCTTCGTTGACACTTAGATTAGATGCGGAATGACTTAAACTACTTTCAGCAGCACCTGATCGCGTTGGTGGCTGGGAAACAATATTTTTCTTTATTATCACGGGGACGGGAGCAGGCTTAATGGGCTGCTCAATATATTTGCGGTCACCAGAATGTAAAATCTTTTCAGCAATTCTAGTTTGTTCTGCAGTACTGGTTACTCCTTCGACGATGACAACGCAGGAGGTTTCATCTGTACCGTGACAGTTAGTTGCAACGCAAGTGTATCGTCCGGAATCTTCAGGTCTGCATCCAGAAATTTCCATGGTAACAACTCCGTCAGAGTGGGTCATCGAATAGTCGTATTTGCTTAATTCTCGTTTATCTTTGTACCACTTCACAGTCGGTACGGGTTTTCCGCTAAGACAACACAACAATTTACAAGTGTCACGTTCTTGCATGACGCGGGGACGGAGTAAGAATGTGAAACTGGGAGCACATTCTGATTCTTCCTGCCACAGATTGTAAGGAAGAGGTTGACGTCTTCTGACCGGTTGAGCCTCTGGTTGATATTCGGGAACGACCTTTGGAAGAGCTGTAATAGAAGAACACATAAATACCTACATTATTTTATGAGATTTAATTCTAAACTCACGTTGGACGTTAAGGAACACAACCTCCTCTGTTGCTCCGTAATGGTTTTCTGCCCTTATTATGTATTCGCCTCTATCTTCTAGTCTTACTCTGTTTATGATGAAGTAGTAATCGTCACCAACGTATCGCTTCATGAACTTGACGCTCTGTCTGAGTTCTTGGTTATTTCTGTACCATGTAACTGTAGGTGTTGCGACACCAACGACCCTACAGTAAAGTTTCACACTCTGCCCTTCGTAGCAGAATGCGTTTTGAGGTTTGATAACAAATCTTGGAGCTGCTTGTCTTCGATCTGAAAATTATTAAACACACGAAATTTATAAAAAATATCCACAAAATTAATATAGAAAACAAATGTAAGCGATTTCTACCGAAGTATGTTTCATGTATGTGGTATTTTTCGACCAGCAACTTCCTGAGGGACGAGTACTCGGATAGTCTGCCAATTGGTAGTACATATTTCTCCCAGTTTTCGTATTTAGAACGGATTTTGTCTCTCATCTTGTAGTATTTCGACTGATCAATTTCTTCGGTTCTATTGCTGTGATCGCCGCTCAACCACGCGTGGAGAAGACATTCCTGTGCTGTCATTCTCTTCCTGTAATATAGAAAAAATATTTTGTTAATTATAATTATAAGCAGTTAGCAGGTTCTTTTGATGCCCATGGTAGATTTCTCACTCTTTGTTTTTAAGTAATAGTCTACGGATGAAGTCTTTTCCTTCCTCGGATACGTTTCCAAAAGCTTCCTCGTCGAATTCCCAGTCGCAGTTCTTTACGTTTTTCAGGGTCTCAATGTCATTTTCTCCAGCGAACGGAGACAAGCCACTCAACCTACACCAGTTTAGTTATAATAATAATCTTAGATAATGCTGCTGTACAATAAAACACTTACAATACATAAGCAAGTACACCAACAGCCCACATGTCTGTGTAGAAGCCCACCGGTTCACGTTCAACTATTTCAGGTGCTGCAAATTCTGCAGTTCCTGTTGATATTTTGACAACTTCGTTGGGATCCAGTTTCGTTGCTAAACCGAAATCTATTAATTTTATATTCGTACTCTTCTTGGTTTGGCACATGATATTCTCTGGTTTTACGTCCAAGTGAATTATGTTTCTTTCGTGCATGTGTTTGATACCTTCACAAATTTGTCTCATATAATTTATTACTTCAGCTTCGGACATTTGGTATCCTTCTGCTGTTATTCTTTCGAAGAGTTCACCTCCAGATAAGCTGTAGAAGTTGTTACGTTGAAATTAAGTTTAAAAAGCAATGATTAGTGATACTTACAATTCATAAATCAAGACCATTTCGTCATCGTCTTCAAAGGCGTCATGGAGATTGATTAGTTTAGGATGATGTAATTGATTCATAATATCAATTTCTTTGCGAATCAGTTCCTTTTCCATTGCATGAGATACAGGAATAAATTTGGCGGCAAAGATGTTTCCTGTTTTACGTTCTCTACATCTGTGAACTACACCGAACGCTCCTGTTCCAATTTCTTCAAGAATGTCATAATCGTCATATACACTTCTGCTTTTGATTTCGACTGGTTGAGGAACATATTTGGAGTAAATGTCGAAAACGTACTGATCGTAGTCCTTAATCGGTTCTTTTGCGGATTCTCTAATTTTCTTTCCTGTTTCGTCAACCTCATACTTCCGTTTCTCAACCTTCTTTTTACCCGTATCTTTAGTAGTGATTAGTGGACTAACTTCCGATGGATCTGAACGTCCGTAGATATTTTCGGCGTATATTCTGAATTCGTATTGATGACCTGGAGCAAGTCCGTCTACAGCCATGGTTGTAAAACGAGTATTTCCTACTCGAATCCAAGTTGATAGCGGATGTTCTCGTTTTTCTACCAAATAATTAGTGATGTTGCTTCCACCGTCCCATACAGGAGCCTTCCATGAAAGAGCCAATGAGTCTGTACCGATACTTTCGATAGTTGGGAATCTAGGAGGATCGGGACGATCTGGAATAGTTAATTAAACGAGATAAAGGCATGGATCATCGTATTGCAAACAAAATAAAGTTACCTGCAATCTGTATCTTTATAATGGCAGAATCTTGACCCTGGTCATTTTCGGCAGTTATTCTATAGGGACCGCTGTCAAGACGACTACCGTCCCTAATTGTTAGGATTGCATGCCTGTCTTTTACTTCAACGTGATAGTGACCACCAGATTCTATTACTTCGCCCTCTCGGACCCATGTAATTCTTGGTTTTGGATTTCCAGTGAATGGAATTTTAATAACAACGTTTTCTCCTTTATCGAAGAATGCAGTGTCACGGAATCTTGGAGGAACGTTCAGTTTGGGGGCCGCTGAAAATTAACAATATAAAACGTTGTCCCTTTGTAAATTTATATATACACTTACTCATGATAATAAGTTCTGCTCTTGTAGACTTGACACCTCCTTTGTTAACTGCTCTGCATACGTATTCGTCAGCGTCTTCACCGAAGACATCGTTGATCACCAAATGATGAACCTCCCCTTCACTGTAAATGTGATAACGGGATCCGTTAACAATTTCCCGCGCACCCTTATACCAAGTGATTACTGGATTAGGTATACCAGTGATGGTACAGTCGAATTTGGCATTGTGGTGTTGGATGCAGTGAGCGTTCTTCAATGGTTTTATGATCTCAGGAGGTGAGGCAGCCAAAGGATCGACAATTGTGACTGACGTGGATGCAGTCGACGCTGGGGATAAACCAGCTATGTTCTGGGCATAGACACGGAATTCGTACTGCCTTCCTTCGATTAGATTTGGTATGCTGATTTGGTTAGCAGGACAAATGGCAACATTAACTCTTTGCCATGCGCTGCTTCCAACTTCACGTTTATCAATCCAGTAACCCTGGATCCTGGCACCTCCGTCTGATTCAGGTTTGTCCCATTCAAGATGGACGAAGTCACCACCAACTTCAGTAACTTTTGGAGTTCCTGGAGCGGATGGTGGATCGAATGGAGCTTTGGCTTTAATGGGATTGAGACCATCAAGGGGTGGTCCCATGCCGTTGTCATTCACAGCCATTACGCGGAATAGGTACTCTTGGCCTTCTGTGAGACCTTGCACTGTGCAAGTGGTATCCTTGCAAGTGCTAGAAACAACGAGCCAGTGAGGCAGGGTTACGTCCTTGCGTTCAATAACGTAATGGGTAATGCGAAGTCCCCCATCGTAACTAGGAGGTTTCCATCTGAGAGTACATGTGTGCTTGCTTATATCAGAAATCTCAAGAGGACCATTTGGTGGTCCAGGAAGTCCAGTAATAAATACATTGAAGCTACCTGATGCACTACCGCTATCATTTTTAACGGTTACATTGTACGTTCCTGCATCCTCTTTCTTAATATCTTTAATGAAGATTATGATATAATCGTCGAAAACGGTAAATTTAATGTGAGATGATTCTTCAATATTAATTCCGTCTTTTGACAGAGTAACGTCGAGAGGCTGATCGCCACTGTAGTAGATTTTAATTTTGGTATTATCATTTTCTGGAAGATACAAATCACCAGGAAGACGCTCAATTCTTGGCGGAGCTGAAAAAAATATTCAACACTCAGTGAAATAAAACTTGAAAATGAATCTCAACTATTTAAACTTACATCCAATTTTGAGCCGAGCAGTATGATGGGCAGATCCTACTGCGTTGCTAGCTTCGCATGTATAATCGCCTTCGTCAATATCAAGAACTTCTGATATATGTAACCAGCAAGTTCCACCTTTGGTCTCGATTCTAAAGCGACCGCCAGACGATATTTCCCGGCCGTTCTTAAGCCAGCGGAATGTCGGTACTGGAATTCCAGACGCCTCACATTCGATGGAATGCGGTCTTCCCAATGGAGCCGAGTGATTATTAAATGTTCTAATCCATTCAGGTTTTTCACCTCCCACGACTTCACAAACTTTGACTGGTGTTGTGCATGTGCTGGGCTCACTCTTTCCAGCTGCGTTGATAGCAGAAATACGGAATTCGTAGTCGAATCTTTCCGTTAGGTTTAGGGCAGTATAGTTGGTGTCAGTAACGTTGTATTCATTACACCTTGTCCACATGGCACTACCGATTTCTCTCTTTTCAATTATGTATCCGGTTATTTTGGATCCGCCATCACTTGCCGGTGGTTCCCAAGTTAGATCAACGTAATTTCGTCCAACTTTGACAACTTTTGGATTGTTAGGAGGCGATGGCACGTTATATTTGCCCTTTAGTTTGAACTTGGAAGAGGAGCTCGATGGTTTACTTAAACCAGCGGCGTTTTTAGCTCTAACTCTGAATTCGTATTCGTGACCGCTTGTTAAGTTGTAGAGTATAAAGTGGGTATCTTTGATCAAGTAGTCACTGGCGGGTGACCAATGAGCGTCGTGGATATCACGATATTCCAATTTGTAACCTTGAATACGCGAACCTCCATCATTAGGTGGTCTTGTCCATTGGAGGGATACTGAACTTGTATCCCAATCGGTAACACGTGGCGCGCCTGGAGGATCTGGTACAGTAAATGGAAATTTGGCGGTGATGGGTTCCAAGGTCTCAAGCGGTTCGCTAATGCCATACTGGTTTTCAGCACGAACTCTAAAGCTGTACCGCTTGTTGGGTTCTAGTCCCATAACATCGTAATGTGTGTTACGAACAAAACTGCTAACTTTTACCCAAATCTGGAATGAAGTAGACATATGTTAATCAAAATTCTATAAAGGGTTTGTAGGTATGTAATACTTACTCCACTGACATCCAGTTTCTCAACGATGTAGTTGGTTATTGGTGAACCACCGTCATCTAGCGGTGGTCTCCAGGCTAGTGAGCAGTTGTCTGGTGTTATGTCGGAGACATCGAGCGGTCCTTGTGGTGGTTGAGGTTTATCTACCACTTGTACTCTGCATGAAGCTGAATCTGAACCTACATTGTTAGTAAGCTTAATGGTGTAGCTTCCAGTGTCCGAGCGTTTGGCACACTTGTTGTGGAATATGGAAGCAATTTCGTTTGTTTCCATTTTTATCCTATTGTCTCCGATGACTTCGTTGCCGTTTATTGTCCAAGAAGCCGAAGGTTTTGGTGTGGCCACATAGGGAACTGATATAGAGAATTCTTCTCCGGCTACGACAACTATGTCGCGAATGCTGAGGTCTGATGTTATTCTAGGAGCGCATGGAGGCGCTCTACAAACTATGATGTCCGAAGAAGAACTCCATGGACCTTGTCCTGCAGCATTTAAAGCTGCTACACGGAATTCGTATTCGTGATTTTCTATCAAGTTGATGACTCTGCAAATAAAAGCAACATTTTTATTTCATAGAACTTTTTATGAGAAAAGTTTTTAATTACTTGTGTGAGAGATCCGGAATAACAGCGTGTGCTGCTTTTGTCCATTTATCTTCCGAAATAAGACGTTTTTCGATTACGTAACCAGTTATTGGAGATCCTCCATCATGACGTGGTTTTGTCCATTGGATTGTAATTGAATCTTCAGTGGTTTCAATGCCTCTAGGAGCACCTGGTGGTCCAGGTGGATCTGAAAATGGAAGAAAACAGTAATAACGTATATAAAACAGGACATATGATAATATTACCGAATGGATGACGGGCTCTAATTGGCTCTAACGTAACGGCAGGTTCTGATTGGCCATATTTATTTTCAGCAAATACTCTGAATTCGTATTCTTTGCCAAGGGTCAAGTTGCGTATACGAACGAAGGGCACAGTAACGTAGCTGCTTACTTTTGACCACGTTTGGGATTTAGCTTCTTTTTTCTCGATAATGTAGTTTGTTATTTCAGCACCTCCATTGTCTTTGGGCGGCTGCCAGTATAGTGTAAGGGCATCCCCAGCGAATTCGTCCGCTCTTAGGTTTTCAGGTTTACCAGGACGATCTAAGACTCTTACGTTTAAGGTTGCCGTATCAAAACCGGATGGGTTTTTGAGTTGTAGACGATATTGTCCAGTGTCGCTTCTCTTAGAATTCTTAACAATAATGCTTGCATAGTCATCAGCCAGTTGTGGGAACACTCTTGTATCAGATTCGTCCAAAATTTTGTCGTTTGCAAACCAGGTCGCAGTCGGTTTCGGAAAACCGACATACGGCACATGAATACTAAAATCTTCGCCGGCTCGTACAGTAATATCACGAACGGCTCCCAAATCAATACATGGTTTGTTCGGTTGTTCTTCAATCAATATGTTATTGCTAGGTCTACTGGGTTCAGAAGGACCTACGTCATTAACAGCTATAACCCTGAACTGGTACTCTTGACCTTCTTTTAAGTTAGGCACAGTATGGATATTTTCTGATATTGGCGAAATATTGACATCTTCCCAATTTTCATCGCCCTTAGGACGTTTCTGTAGGATGTATCCTTTTATCTTGGATCCTCCATCACTCTTGGGCGGTCTCCACGAAAGTGTGACGCTGTCTTTAGTAATACGATCCGCCTTGGGTGGTTCAGGAGCAGACGGTTTGACTGTAATAAATTCAAGGATTAGACCATATTCTAGTGTATGACAGGTGTGGCTAAACTTACATCTTTGGTGTTGTGGTGTAACAGGTTCGGTAGGTTTGCTAGGTTTACCTGGTCCAGCTTCATTCACTGCAATTACACGGAACTCGTATTTTCCGCCTTCACGTAAGTCTTGGGCGGTGTAACTAGTGTTTGGTGTCGGGTAATTGTTGACCTTAATCCATTCGCCTCCCCTTTCTCGTTTCTCTACATAATATCCAGTAATTGGCTTGCCTCCAGTGTACGTTGGAGGATTCCATTTCAAAGACACACTCGACGGAGTATATCCGGTAACTTCTGGTTGACTAGGTGCATCTGGAGGATCAAATGGACTCTTTGCAACAACAGGTTTGCCTTCTAGTGGTTCGGAAACGCCGTAGATATTTTCCGCACGCACACGGAATACGTATTTTTTGCCCTCTGTAAGTCCTCGTACTGTAAACGATGGTCTGGGACAAAATCCTGGGACAGGACGCCAACTGTCAGTGCCAAATTCACTTATTTCAATTATATATCCGGTAATATCACCGCCGCCATCGTCATCTGGTGGATTCCAAGATAGCGAAACTGTTTCTTGTGTTGTTTCGGTGTATTGAAGAGGACCTCTGGGAATTCCAGGTTTATCAACAACGACTACTTCTATGTCGCCTTGATCAGAACCGTACTCGTTCTTAGCAAAGACGGTATATTTGCCCGAGTCTTGACGAGTAGTAGCTTCAATTCGTAAAACTGTGTGTTCACTTGTTGTTTCAGACTGTAAAAATAAATATATAAAAATATGTTTTTTTTTAGCTAATAATAAATTTCACTTGCCGATATTCTGTTAGTTTCGGGAAGGCGCGTAGCATTTTTCGTCCATTCGATTGTCGGCGTTGGAGCACCAGCAATGGGAATATCCACATTGATTGGTTCTCCTGCCCGAACTTTGATTTTTCTGCCAATAATTCCATCCAAGAACAATTTTGGTTTTTCTGTAAACATTTAATTAATACGCTTGCGGTATTTAAAAAATTCACAGTAATAAAAATACCTTTCATCGGTTTAGCTGTGAATACATTAGATGTATCGCTAGGTTTACCAGGTCCGGCTGCATTAACAGCAGACACTCTGTATTCATATTGGTGACCTTCTTGCACCCTATCGTCATAATATTCCATATGTTTAACGGGTTCTTTGTTAAGTTTAACCCATCGTCCGGTTGCTCTGTCTCTTCTTTCAACATCGTACCCAATGATGGGCGAACCACCGTTGCTGATAGGTGCTGACCATTTAATTTTAATATGGTCCTTGTCGCTATCGACCAGTTGTGGCTTTCCTGGTTTTCCAGGGACATCTAAAAAGCCAAAACGAAAACCCGTTTCGTTAACTATTCTGGCCGAAATGTGAAATTGTATTATTACCGTATTGGTTTTTAGCAACCACTGGTTTTTCGGTATCTAGAGGATCTGAGCGACCCTGTAGATTTTCTGCAAAGACCCTGAACTCGTATTTTGTTCCTTCAAGTAATCTGGGAACGACCGCGTGAGTATTCTTCGGACTTACGTAAGTCACTGCGGGGACCCATCCTCCTCCATGCGTTAAGTCGCGCTTTTCAATAACGTATCCCCTGTTATAATAATATTTCTTACATACTAATACTTCAGTAGCGAATAAGATTAGTCGTATATCGCTTTAAAATAGTTTTATCGAACGAATTGGTAAAGGCTTTCGCGGCCAAAACAGTGAATGACAGCATCTGTCCTGATTTGGGTTTAAAGGTTGTTTTCGTCGTTCACTATCGGAGAAGAACCTCGTGCTAGCGAAACGTTAAAAAGGAACTCTAACCGATGACGACTTTTAGGACCGAATCAGGGCAGTATCAGTTTAGTTTTATCAAAATTAAAAAAGTAATTATTAAAGCCATATTTGACTAGAAAAGAAAAGGTTAGAAGCGTTCGAAATGTGGTGTTACATGCGAATGATGAGGATACCGTGGATAGAGAAGGTTAGAAATGAGGAGGTATTAGAAAGAATAGGGGAGCAGAAGTCTCTATGGAAGTCAATAAGAAATAGGCGAGATAGGTTGGTAGGACACCTTCTCAGGCATGAAGGTCTAGTCAGAGACATATCAGAGGAAACGGGAGTTAGGAGAGGTAGAGATAGAGTTAGATTAGATTACTGTTCGCAAATAGTTAGTTGTTCCAGTTTTAGGGAAATGTGAAGATTAGCTCAGGATAGGAAACAGTGGAGGTGCGTGTCCAACCAGTCTTAAGACTGACGACCTTATGATGATGATGATTTTGACTAGACTGATCCATTTTTTGTAGACATCCTGAACATTACGTTCTGAAAATTGCCGATGTTTTTTTTCACTTACGTAATTTCGCTGCCTCCATTATCTTTCGGTGCTTTCCATGAAAGCGTAACACTTTGGGCTGTGACTTCCTCGTATTCCAAAGGACCTTGTGGTGGTCCAGGACGATCTAATAAATAAGAGATGTTCGATTATGAAAGTCCTTTTTATATTAAAAAGTAAATGAATAATAATAGAGAGAACCCTTTACCAAGAACTATAACTTGGAATGACCCTTCATCCGTTCCTGATGAATTTTTCAAATGTAATTTGTAAACTCCGCTATCTGTCCTCTTAGCGTTTACCGTGTGGACAACAGTGTGGTGCCCTATAGAGGTTACCGTTGTGCGCGAGTCCGGTGTTAAAGATTTTCCATCGACAGTCCATGTTACGTCTGGAGTTGGTTCTCCAATGAAATCAATATCGACGTGAAGAATAAGACCAGCTTTAATGCGAATGTCATTAAGTGGAGTTTTGATTTTAGGAGCCACTGTAATTGCGTGTAATTAAAAAAATTGATAAGTCTATTGTACTATATTTCACGACATACGGAATCTGGCTTTGGCTGTAACCAAGTCTGATGGTTCTGAAGGTTCACTTTGGCCAGCATTATTTGTAGCAATAATTCTGAATTCGTACTCTTGTCCTTCAACTAAATCGGGTACCCGTGCGCTTGTTTTTCTGGGAGATACTTGTGCAGCATTAACCCAGTAAGGACTACCTTTTTCCTTCTTTTGAATTATGTAACCGGTGATGGGAGATCCACCGTCGCTCTTCGGAGCCTCCCATTCTAAATCAACGTGATCTTTGTCCCAGTCGGTCACTTGCGGTTTTCCAGGAGCTTCAGGCTCGTCTAAAACATAATAATTATAACAATAAGAATGATAATCGTCCGTTAAGTTGTATTAGTTGATTGTTTTGTACCGAATTCGTTCTTGGCTATGATTCCTTTAGTTGTTTCAAGAGGCTCTGATTCTCCCACCGAATTAACTGCTTTAACTCGGAAGAAATACTCTTTCTTATGAATCAAACGTTGAATGTCGTGAACACAGATTGCAGACATGCCTGCGTCTGACCATGTACCTCGAGATACATCCATTTTTTCAACGATGTAATGTAAAATGGGAGAACCGCCATCATCGAGAGGAGGCTTCCAGGATATTCTGGCGCTTTCTTTTGTGACACTACCCACATCTAATGGAGGTTGTGGTTGGCCTGGACGATCTATCACAGTAACATTAGCAGATGCTGAAATTGAACCGTGATCGTTCGTTAAAGTAAGTGTGTATCTGCCAGAGTCTGCCCTAACTGAAAATGGTATTTCAAAGCAAACCCTGTTGTTGAAAACTTGCATGTCAACTCTGTCACTTGGTTGGATTTCTTTTCCGTTGACAGACCATTTGGCTGTTGGTTTTGGCGATGCTTCAATCGGTATTTCGTAACTGATGCGATTACCGGCTTTTACAATAAGATCGTGTAGAAGAGTTTTGTCGAATGTAGGTGCCAAGAATCGTGGTTTAGCAATGACAGGCAACGAAGCTTCGCTGGGTTCGGAGTTTCCTCCTTTATTGACAGCGATTACTCTGAATTCATATTCTTCACCTTCTCTCAAATTAGGCACCGTAGCGCTCGTTTTATCCCCTGGTACTTCGATGGCTCTTTCCCAAGTTCTGAAAATACACATTGATGAAAGTTAATAGTAGTTAAAAGTTTCTACTTTAGAAAACTTACCCGTTCTTTGGTCTCTTTTCGATAATGTATCCAGTAATTGGTGCTCCGCCATCTTTCTTTGGTGGAGTCCATTCCAAATCAACATGATCTTTATCCCAGTCTGTAGCTTTGGGAACTCCAGGTTTGTCTGGTCTAGTGAAGGGATCTTTCGCGGTGATTGCTTCTCTCGTTGTAAGAGGAGCAGATTCTCCTTGACGATTGACAGCACATACTCGGAAGTTATAATCATGACCTTCCGCTAAATGATCAACTCTTATTGTTGGCTCAACTGATTCTCCAACTGGAACCCATCTCATATTTTCGGCGTCCATTTTTTCAACAACGTAATGAGTGATTTCTGAACCGCCATCATCTTTTGGTGGTTTCCAAGATAATCTTAGGGAGCTCTTCGTAACATTGTCGGCTCTGAGAGGTCCTTCGGGTGGTGTTGGCACGTCTAAAACGGTAACATTTACGGTGGCAACATCTTTTCCGTTAATATTCTTAGCTGTAAGTTGGTAGGTTCCACTATCTGAGCGTTTAGCATCGATTACGCGTAATTTTGTATTGTAATCTTCGTTTATAATTTTAATTCGTTCATCATTAAAGATAACGTTTCCTTTAAGTTCCCATTCTTTAGATGGAGGCGGTTCGCCGATAACAGGGACGTTGAATTCGAACGATTGGCCAACACGAACTTTAATGTTGAGTAATGCGTTTCTGTCAATTTTCGGGGCGACTGAAAGAGACGGTTAAAGTCGGATTAAAATAAAACAATTATTTTCTGAAATACTCACGGTTCTTAGGCCTGGCAACGTGTATCTTGGATGCACTACTTGGTTCACCAGGACCCGCTTTGTTGACTGCTCTTATTCTGAATTCGTAAGGTGTTCCTTCAATCAAGTCTTTAACTTTTCCAGTTGGTACGTCACCTTCTACTTCGGCACATTTTTCCCAATTTGGATTAAATTTATCTCTCTTTTCAATAATATATCCAGTAATCGGCGATCCCCCGTCATTTTCGGGTTTAGCCCATTTTAATTCGACAAAGTCGGTATCGTAATCAGTAATTTCAGGAACCCCTGGTTTACCAGGTTCGTCAAATGGATTTTTAGCTTCAATAGCTTGACTTGTTTGTAATGGTTCAGATTTTCCTTGCTTATTGACAGCTCGTACTCTGAATTTGTATTTCTTTCCTGGTGTAAGACCGTCGATGGCAAGGGAAGTTTGTGGACCATCAGTTTCTCCAGCGGGAACCCAACGTCCAGTAGCCTCGTCCATTTTCTCAACGACATATTTTTCAACGGGATTTCCACCATCGTCCGATGGTGGTCTCCAGCTAAGCTTGGCTCCGTTAGCGTGAACGTCCGAAACTTTCAAAGGTCCACCAGGTGGACTTGGAACATCCAAAACAATAACTTCAACGTCAGCAATGTCTTTTCCGTTTATGTTTTCTGCCGTTACAGTGTATGTACCGGCTTCAGCTCGCGTGGCATTTTTAACTGAGATCTTTGTGTTATAATCAGAATGCTGAATTTTTATTTTATCGGTATTTCTCAGTTCTCTTCCTTTGATCAGCCATTTAGTTTCGGGCATAGGTTCACCTGTTACTTTAACGTCGTAGCTGAAATTTTGACCTGCTTTAATGCGTATCTCGATAAGATTAGTCCTATCAATTTTAGGTGCCAAATTGCGAGGTTTAGCAATAATAGTAGGTGTTTCGTTGCTTGGTTCGCCAGGCCCGGCAGCATTTACTGCACGCACTCGAAACTGGTAGGGTTGACCTTCTATTAAGTCTGGAACGGTTGCTTTCAGTTGACCAGCTGGCACTTCAACTGCTTTTTCCCAATCGCCGAATTTGTCTTTCTTTTCAACGATGTAACCTGTTACTGGAGAACCACCATCTTCTTTAGGAGGAGTCCAAGCGAGATCAACGTGGTCTTTATCCCAGTCTGTAGCTTTAAGATTGCCAGGAGCTCCTGGTTCATCTGAAAGAAAGATTATTGTATTTCGAAATAGATAGAATGCTCACATAAGGCAACCATACCGAATGGATTTTTGGCCACTATTGCTGTTTCAGCTTCAAGAGGCTTAGACTCGCCTTCTGCATTAACTGCAGAAACTCTAAATTTGTATTCTTTTCCAGGGGTCAAACCAGTCACTTCCGCATCTGAAAATAGGAAAAATTGTTAGTTGAGTTTATAATGATGTTATTTTAGATGAAAATATTACTAGGTTCAGTAGATCTTGCACAAGGAACCCAAGCGCCTGTTTCTGTGTCCATTTTCTCGACTTGATAATATTCGATGGGGGTACCTCCATCGTCTTTGGGACGCTTCCATTTAAGTTTACATCCTTCTTTGTGTACATCGTTAACTTGTAATGGACCTTCGGGAGCAGCAGGCTTGTCAGTAACGGTAACATTTAGAGATACCTGGTCCTTTCCAGAGCTGTTTGTTGCTATTACAGTATATTCTCCTGTATCTTCCCGTTTTACGTTTCTTATTGAAATCTTCGTGTGATAGTCAACATTGTTGATAGTAACTTTGTTGCTATCTTTCAACGTACTTCCGTTAAATCGCCAGTCTACGGTTGGTGGAGGTTCGCCAATGATATTAGCCTCATATTTCAGGGTTGAACCCGCTGATAGAGTAATATCGTGCAGATATCTTCGGTCGATCTTAGGAGCGACTGAAATATACAGGTGGTTAAAAGAAATAGGCATTTTTCGTAATTAAATTTGACTTACGATATCGCGGTTTAGCAATGAATGATTTGCCAGCTTCGGAAGGCTCACTCTGTCCCGCTTTGTTAACTGCAATTACACGGAACTGATATTCATTTCCTTCGATAAGTCCTCCAATAGTAGCTGTTGGAGTAGGAGATGTAGTTTCTAATGCTTTCTCCCATAGAGGACTGTATTTATCCTTCTTTTCTATTATATAACCGGTAATGGGAGAACCTCCGTCTGAAATAGGTTCTGCCCATTTGAGATCAACATGTGTTGCACTCCAGTCTTCCGGCTCTGGTGCACCAGGTTTGCCAGGTGTTGCTAAAATATTACCGCAAAATTATATTATGTATTCAATTTATTTCGAGGTGGTAACGTACTGAAAGGATCTTTGGCGGTAATGGTTCCAAATGTTTCTAAAGGTTCGGATTCCCCTTCTTTGTTAACTGCCTTTACTCTAAATTTGTATTCGTGGCCGGGAATAAGACCATCTACTTTAGCTTCGGGTGTAGGACCAGTTGTTTTAGTAACAGGTAACCATACTCCTGTTTCAGGATCGAATTTCTCGATAACATATCCTTCTATTGGTTCACCTCCGTCATCTTTAGGCTTCTTCCACTTCAATGTACATCCGTCTTTGTGGACGTCGGACACTTCTAGCGGTCCTTCAGGTTGTCCTGGTTTAGCTGTTAAAACATTACAATGAAATAATTTTCTTGGTTTAATGTTACATTTACTTACATATCACTGTAATTTCAATTTCGGCCGTATCGGAACCGTATTTATTTGTAGCCGTGATTTTGTAAACGCCGGTATCCTTTCTCTCAGGTTTATCATTAAACAGTTTGGAATTGTAAGGTACATTTTCAACTCGTCGATTTTTGCTGTCGGTGAAAAGTTTGTTGTCGACATACCACGTTACTTCTGGTGGAGGTTCTCCACTAATCTTAACGTCAATGTAGATTGGCTCTCCTTCTTTGACAGTGAGATCTCGTAAATTGCGACGATCGATCTTAGGAGGAACTAATAAAGTAAGAAAACATTTAAATTAACACCAGATGAACAATACAGTACTATTGTATACGTACGTTTACGCGGTTTAGTGATAACTGATTTAGAAGCTTGACTTGGTTCTCCAGGTCCTGCTGCATTAACAGCACGAACCCTGAATTCATATTCAACACCTTCGTCCAAATTATCAGCAGTACCTTTGGTCTCGTGAGGACCAACTTCTGCGGCTTTAGTCCACTTGGGAGAACCTTTCTCTCGTTTTTCGATAATGTAACCGGTAATCGGAGAACCACCGTCTTTAATTGGTGGTGTCCATTTCAAATCAACATGATCTTTATCCCAGTCAGTAACTTCAGGTGTTCCTGGCGGCCCAGGTTCGTCTGAAATAAACACATATTTGATATAAGTGTATGCTAGGTTAAATAAAAAAAATAAGCTCACCAAATGGATTTTTGGCAACTATTGATTCTGATGCTTCCAAAGGTTCTGATACGCCTTCGGAGTTGACCGCAGAAACTCTAAATTTATATTCTTGTCCAGGTTCAAGATTATTGAGGTCAATCTTTGTATCTCTTGTTCGCCCTGCTGGAATCCAGCGGCCAGAGTCTAAATCTAGTTTTTCAACTAGGTATCCTTCCAATGGAACTCCTCCATCGTCTTCGGGTTCTTTCCACTTAAGTGTACAACCCTCTTTGTGTACATCGCTTATCCTTAGAGGTCCTTCTGGTTTACCAGGTTTGTCTAGAACTTTTATTGTAATGCTGGCCTCATCTTTACCACTGGCATTCTCAGCCTTGAGTACTAATGTTCCAGAATGACTGCGCTGTGCAATTCCTACGACTAACTTAGTTCTGTAGTCTTCTGTTTCAACGGTAATATCGTCTCTATTTTCGATACGGGCTTTATTCAAGAACCACACCTTACTTGGAGGCTCTTCGCCAGTTACTTTTACGTCTAAACGGATATGTTGTCCGGCTTTAACCACAATGTCCCTCAATGTTGTCCTATCAATTTTCGGGGGAACAAATCTGTCTTTAGCGGTGATTGTGTCGGATGGTTGCGATGGCTTACTTTGACCACCTTTATTTACGGCTTTCACTCTAAACTGATACTTTTGACCTTCAATTAGATCGGGAACTTTAGCTTCGGTTTTATTTCCCGGCACCTCCACCGCTTTTACCCATTTGCCGCTGAGCGGCTCTTTCTTTTCAATGATGTATTTTTCTATAGGAGCTCCTCCGTCGCTCTTGGGTGCCGTCCATTTAAGATCAGCGTGCTTTTTGTCCCAGTCTTTAACTTCTGGTTTACCAGGCGTGTCTGGTTCAGTGTACGGATTCTTAGCTGTTGTCGGAACATCGGTGACTAAAGGTTCAGATTCACCTTCTGAGTTTACAGCTTTTACGCGGAATTGGTAGTCCTTTCCTTCAGTTAATCCACTTACATCTGCTTCTGGAGTTTTAGTTGTTGCCACGGGGACCCATCTACCGGTTTCTACATCCATTCTCTCTACAACATAACCGGTAACCGGTTCGCCACCGTCATCTTCCGGAGGCTCCCATTTTAGTTTACATCCTTCAGCTGTGACGTCTGATACTTTAAGAGGTCCTTTCGGCTTAGAAGGTTTGCTGAGAACTTGGATCTCTACATCGACGGAATCTACACCGTGTTCATTTCTGGCGGTGACCGTGTAAGTTCCAGTATCAGTTCTTTGCGCCTTTTGTAAAACAAATGTAGTTTTGTATTCCTCGTTTTCAATTTTTAGGCGGTCAGTGTTTCTTAAAGTTTCTTCATTAATGGTCCATGTTACCGTGGGAGCAGGCTCTCCAGTAACATCAGCCTCCATTCGCAACAGTTGTCCTGTACGCAATACCTTCTTCTGTAGATTTTTGCGATCAATTCTGGGTGCCACTAGGGGTTAATAAAACAAATAGTGTTATATTTATTAAATAATCAGATATTAAGATATTACATTTTCGGGGTTTAGCAATAACGGATTTAGATGCATCGCTGGGTTCACTAGGACCAGCTTTGTTGACAGCGACAATGCGGAATTCATATTCATGACCCTCATCTACGTCGTCCACTCTTCCATTTGTCTTATTACCAGGTACAACAGCTGCATCAACCCAACCACGACTTGCTTTATCTCTCTTTTGGATGATATACTTTTCAATCGGTGCACCACCATCGTCACTTGGCGGAGTCCATTGCAGTTCAACGAAATCTTTGTCCCAGTCTTTGATTTCTGGACGACCTGGTTTTCCTGGTTCGTCTGCATTAAGAAAAAGAATAAAGGAATTAGAAGATATTTTCTTAACTTATGTTGCATCTTACCAAATGGATTCTTGGCCACAATTGGTTTATCTGTTTCTAATGCATCAGATTCACCTTCCTTGTTGACCGCCTTCACTCTAAATTTATAGGGCTTTCCTTCCTGGAGACCTGTGATGTTGGCCTCTGGTTCGGTACTTCTGGCACAAGGAACCCATTGTCCTGTAAGAGGATCAAGTTTTTCTATTTCGTAATATTCTATCGGAGTGCCTCCGTCATCTTCGGGTTTCTTCCATTTAAGTTTACAGCCGTGTTTATGCACATCAGATACATCTAGTGGACCCTGTGGATTAGAAGGTTTGCCAAGAACTAAAATATCAATGTCGGCGGTATCTTCGCCCACTGAGTTTTTGGCAGTTATGGTATATTTTCCAGATTGTACCCGTTTAGCGCGTGAAACGAAGAATTTGGTATTATAATCGATATTATCGATTTTGATTTCCTCGCTCGATACAATCTCTTTGCCCTCGAAATACCACGTTACAGTTGGTGGAGGTTCGCCTTTTACGTCAACGTCTAAACTGATTACCAAACCTGCTTTTACAGTTAGTGGCTTCAAGTTCTTTCTGTCGATCAAAGGTTTTACTAAAAATTAAAAATGATTATACTCGTATCTAGTATCCCTGGAACATGCGTTTATTATACTTACAGAATCTAGGTTTGGCAGTATGCCAGTTAGTTTGCTCTGATGGTTCAGATTGTCCGGCTTTATTAACGGCACGCACGCGAAATTTGTACTGATTTCCTTCCTCTAATTTGGGTATAGTTCCTTGCGTTGTTGGACCAACTTCTGCAGCTTTAACAAATTGGCCGGTAAATTTGTCCATAACTTCAAGTATGTAACCAGTAATTGGAGCACCACCATCTCTGATTGGCGCTTCCCATTTAAGTTTAACTGAATGTTCGTCATAATCGATGATCTCTGGAAGACCAGGTGGAGCAGGAATATCATATGGGTTCTTTGCAACGATAGACGCATCAGTTTCCAGTGGTTCAGATTCTCCTTCTTCATTTACAGCTTTTACTCGGAAGTTGTACTTGTGATTGGGTTCGAGACCGGTGATATCGGCGAAAGTTTTGTCGGGTTCTACAAATCCTGCAGGTAACCATCTGCCAGTTGCTTCATCTTGTTTTTCAATTACGTAACCGGAAATTGGTAAACCGCCATCATCTTTGGGTTTGTCCCATTTGAGTTTGCATCCTTCTTTATGAACGTCGCTTACTTGAAGTGGTCCTTCAGGTTTGCCAGGTTTATCAAGCACTATGACTTCAACGGGAGCTTCGTCGAAACCAGAATCATTTTCAGCTCTAATAGTGTATGTGCCTGTGTTTT
The DNA here is from genome assembly GCF_000699045.2 of Agrilus planipennis. Lineage (NCBI taxonomy): Eukaryota > Metazoa > Arthropoda > Insecta > Coleoptera > Buprestidae > Agrilus > Agrilus planipennis. The sequence goes on along the minus strand of NW_020438871.1, from coordinate 315,792 downwards.
TGCGAGTAGTATTAGTTAGTGTTAATTTAGTATTGTAGTCTTCGTTTTCTATCTTGGTACTTGGTCCTTGTTCCAAAGGTTTGCCAGCAAAACTCCATGTGATGGTTGGTGGTGGTTCTCCTTTAACATCCACATCGAATTTGACAATTTGTCCTGCCCTAACTTTGACGGTATGCAGTTTGTCGCGGTTAATCAACGGTTTCACTGAAAAGCCATACGTTAAGTAAGAATACCAATTAGTAAAACCTATAATGAGTCTTACGATGTCTATGTTTGGCTACGTGTTGCCCTGTTGCGTCCGATGGTTCTCCAGGTCCAGCCTTATTCACTGCCCTCACTCGGAACTGATATGTGTTACCTTCTTTAAGACCAGGTACTGTAGCTTCAGTATCGGGAGTCTGAAAAATACGGTAGGTGCCGAATTAAAAAACTATTGAGTTATGTTGCCCGTTTATTTTTATTACATCAGTACTGTGAATTTCATCCCAGGTGGTGGAGAATTTTTCTTTCTTTTCAATGACGTATCCAGTAATTGGCGCGCCACCGGTACTCTTGGGGGCGGTCCATTTTAGGTTTACATGATTTGGACCCCAGTCGACAATCTCGGGGGTACCAGGTTTGCCTGGTATATCTATAAGGAAAGAATAAGCATCGTGGTGATTTAATTTTGACATTGCGTAAATCGTATTCAGTACCGTAAGGATTTTTGGCAACAATTGTTCCGTCAGATTCTAGGGGTTCGGATTCCCCTTCTTCATTAACAGCCTTGACTCTGAATTGATATTCGTGACCTTCTTGAAGTCCTTTAACATCCATTTCAGGTTCCGTGGTTCTACCGACAGGAACCCAACGGCCTGTATTTTTATCAAGTTTTTCGACAACGTACGCTGAAATGGGCTTGCCACCGTCATCCTCTGGCTTGTCCCATTTGAGTTTGCATCCATTTTTAGTTACGTCAGATACCTTCAAAGGTCCCTTCGGTTTAGAAGGCGAAGCTGAAAGCAGCAGAAACGTAACGAACGGAGGACCGATGGTTTTTTGATATTATCTTACAAAGAACTGTAACTTCAACCTCTGCCTCGTCTTCACCGTGTTCGTTTACTGCCTTTATTTTATATACTCCAGTATTTTTGCGGACGGAATTAGTTATATTTAATTTGGTATTATAATCAACATTGATAATTTCAATATTGTCTTCGGATTTAAGTTCTTTTTCAACATGGTACCATGTAATCGTCGGTGGTGGTTCTCCCCTGACATTTACGTCATACTTTATAGGTTTGCCCGCTCGGACAATAATAGGCTTCAAATTTGTGCGGTCAATTCTTGGCTTCACTAAAATGAATGTTTTATTATTATTTTTTGTTTTTCTACACTGTTGCTCGATGTTGATTATCGCGGTTGCAGCCTTCCTACATTGAAGTACATAAATATAGACGCAATGAGACGTTTTCATATTCTTTTTATTTTTGTTAATTTTCTTTTTAATATTCATATCCACAAGTAATTGCGTGAATATAATAATAAAAGTAGAGTTAATAATAAACAAATTTGCTCGACATTATTTCTTACCATGTTCGTAATGGTACCGTTAAAAATGATAAGTGCATGTGCTACATGTTGTTTTTGGCCACATTCTGAAATTTGTAAGTTTATCCAACAAATAAAGTGGCTAGAGAAAAATAAAGCAAAGCAAAAAGCACGTGTGTGAAATAAAGAAGCAAAAAATTCAAATTCATTTGATAACAATAAAAGTTAACGACTATTGTACGTTAGGTACTGATTAAGCTTCAAATACAAATAAATCTTAAGCTTGAAATTAGGCTAAGATTACGTAATAGTGCGACACTTTTGGCCAAAACCTTTGCAGCACACATTAGATAACAAAAAAATCAGCAGTAAAGATGAAAAAGAATACGTATAAAATATTTCAAGTTGAATCTGTTCACTTCCCAATACATATTGGAATTTACCATGTAAATAATGTGATAGGTATTATAAAGACCTACACGCGTGTAAAATTACAAATAAGTATATGAATATTTGTGGATTCATATACTTCGTAATAATAATAGACGCACGTGTAGGGGTTGTGTGTAAATGTGTTTTGTGTTATTTGTATACATACGTGCTCTGTGTTTGATTATCTGCAATTTAGAGGCGTCCGAAGGTGGCGAAGGGCCGGCTTTGTTAACAGCAATTACTCGGAATTGGTACTCTCCGCGTTCTTTCAGATCCTCTACTCTGGCTTCCAGTTGATTTCCTGGAACTTCGATGGCCTTCTCCCAGTCTGGTTTATATCTATCTTTCTTTTCGATAATGTATTTTTCAATAGGAGCTCCACCGTCGCTCTGGGGTGGAGTCCATTTCAGATCGACTCCCTTGTTGTCGTAGTCCACAATTTCGGGCGTTCCAGGTTTCAGCGGCTCGTCGTATGGATTCTTTGCAATTATGCTCCTATCGGATTCTAGTGGCTCAGAATCTCCCTCGTTGTTGATAGCAGTTACTCTGAATTTATATTCGGAACCCGGGTTTAATCCGGTTATTTCGAACTCTGGTTTATCAATGTCACCAGGGACCTTTCCAACACGGACCCATTTGCCAGTGGCAAGGTCCAATTTCTCGATCTCGTATTCCTTAATAGGAGATCCACCGTCGTCCAATGGTTTTTTCCAAGCTACTTTAGCTTTCGTGTCTGTCACACCAGATATCTCGAGAGGACCTTCCGGACTGCCTGGTTTTCCCAAAACCGTCAGTTCAACGGTCTCAGTGTCTTTTCCGTTGCAATTTTCGGCAATCAGTGTGTATTTTCCAGTGTCTTTGCGTTGCGCGTTTATGAGAGTAAAGTCAGTGTGATAGTCTACATTTTCAATTTTTATGCGATCGGAATTAGTAAGTGGTATATCGTCACGCCAAATCCATTTAACCGTTGGTGGAGGTTCACCAGTTATGTCGACGGACCACTTGTGGGTCCGACCAGCTTTTATTATAATGGATTTGAACGTTTCACGTTCGATGCGTGGTTTTACTAAAAATACAAATATTGATGATGCAAAAAACATCTTTTCAAAAAACAAAACAAAAATAGCTATTTTCTGCTGCAAAATTAAAAAGCGTCGTTGTTTTTCAGACAATAACAAAACAAAAATTAAAACAAAAAAAAAAAGATTTAAGCATTTCCGTGTATAATAGTTTTAATTGTTTTATTATATAAATTTTTATATCCGCCTTTACATTTGCAAAGCTGTATTCTGTTGCCTTTAAATGAAACATATACTTACGGTTTCTGTGTTTGCAAATGTGATTGTCTGTTGGCTCTGAAGGTTCACTCTTTCCTGCCTTGTTAACCGCTATTATCCTGAATTGGTATACCATTTTTTCCTTTAAACCTTCAACCTTTCCTTCAGGAGTACTGTCCTTTGTTTTAGTTATTTCCGTCCAGTCTGCGGCAAATTTATCTTTGATTTCAATAACGTAATGTAAAATTGGGCGGCCTCCGTCACTTTCGGGAGGAGCCCATTTGAGAGTGACGCTTTTATTATCGTAATCAATAATATCTGGTTTGCCAGGACGACCTGGTTCATCGTAAGGATTCTTAGCAATGATCGGCTCATCGATTTCTAAAGGTTCCGATTCACCTTCCTTGTTTTTAGCTTTGACTCTAAATTTGTATTTTTTCTTAGGGGTCAGATTCTTGAATGTAAATTTCTCGTCGTTCGGTCCGACTTCTCCGGCCGGAACCCAACGTCCTGTGTCCATATCCATCTTTTCCAACACGTAACCTTCTAGATCGGAACCGCCAAAATCGTCCGGCTTCTTCCACGAAACGGTTACATGGTCGGCACGGACCTCGTCCGCTTTAAGAGGACCCTTAGGAGGCGTAGGTTTGTCTAGTACAACAACATCGGCAGATTTTTCGCAAACTCCAGAACTGTTCTTCAATATAAGCGTATATTTGCCACTGTCTCCCCTAACAGCACGACGTACTGTGAGAACAGTATTTTTCTCATATTTGTCAATTGTTATTCTCTGTTCTGAATCCTCTGCCAATTCTGTTTTGTCCCTCTTCCAAACAACCTCAGGTTCAGGTTCACCTCCGTATTTAATGTCGTACTTTATTGTTTGTCCTTTTTTGATAATAAGATTGATAAGGTCATCTCCGATGATGTATGGTTTTACGAAACGGCTCTTTGCGATAATTGGTTTCGTAGCGTCACTAGGTTCTCCCTGGCCACCCTTATTCACGGCTCTTATACGGAATTCGTACTGGTTATTTTCTTTCAATCCAGGAACCGTTGCTGAGAATTTATCGGCAGGAACCTCTAGAGCTTTAGTCCAGTCCGTTCCGAATTTGTCTTTTAATTCAATTACGTATCCAGTAATTGGCGCGCCGCCATCACTGTCAGGTTTATCCCACTTAAGGTCTGCATGGTCTTTATCCCAATCAGTAACTTCAACATTCTTAGGTTTACCTGGTTCATCCCAGGGATCCTTGGCAAGGACTGCACTTCCAAACAAGGCAGGTTCACTGCTTCCCAATTTATTGACGGCACGAATTCTGAATTTGTACTGCTTTTTCGGTACCAAATTCTCTACTTTAAATGACGTCGGTTTGCCAACGGGCACTTCCCCCACGTTATCCCAACCAGCTGAAAGAAATTTTTGGTTTGTTCATAAGGTACAAATGACACGAATAGAAATTATTTACATTTCAAGCTCATATCTAATCTTTCAATCACATAATGTTGAAGAGGTGATCCGCCATCGTCTTTTGGCGGTTTCCATTCCACAACGCAGGAATTCTGATAAACGTCTTTGACATTGACATCTTGCGGTGGTGATGGCACGTCTTGCATAATAATTTTGACATCCTTCACACTTTCGCCTTGGCTATTTGCCAGTTTAATTTGGTATGGACCAGACAACTCTCTGGCTGGCTTCTTAATTTTGAAGGTGATTTTGTCCTGACCAACGACCACTTCACAATCTTTAGCAGGCAAGGGCTTTCCATCCTTAACCAGTTTAGCTTCTATAGGCGTTGTTTTGGTTCCATCAACTGCAATAATATTTAGGATAATAAATAATTATACAAAAAGGTATGCTCAAAACAGACTTTTGTAAGGAACCTCTACGATGAGTGGTTTATCAATTGGCCCTTCGAACGTATCGGGACAATCTATAATCGGTTTCGTTTCTCCTTTTTTGACTGTGAGAGCCATGGTAGAACTGAGTTTTCCGGATTCGCAAGTAATTTCACCAGTATCGGTTAATTCCAGTTTATTAAATATTAACTGATGTTTGCCACCGCCCAGGTTTTTAATTTCCACCCTGTCAGAAGTTTCGATGGGGTTTCCGTTAAACTTCCAATCGGCTGGAGCTGTTTGATCTTGAAGTTCCACTTCGAGAACAAGTCTGTCCCTTTCAATCGCATCGGTATCTTTAAGTTTCTTATTGAAGCGATTAAGATCTGAAACGAAATAAAATAAGTTACAAAGTCTGTCTTTAAAATTATCTGCAGTAATGTAGTAATTGTAACTCACAGTTGACCACAATTTCTGCTTCAGTTTTGTCAGCATTGGTGACGCAGGAGTACATTCCCGCATCCGTAATTTTGGCATCTTTTATGACCAATTTCCGCTTACGGCCATCTTTTGTAATTTTGAATCTTTTATCTTCTTTGGGCTTAATTTCCTGGTCTCCCTTAAACCATTTGACATCGCCACTTGCATCATCTAGTTCGCAAGCTAGCACAATATCTTCTTTTTCTACGACTTGTTGATGTTTCAATACTTTGACGAATTTGTAAGGGTACTCAACTATTTTAACAGTTGTCTGTGTTCGTTCTGTTTGTTTTTCCAATTTGCATGAATATTCGCCGGCATCTTCGAAGACGCAATCGTGGATTACTAAGCGACAATTTCCAGATAAGTCTTTTGAGATGCTATATTTGTCGCTTTCTTCCAACTTGGTTTTGTCTTTGTACCATCCAACAATGGCAAGGCTGTTGTTTACTTGACATTCCATGGTAACTTCGTGTTTTGTATAACCGCTGTAGCTTTTCTTCAGTTGTTTCGTGAACGCATAGGATGGATCAGGCTCTTCTACTGTCAAAAAACCGGTACATGAAACCCCTCCTATTTCTATCGTGTATTTTCCCGTGTCTTCCACTTTTGGATTGTTGATGATAAGCTGATACAGATCTCCTTCATTTTTGATCTTGTATTTGCTTCCAGGGAATAGTTCCTGTGAAAGGAAGGATGCATTGGTTTAGTGTAAATATTATGAGGTTTTCTTTGTTACACTTACATCTTTTCTGAATAACCATTTTGGTTTGCAGTTTGGCTTAGAGAATCCAGCCTCGAATACGACCTTCTTGTCTCGTCCTTCTTTCGCAAATTGATCTATAAGCGGTTTCAAAAATGTTTCTTGTTTCTGAAAGGAAACAATTAAAGTTAATAACGGCCGATATAATAAGAACGTCTAGCACCATACACAACGAGTGTAAGTAACAATGCAAGATCAAAAATCAAATAATCTTCTTAAAAAGACGTTTTCTCAAAAATTGTTGGTGACGCCTGTTCAAAAGAGAAAAACAAAAATCGGAAAACGAATACCCTTTGCGAAAAATGCGACCACAGGGGAAAAAATGAGAAAATTCTGTAAAATCTCAAAACGACGGAACTCGTTTTTTTAAACATGCATAAAGCAGACAACATCGATTTTTGGGAAAAGGGGGGTCTGTACTCTCACATTGAGTGAGTATTAACCAACTATATGAGTATATACACGCATATGTATATATACAAAAGAGAGGGAAATAAATACAACAATAACGAAAGATGAATTGACATATAGCAACAACATTGACATTAATTTGAAGGGTTTCGTTACATCCAACCTCCTTCTTTTGGAACGGTTGCAGAACAGGCCAATCGGGTATTATTTCGGCTAAAGAACGTCTCCTCGAGCTAGCTGGTGTCTATAAAGAAAAATTTAAGAGCTGTGGTAAAATTTCGTTGCGCTACTAAATATTTCACGGTTAATTTATTTACGAAATGGCACCTAGTTGCCAGTAAAAAAAACGTCATTCATTGAATTTAAGCCAAATATGAAAAACTGCCAAGGAAAGCCGTTATGATTCATAAAGCGCAGTTCTTAATATAGAACACGTTGTACCTGTTTCAATGGAAAATGAGTAATTAATAGATACAAAAATCATTGTTTGTTGGTACCTATAAGTTAATATTAGAAAATAAGGACTTTTAAGGAATTACATAATAACTATTTTTTGTTAATAGAATTGCCAACCTTTTCAACTTTCTTGAGTTGCGGTAATTCTTTCTCGACTTCTTTAAGTTCACCCCAGTCAGGATCGCCCTTATCTTTGTCCCATTTGGCGTACCGTCGTTTTTTCAGCATTGCTCTGAAGTCCATGCCGCTGGAGTCTGTGAAATTTATAATTTTAGTAAAATTTTACATTGAAATTTTTCCGCCGTCATACCAGAAACGTATAGCATCATCTCGGCGGTGTCTTCGCCGTGAATGTTGGACACCACGCATCGGTATTGTCCTTCATCGTTTGGTTTTACTTTTCTGATACATAATGTGATAGTGTTGGTTTCACCATCGGTTATATATTTGAATCGACCTCCTTCGATAATTTCTGTCATACCCTTGTAGAATTTAAATGTAGGGGCTGGATTTCCTTCAACCCCTACTGTTATGTATCCCGTTTCCGATTCAACGGCTGAATAGCTTTCAAGAACATCTATGATGGTCGGTGGCCCACCGGATCCGGTGGGCTTTAGCGGCGTCGATGGTTTGTCCTCCAGCTCGGCAAGACTTGGTCTACGCACGTCTGTACTACGTCGACGGCTCTAATTAATAAACAGTAAATTAGTTTTCAAACAATCATTTTTTTTATCGAAGAACCACATTAGAACAAAAAGAACGCGGTGTGTGATGATGATGATGGACAAGACGAAAAACATCGTTAGAAAACGTACACAAATCCATAAAAAACATCAAAAACGAAAGTTCAACTTTTGTCTATCAGTGTATAGAAAAGCTCATGCAAGATATTGTGTTCTTTTTTATTATATTATCCAGTACGAACGGTACCTATTGGACAAAAAAATTATGGTTTGATTTTATTACGAGAAGAGAGAAAGATAATTCAAAACAATAAATTGTTAAATAAGAAAGGTGTAGATAATGTCGAGTGCAGAATTAAATAAAAGAACCTTTTCTAGTAAAGAATAAGAAACACACAAGAAAGATAGCATTGCATGTACGTATGTATTATTAAATCACACTGAAAAAATTAAAGACCTTTTGGACTATTGGTTTTCGGGATTGTTAGCCATCGTCGTTTCACCGAGGACCAACAAATCCAAAAACTAATACCACATCGGACAACGGTCATTAAAGGCCATTTGTTTAGTGATACTCAATGATGTAGGTAAATAGCAAAGTATTTCTCGAGTTGTTTGTATCTATTTTTGTAAATCCAAAAATCCCTGTTCTTGTGTAGAAAATCGTTAAGAATTGGAATAGTTTTGAGATTTACATAAAGCTGCGATAAACCTGTACTTTTAGGCAGTAGGTGGTAGGTTTGTATTTAGTATTATTTTTTGCGCTACTTGTTGTTTAGATATACGTATATGTAAGTGTAAATTTAAACTATTATTCGATAGATAGAGATAAGTATTATTTACAAATTTTTAGGACAAATCCAAAACAAATTCGTAATTTACCACTATCATTCACAAAGTTTAGCACAGACCAAATTTTAACACATTTCGTTTATGTTACAAATAAATCTAGTCTATAATTGAATCTAGACAAGGTTAGATACAAACATGTATATTTTCTTATTAATCACATTTTTTTCTACACTACTTTGAACCAGTCTAACCTTATCGTTGTCTTGAATTTCACCCGGTCGCCGACCTCTTTGCTTTACCCCCAAAATAAAAATAATATAAGTTAAGAAGAAAACAAAACCTTAAGGATATAATTCGTGACGATACCAAAACTCTTTACATTTCGACTAATTAAAATTTTTTCCTTACAAATTCGGTATCATCACCTGTTGTAGATAGTTTGTAGAGAAATTGTGAAAATTATATAAAGAAAACCTACGTTGTAGTTCATGACGATACTAAAAGTTATTAAATTGTGGTTTAAGTTTTCGGTATCATCACTTTGTTCATTATTATGCTTCATAGACAAATAAAATGTAGATAGTTTATAGAGAAATTGTGTTGCTTTTTACTTGCCTTAAAATTATGTAAAGCTATGACGTGCATCATACTTGCGTTTATTATTAGAAGCAAGAAAAGGTAAAAATTAGGCAAATAAGGGCCAATACAGGTATACTAATAAGGCAGAGGTAAGTTTACCTTTTTGTCGTCCAAAACCTCCCCAGGACGCAACTTCCTGTTATCCTACAGGAAAAATGCATTTACTTAGGAAAAGGAAACCAAACATCTCCAAAAAGCGATTAAATTTCAACGATACATTTACTACTTTTACTTAAAAAAAAAATCCTTTTACTGCATTACTTGTTGTTAATTTATTTTTCACATGATAAAACAGAAATACCTCGTCGGCAATGATAATGCTGGCTCTGCGACCTATCTCTTCGGGAGGGATCAAAGATCCTCTTCGTCCTAGTAACGGTACAGCTCCCGGTGCTAGCGAACCTTTTCTAGAGTCAGGCTGCGGGCTCTTTTCCCTGATAACTTCGATTTTAGGCGCTTCGGGTTTTTTAATTTCTGGAAGACTCGGTTTGTCCTAAGATTTATATATATATATATATATATAGGTAGAGTGCGGAATTTCTAACTCGCAATAATCAACTGAAAGCTGGTAGCATTTAAGTAAGACTGCGGCATATAACAGAAAGACGACGGATTATTTGTAACTTTTGAGCCAAAACTGATTAGCTATTAAGAGCGTATTGCGAATGAAAGGATTAGTCATAAGGTGCCAAGAGCTAATTATTTATTGAATCTCTCACCTTCGAGAGTTGTGTTTTTTCGATTCCTCTGAAATCTACGGGAGGATGTTTTTCGAATTTCTCGAGTTCCGGGCGCTCATAATCCGGGATTTCTTCCCACGGTTCTTTTCCGCTTTCTTTTTTTGTCGTCGTTTTCGACTTTGTAGCTTCCGATGCTTTCTTTAATGTTGTTTTCTATCAAAGACACCCAAAAATAAACACATCTACTACTTTTCAACGATACCAATTCACTTAAGCGCAAAATAATTGTATTATGCAATTTTTATTTCGAAAAAATACCACAAAATTGTCCAGAGGTTTAGGCCTATATACTGCCACTCTTATTAAAAAAAAAAACAAAAAACATTTCACACGCCACCAAAAATTTTCAAATTATATAATAACCATATTTTGCGCTTTATCCTGGTTAAAAAAAAAAAAACGATAATTGGAATATTTAGAATCAGATCCTTGTAGCAGAAACGCATTGGTTGAACCGATTATATACAACGGGGGTGCCAAAAAGGGCAAATGGATCAACTTAATTGTAAGTTAATCGGGAAAAATAGGATTTGAAGACATTGCGACTTAGCGCAGTCAATTCCACTTGTTTTATTTTTGTTAATTTGGTGCATAGGTGCGTCCTTATTATTTAACTATGTACAATATTTACATAATACTGTCGTGCTAAATGTGCCTTTTTAGGTGAAGCAGCTGTATATACAAAGCCTTTAAATATGTACATAAGTATAATCATATTAGGTATATGCCTGATAGAGAAAGTAGGTAGAAAAAAGACGTATATACAAAGATACAGGAAATAGAGAAAAACACAATCACTAAAAGTTAAGAGAGTTGAAAGAAGAAAGAGAAGAGTGATTAAAAGAAGAAGAAACGTCGAAGGAAAGAGGCTGTGTGTACCAGATAGTTCGTTTACAAAAATCAAGTATTTGTACTTTTCAGTACGTAATAAACGGTGAAGATTAAAGGGCATAAGAAAAATTAAAAACAAAAAATGCGAAGTTGCTGAAGCAACTAACACAGGAAAAAATATATTTGCATAATTTAAAATACGCTCATGGTTGAATCACGAAATACATTTAAATAATGAAACACAAACGATAAGTAGAAGTTGCAACAAATTCTAATAGGCAAATCGGTAAATTAGGTAAACTGATGTTCTGATAGACTGAATGGAGGAACATAAATAGGCTCAAAGATCAGAACATTTCCGTATTTAGTCGCTTTCTTAATATTGCTTTCAAAATTTAAGGTTGTTCTGTCTTATTTACTACGTATTCTTTATTTATCAATTATCCGAATAAAAATGACCAGATTCTTACTTATTTCTGAATATTACACTACAAAAACAAAGATTTTAAAAGTTAATCTTTTAAAATTTGCTATTAATTGTTTCTTATATTATGTAGAATGCGAATTCGATTGTTGTTTAAAAATATTTGTCTTTATGAATTGTTATTTAATACTATTTCTTATTATCAGATTTTATTGTAAAACACAAAATTTTATAATCCATCACCAAGTACCGCGAATGGTCCGTATCAGGCGAAATTCTAAAATTTGTATTACGTTAGAGCTAAGGCCTCCACACACGGCATGGCAGACCGGAATGAGTACGGAATACCCTATCGTATTCTGATCCAGGCCTGAACACATTTAGACAAGGAGCTGGTGTCAAATTTTGTTCTCCGATTTAATAAAGCATGCCTTTTTGGGGGTTGATAATTTACCTCATGATAAGAAAGATAAGGAAGAAAAAATTATGTTTTTTCCACTATGACTGAAAAGCGTGCATCGGACAAGAATCTTTTTATCTTTCTTATCAAGGGGTACATTATCTATTCCAAAAAAGGCATGTGTCACTAATTCCCGGTCTAGTTCCATTGAAAGTAAGTTAAAACAACTTTTACTCCTTGTCAGTGCGGTATAATTTCAGTTAAAATGATGATAGTATAGAATAGAGAGAAATAAAGTTAGAGAAGAATAGTTGAAGTAAACGTATAGGAGATAGAAATAGAAGTAGAAGATAGGAGAAAAAATCCCTCATATTTTGTAGAACACAGCCGCTTTTACCTTTAAATCTACTAATTCAAGATGGGCTTGTTGTACTTGTTTTTGTTCCTTTACCACGGGTTTTAGTTGTATGCCTATAAAGCTTTCTGCTTTGATTGATTTTCGAGGGGCGAAACGCTTATCTTGTGTATTATCATCCACGTTTGGCTACAGTAAAATTGCATATAAGGTTTAAGAGATAAATATGTGTCGACTGCTACATAAAACTAACAATCGCATCAACTACGTCAAGTTTTGGCGAAAATGAGTCTTTTCGATATTAAAACTTACCTTTAGTTTCACCGATTCTGGCCCTTCGTTCTGTTTCGATACGAAAGACGAATCACAAGGGGCAGACGAACAATGACAAGACGGAAAAAACATGGAAAAGAAATATTATAGTGAATTAACTGATCGAATTTCATCCTAAAGATAGAGTGAAATTGTTTCAAAATCTTTTAATGAGTCATAATAAAAAAAAGATATTAAACAACTATAGAAAGCACATTCTGTTAAAAGCTTTAAGAAGTGTAAGAAAAGTTAAGAGTGGCTAGTGTAAAAGAGTAAGGGTGCTTGAGAGGTGGGTTATTTTTTTATTAAAATGCTTCGTGTAGTAAAAATAATTTATCGGATGTTATATAGTTTATTTCTTCTCGAATGTTGTCAATTATTTTAATAAATACATGTAAGTATTTGAAAAAATGGTTAAACGTTGCATAGAAGAAGAAAAAGTGTGCATTTCACAAAAAAAGCACTTGTTATGCAAAATATGGTAGTTTGTTGCATTAAAAATATCTAATTCCTTGTGATGTACCTTTTCTTTTTCCTGGGGTACAACAATTTTAGGGGTTCTTTCTGTTGATGCTTTTTGTTGTGGTGTTTCAGTTTTTTTAGCGGTTGCTTCTGATTTATCTACTGGTGTAAGTTTTTTAAGGGATTCTACTTCGGGTACTTCAGAAACGGACGGTTTTTTAACAGGTTCCGGTTCAGATTTCTTTACCGGTTCGGGTTCAGGTTTCTTTACTGTTTCCGGCTTTTTAGGTTCCGGTTTCTTTACGGGTTCAGGTTTCTTTACGGGTTCGGGTTCAGGTTTCTTTACGGGTTCCGGCTCCGGTTTCTTTACGGGTTCCTGTTTCTTAGGTTCTGGTTCTTTAGCTTTCGGTTCCGGTGCTTTAGCTTTCGGTTCCGGTTCCTTAGCTTTCGGTTCTGGTTCCTTAGCTTTTGGTTCTGGTTCTTTAGCTTTGGGTGACGGTTCTTTTTCAACAGGTTTCTCTTCTGTCTTTTTAGTAGTTACCGTTTTCGTTTTTGTTTCGTCGGTAATTAGAGACTTCTTACGAGTTTCTGTACCTTTTGGTTTTAATTCGTCAGTAGGTTTATCGAGTAATGACTTCTTACGTGTTTTTGCGACATCAATATTGTTTGTTTCATCTGCAGGTGTTTGTGGCTATGTTTGAGAAAATAGTTTGTTGAATTTTGTGTGTTTTTTTTTAAGTTTTAGTAACAACACAAACATATATGACAAACAATTGAAATACTTACCACTTCAGGAGTGGATTTAAGGGGTTTCTTTTCTGGAACGCCCTGTAAAGTGGATAATGTTACGAATAAGTAATGTTTTTCAAGTTGAGCGATAAAAATAAAGCCGTTTTCGCGCACGTTATAACTTTTGATTACCTTTTTCTTTTCATCTGACACAGAAGTGCGTCTACTTTGTACTGTAGTCGTTTCTTCCTGTATTTCTTGAACTGTAGAGGATCTCCTACTTCCTGCTTTACTTCCTCCATCCTGAATTATCTAAAATTATGGTTAGCTTACTTTAAATACACAAAATAGGCGGGTCCGAGCGTTTATTTACCTTTTCTTCGGTTTTTACCACGGAACTTCTTCGCGATTCAACTTTGGTTTCCTTTGCCTGTCATTGAACAATTGAAAAAGTGTTTAAACATGCACTTGGGTTTATAAAAAACATACGTCTCACCTTTTGAACTGAAGCTCTTCGTTCTTCCTTACCACCAATATTATTAACCAGTTTTTCTTCTTTCTACGGTAATTAAAAAACACGTACGTTTACAAACAATTAAACGTCACATGAACATTTTATATGCATAATACGTACCGGTTTCTCAGGAGCTTTCTTTTCAGGTTCTTTCTTGTCCTTTTCAACGGTCTTCTTTACCTCTTCCTTTTAAATTGAAATTCAACATTTATTTATTGATTCACAAACATTTATTCATTGTTATTAATAATAATAATAATACGTACCTTTTTAGCAACTTCTTCTATTGTCTCTGTCTTTTTAACTGGTTTCTTCTCTTCTTCTTTCTAAAGTTAAAGTGTCATTTGATAAAAAAATGTGTATTTCCAGGCGCATAATTACAGTGTATTAATAAATGTCACTCACCTTTTTCTCCACTGTTGTTTTTACGTCTTTCTTTTCTTCCACGTGCTTTTCTTCTGTCTTTTTGACCTTTGTCTTTTCCTCTTTCTTTTAGACAAACAGAATAATATATGACAATACAGTAACAATTACATGATAACAATACAAGTTACCTTCGCTTCGGTCTCTTTCTTCTCTTCAGTCTTCTTTTGGGTCACTTCCTCTTTCTTTTTCTCTTCCTCCTTCTTTAATATACACAAAAGACATTACACAGTGACATGTTACAAAAAGAAAACCTCATATACAAACAATAGTAAACAATTTTACCTTAATTTCAACCTTCTTTTCCACCTTTTTCTCTTCTTCCTTCTTTTTCACTTGTTTCTTCTTCTCTTCGACGATTTCTTCCACTTTTTCTTCCTCCTAGAAGCGAATACTAAATTAACATTTGTTTGTATGTTTATTAAACGAAACACATAAATAATTATTTTGTCAAATTCACTCAAAATGAAAACGTGTTATTTGTAAGGTGTTATCACCATGTTGTATAAGTGTACCTTGTGATTTTCTTCTTTGTGTGAAATAGATATCGACTCTTCCGTTTTCTCGTCGATTTCTTCTTCGTCTTCTTCGACCACTTGCTCTTCCTCTGACACTTCCTCTTTCTCTTTCGGTTTCTTTAAGAGCGTTCATTGTGTTAATTGTTTTTTGTATTAGGTATAAATGTGTCATTATTCAAAATATTTTTGAATAGATACAGTAATGTGAGGGATATGTAACAAAAAAGTTTTAAGAGTGAAACTTCTATAGCAAGTGTAATAGGAATAGCAAAAAGTTGACGTTCATGCATTCGCTGGTTAGGTTAGGCTAGGTGTTGATGAGTTATAGAAGTTTCACTTCAACAGTGTACCCATATGAGCCCATAATATCAATTTAAATTTGTTTACAGTTACTTACTTCTTTCTTTTCTATTACTTCCAGCAAAGCTGACGTTTCGGCTTCTCCAAATTCGTTTTTGACAACAACTTTGTAAGTACCTTTCAATGATTTTTGACACTTTTGTATATAAAGATGGGCAGTAGTGCCGTCAAAGGTCATCTTAAAATCGCTCGATTCCTTAATGACCGTGTTATTTTGGTACCATGTTACGATACATGTCTGGTCGAATGTTTGCAAAGAAGTAATAAAACTGACAGATTTTCCTTCTTCGATTGTCTTGAAAGAATATAAGAAAATGTGTTAAAAGATGTATTGCATATTGGACTTTTTTTTTATTAAACTTACGACATTTGTGAGTTTGCTGATTTTGGGTTTTTCTCCTTTCGGTTTTTCTTCGGGGGGAAGTTCGGTGACTTCAACGCTCTGTGATGTAGCTTCACCCTTTTCGTTTCGGGCGACGAGTTTGTAAAAACCTTTATCCTCTTTCTTGACATCGGATATTTCCAATTTGACGTTGAATTCACCCTAATAGTCACATATATTTATAGATTTATTAAATATCATCTAATTAGTTTTAACTTACGTCATTGACTTGATCGACTTGAACTTTGTGTCTTGATCCTTCATTAATGACTTCCTCCTCTTTGAACCAAGTGCAATCTGGAGCAAATTTGCTCTGAACTTTACATTCTACGATAATAACTCGTTTCTTGATTATCTTAGTCACTCTCGGTTTTTCTTTGATTACAGGTATAATTTCAATGTTTAATGTGAGATTGGCGTTTAGTTCGCCGAGTTCGTTCTTTATGTTACATTTGTACAATCCGGAATCGTCGATTCCTGGATCGCTCAATTCGAGTTTGATGTAGTAAACAGATTCTTCGACTTGTTCGACAGATATCTTTATTTTGCTCGATTCTTTAACTTCCTTGCCCTCTCTATACCATACTATGGTAGGTTTAGGGTCAGCGCGGACTTTACAATCCATTATGACTAGTTTTCCTCCTTGGTGTGAGGTAATTCTGGGTTTTTCGACAAAAGTAGGTCCTTCCCCTTCTGGTTCCGGTTCAGCTTCTATGTTTAGATTCAAATTGGCATTGCTCTCTCCATATTCGTTCTTGACGTGGCACCTGTAGGTTCCACCGTCAGGTGCTGTAGGATCCTAGGGTGTAAGATTTTAGTTGTTGTTGACAGTTGTTTTTGTAAAATTGAAATATCTAACCGAAATTTCTAAAATAAGTTCATATACGTCCTCTTCGACATCGACTACGTTTAAAGCAATTTTCTTGGACTCTTTGACGACCGTGGTACCTCTGTACCAAGTGACCTCGGGTTTCGGTTTGGCTTTGCATTTGCATTTCATGGTGATAAGAGTGCCGTCGTCGTTAGGTATAATTTTGGGTTTTTCGGTGAAAGAGGGCGCAAATCCTGCGGCATCCTCTCCGCCTGTGAATAAAATTTGATTAGGAATAAAAATAGTAGATGAGATACGATTTGTTTTTGTTTAAGGCCATGCTCATGCAAACAATAATTAAGTCGTGAGATCGTTTGTTGTAGGAGGGCTGCAAACGATTATAGGAAGGACGTCACTGTATCGTGCGAGAAATAAAGGTCGATCATAATACCTTGGAAGTTGAGAGAAATATTGGCATTACTTTCACCAAAGTTATTGAACGCGTTACAGCGGTAGTTTCCACCGTCTTCGCGAGTGGGATTTGTAATTTCTAAAGTTAAGATATAAGTGTCTTTCCCTGTAGATTTTCTTAACATACGAATTCGTTTACTATCGGCAATAACAATATCTCCATGAAACCAAGTGATATCGGGCGCAGGATTTGCTTCTAACAAACACTGCATTACGAGTACGTCTCCTTCTTGATGAATGGTCGGTTTTTTAGGGAATCTTGGCGGTTTCCCATCGGGAATTCTACGAAAAATACATCAAGTCAATGGAGGGACGTGGCTAGATGAACTGAACTCTTAGATAATAACTCTTACTTTGGCTTATCGTCACCCTCGAAATTAAGATTAATAGTCGATGTTCCAGAGCCGTATTTGTTTTTACCAACAACACGGTATTCGCCTCTGTCGTTATTTTCGACATTATCGATCTCTAAGCGCGCCATATAGTATAAAGTTTGGTCTATGTGAACGGACATTGCATAACGACCTCCTTCGTTAACCTCTTTATTACCATGATACCTGCGATCCATTTAGTTTTTATTCGATAAATGTTTCGACTTTGGGTAAAACGTACAAAATACGTACCAGGTAAAAGATGGCGGAGGATCTCCAACGCATCTGCATTCAAACGTTATCCTTCCCCCATCATCCGATTGTCTTATGACCGGCCTTTCTGTGAACGTAGGTTTGATTCCCTGTTCTGGAACTGGTGCTTCGTCGCCTGTTGGTTGTAGAAATTTCCTAAATGGCTGTCTCTTTCAACCATTACCTTACAAGACAGCCATCAACACTCGTACAACGTACAATAATTTATTTTTTTTTTTTTTTTTTAAAAGCTCAGCTTTTAATTCGCCCTAACAGTGTTAAAAATAGATATAATGCTGAAATAAACGGGTCACATTTGCAAGAACATGGCCTTCCAAAATAGTTGAAGTACGAATCGCAACTTTGCAGAAAAATTATAAAAGTAAAAACTAAACAAATCAGTACAGAGGAGGAGAAGTGCTGTTAAAAACTTATGTACAAGCTTAAAAAAGATAACAAGGCTAATCTTTCAACTATTCACACACTCGCACACTTCGAACATCAGTTATAGAGAAACTGTCCGCAAAGTTCCTTCTCGCGTGTGGCGAATGCTCGATCTGTCACAAGAGGGAAATGCTCGTTTTGCAAATGTGTAAAAGGAAAAAAGGAACTTTGTAGACCGATTACTATTTGTTAACAAAACATTAGATTAAAAGCTGAGCCGGTATATTAGACGCAGTTAGTCCATTGCACGAGTGCTGACTTACTTGTCCACTGGCAGCTATCTTTTTCTATTGTATTTCGAAAAATTTTGCAAATTTGTCAACAATTTTTTCAAATTAAAAGATGGTAAATAGTAAAAAGTATTTTTTTTGTCCAGCAACTGCTTCCGGTAGCAAAAGCTTTTTTCACTATGGCAACAAATTGTTGTTAAAAAAGCTGAAATTGAAAGCTTTGCTTCGAGTTATTATATAAAAAAAAGTTAATTATTAAATTAATTTATAACCAAAAGCTGGTCCTTCGCTATCTCGAAGATTTTTGTACGATCAACAGTGGTCATTTTAGCAGTAACTGGCCATTAAATCATTTCAATAGTAAAGATAAAACTAATATGAACACAACAAATATAAATATAAACAATTTAATGAACGACGTTTCTTATTCTAGTAGCAGTCCTTCAATTTATACAACACTTAAAAAAGCTCAACAACCCTCGTCGGAATAAATATCGGCACTTAAAGTGAAATTGCTTACTATTAGGTAACCGAGTAAATTGAAGGGCTCTTGCTGATGGTAGTTCTTGTTTGGATCTTTATTATTGAAACGTTTATTTACATAAATATATGAAATGGTGAAGGACGTTTATGGATAATCAAAAAAGAAGCGGAAGCTTCAATAGGTACACGGAGAAGAACCACTTACTGTCAAAATTTAAACTTATTGTCGCGTTACTTTCTCCTAATTCGTTTTTCGCAGTAACTTTGTATTTCCCAGCATCTTCAACAGTTACATTCTTTATTTCTAAAGTTGCGAAATACGAATGGCCATCTTTGTCTATCCTTAACTGTAATTGGAAAAGAAAAAACAAAATGACTTTGGCTTCCCGTAGAAGAACGTAACTTTTGTTATTTGTTTGGTAATCTTATCTTTTAACTGAAACACTTTGAGAAACTTTCTTTTTATTAATAGTGGATAATATTTAATATTAATATGAAAATTTATCCACTACAAATTAATGAAGAAAAATTGTTGCTGCCGGCCCCTCTCGTAGCTTATTGGTATATAAAGCCAAAGGTCTCGAAGATTTCTCATTAATTTGTAATGGATAAAAGTTAAATTAAATTAATTTTCACATTAATATTATATTTTATCTGTTAATAATGTATCATTTTCGTTTGTTTTTCCCACTGCTCAGGATCATATTTAATAGTGGATAAAAACTGTTCTCTTTTTTCTTTTATTCTTCGTTTCGTCTTTTAATGGTGTTAGTGCGTATGTGTATGAACAGTGGCAACATTGTTCCCCTATATATTCCGTACCTTGTGCCTTGAAGATTCTTTAACAGGGTTAGTGTTATGAAACCAAGTGACAACAGGTTTTGGATCGGCTTGAATTCGACATTCAAAAAGCAGTCTTTTACCATCTTCTTCCTGTCTAATGGTAGGCTTTTTTGCAAACGTTGGAGCAAGGCCATCAATTTGTCTGAAAAGTTAGACGAATTTTCTTCTACTTTATTTATTATTTATTAAAGGTAAAGCTATCGCGAATATCTCCGTGGATGACTTTGTAGTATGTATAAAAACAATAGATAGGTACTTGATTAAAATGAAATTAAATTCAATGGCGTAAACTAAAATTATTTACGAATCTATTTTCGCTTAGCAAACGTAGCAGTTTGGCTGTTTGTTATTTAAGATTGTTTATGTAACACGTCAAACGCACTTGTAGCGCTTAGAAATTGTGCCTTTTGCCAAAAATATGGAGAGTTGAAAAATATTTGTTTTCAGCTGTGCACCAAAATCATGCCTGTGAGATAATTCTAATGAACCTGAAACTGAATATGACGCAAACGTCACAGCCAGGCTAACGTGTTCAAATTTTGGCAAATACTTTTCATTTATGTGGGCCGAATCAAACGGTGTAGACTTACACTTCTGATGCAATCGAATTCTCTATCTATATTTTTTACTTACTTTTCTCTAGGTTCGTCCATTGCTGTAAAAGAAATAGGCATCTTTTAAAATCGTCGCTTTCTAATTATTTTCTAAAAGATACTTCTATTCATCTTATCTTTCGTTTTTTCAACGAGATCGGGTTTGTAGAGGGCATTATGCTCTTGGTCAGTAATTTATCGAAACCACCAAACGTGGATTAGTCTTCATCAGCACGCCTAAGTATTAGATGTTAGTTTCGATAAACGATCGACCAAATCGAAGTTTTGTTACGTATGATTTACAAAGTCTTGTTCTGATTTGTAGATGGATAGAAGTAGTGTCGATAAAAAACGTCGATGAAAGCGAAACTTACGACTAAAATTAAGATTAATTGATGCGGCCACTTCGCCCATTTTATTTTTTGCCTTGACCTTGTAAAGGCCGGCGTCAGTTTCGATAACATCGTCCAGTTCTAAAACCACCAAGAATTTGTTGGTTCCTATCGACTGGATTTTGAAATTGGTTCGCGTATCCTCGTGCAATTCCTCATCGCTGCGAAACCATTGTATATCAGGTTTTGGTGCAGACAGCAACTGACATTCGAAGATGAGCTTGTTGCCATCGTCCTCCTGCCGAAGCTGCGGCTTCTGAGTAAAACTGGGAGCGAAATCTTCTGCCACCCCCATTTTTATTTTTTATCCCGGCAACATGGACGATTTACTTAGCCCTGCGAATTTTAAAGATAAAATTATAACTTTCTTCTCAATTTAACTGCCCATCACGATCTACAGATTCGTCTCGATCTGTGTTTTATCAAGTGTGCAACATCTTATAAACATCAACCCAAAAATAGACATTCTCGAAATACGTGAATCTTGATTTCGTTGAAATATTTTTGAGCGGTGCGAATTTTAAATCTTTGATTGAATTACATTTTCATTTTATTCCGGAAAATAATCACACGAAAATAGAATACGAATAGCTTTGTTATTTCTAAAATAGTCAGTTACAATGTCCTTCGCCAAATTTAGAGTAAAAATAACTCTGTTTCATCAAGTGTTCCTAACATTGCGTTGGAGCACATGTCAACAGATCTTATTTCTTTGTCAAATGCATTCTGACCTGCAAACCTAAACATCTTTTGAGGCCAACCCGGCTAACCTACATTCAAGCTAAATAAAATAAATTCCTGCCAGAATATTTTAGAAGAGCGCAGCTAAAGTAAATCATTGGATTTGGACGACGTTCCTACGCTCAATGCGGACGGACATTAAGACAGAGCTTTTTTACTGGATGCATTGGAGATTCAAGTCTGAAAGTACTGCTAGAAGAAGAGAAGAGAGGAAGAACAACGATAGCAACAGTCAATTTGTTTAACTTTTAAGTTTATCCAAATTTTCTTATTGTCGGAAAAATGAGATCTTTATGAAAACCATACACTTATCACTGCACCACCGAGAAGAAGTAAATTGTCTAAACTTACTTCTCTGATGTAGATGAAGAAAAGACACTTCACCACGGTCACTTCACCCACTTCACTTTTTCGTATGCACACTGAGGCGGTGTATCGAAGTACAGCGCGCTTCGAGTCGTTCGAACTACTCTAGAATTGCTCCCTGGCAGTCTTAAGCACTAACTAGAGATTCTTGTGGCGATTTCCAAATCTAAAGCTGCCCGTGACGTGATTTCCCCCACAGGATACAAATCCCACTCTCACGAACGCTCTATCTGGATGTGCCGCAGGACGTCCCTATCTCCCTCTGGCCAGTTGCATGATTTTCTCATTTGTCGCTTTTCAAAATGACTAATGCCATTGCAATATCTCCGTGCTATCGCTGCTCATTGAACTTTACATGTTACCTGTATTCATACTTCGCCTTGAACCGGCATTGTTTGAACGCCACCCGTATATACTTTTAGTGACTCTAATATTATGATGATTCAATAGCTCAAATACGGAGGTAATTCGTCAAGGCAATTTCACCAAGCCAAATTATTATTTTCCTCGTGATCTGATTTCGTGTTTATTTTTTCTCTTTATCTGAGTAATGGCTGTGCTATTTTTCTGTCACGAAAGTGACCTATAGGCGAATCGGCAAAATTAGAAATTATTTATCATCTCTGATTTTAAGTAAAAGTGTCTTAAACTTTTCCAACTCCTGAAGAGCATCAATTGCAACTTCAATTCTTCAAATAATAGGAGTACAAAATTCATTCCTTATGGAAATTATAGCAGAAACGGGAGTTAAGAGACGTAGTTATAGATTAGATTACTGCTCAGTACTAGTTAAGGATGTGGGATGGGGGATGTTCTAGTTTTAGGGAAATGCGAAGATTAACTCAAGAGTGGAGGAGCGTGTCCAACCAGTCTCACGACTGACGACCCTATCATGATGATATTGACGATGTGGAAATTGTTTACCTTAGGCGAAAAGGTACTCTGGCGTTTTGTTAGGTTTAAGAGTAAAAAACAAAATTAAACATTTTTATTATTAGTTTCTTCTGTTCAACTGTCCCACTACATTGAAACGAAACATACAAACATTGGACCTGGATTGAAAAATAACACATCCACTTAAATATCCTCAACTTCAAAAATAAAATGATGCTGTTATGAAATTTGAAATGTTGGTTTTGATTCAAAAATTTAAACAAGTGCTAGGCCTGAAAGTGGGTTACAAGTGCAGCATTATTTATTTTTTGCGCGCAATAATTTAAGACGTTTTATATACATACATATGTATATTTAGTTCACCTATATGTGCAGTTTATCACGTATATTAAAAACTATATTCTCACTGGATCCTAAGGATAAGAACCATACTTATAATTGGGCTAACACGTTCAGAAATAAATCTCGCGATGTGTTTGACCACATCTGCGTTTTCATTAAAATTTACAATTTTTCTGACCGACTAACTTTTCTGAAATAGGCTAAAACTATTATTATTATCGTATTTTAGTAAAAAATTAAAACTTGGAATATGCTTTTGCAAAAGTTATCTTCGAAAATAATAATATTAAAAAAAAAAAACTTTTATCTTTACAACGGACTCGTGTGATTGAATAAATATATTCCAATTGTGCATTCGTACAAATATCTTGAGACATCTTTTCATATAAATAATAAATATAATTTCAAACTTTTGAAAAGTGTTAACGCATTGTTCAAAACGGTTGCACAGGACCTTATAGGTCGTACGAATGACAGGAAATCTTTTAAAAATTACCTTTCACTGAAAAAAAAAAATACGACAGTTTTCAGGGAAGCATCAGGAGATATTTTCAAATAGTCGTGGTTGAAAAAATATATTCCAGTTATACATTTATTATGCCGACAAAGAAATATGTAATTTTTATGTTCGGTAGTCATTTTGGCTTGCCCGTGTACTCTATTATAACATATAACTGCAATTGATATTTAAGATGTTGTTTCTATTTTCTACGCCTACCGGAGCACCACAGGCTGGCCGAATTTACCACTATAATTAACAAAAACCCATTAAATCGGCCGAATTTACAACCGTTGTTTTTGAATAAGTAGGTACGAATTGCATATGAAATGACTGATTGAAAATTTATTTTTATGAGTAATAAAAATTAATTTCGGCTAAATAAGAATGTATCTACAAGTAAAAATAATATTGAATAGACTGTTTGATATTTTGCCAATTTTCCTTATAACGAACGGAACACGGTGGGTTGCTTTACAACCTCCACAAAAATTCAACACTACGTTAGATTATGAAATCACTAACAGTTTACAACAATTCTCAAATTTGCTACTTTTGCCTTATTTTTAGATTGCCCATTTTAAAACTGCAGAAATAACAGAAAATCACTTTTAAAATCGTTTGCTAAATTTATCAAAATTAAACTCAACTAAATTTAAATTTGTGTTTACATACTCAAAATTTTAACTATCACCAAAAGTTTTTTTTAACTTTTAATTACTAAACGTAAATTCTACCTTAACTAAAAGACAAATAATTGGGTAATAACATATTGATTACTATTTCACACCTGCTTGACACTGTATTCATTAAATAATTATATGTACTAATTACCACGGAAAAAAGGCTGCTAGTAGAGAAAAAAATAAAACATCAACAGAAGTGTGAGTCAACATATATTTTGCTACCTTGAACAACATTTGCACATACAAATACATAATGTATTATTAGACAGACAGTAAAAATGGAGCATGAGATGTATGTAGGTTACTCTCATATCAGAAAGTAAATTTCGTTTTCGGCATTTTAATTTTATTTGGAACTCATTAAATTAGTCATTGTTTTACATAGACATATCAGGTCAGTGAATTCAATGTATACGTATGTAGTTAAAATGTAATATACTGAATTGAAATCTTATTAAAAGAAAACATAACATGGCAAGTTCAAAAATAGCAGTCAGTCGCGATATTTTTAGGAATAGCAAGGAGAGGACGATGTAATATTATACACAGGCTGAAGCTATGCCAAGCCTTATAGGGCGGCGGGTTGCGCCTGCGGGATCAGTAGAAATCGGGAACGCGCATGTGCCCGGTTTTGCTGTATTAACTTTAAGTTACCTCAACGCATGCTCTTTGACGTTTACGCACATTTAGCTTAAGTTATCGGCGCCTACTGAGATGTGGCAGACTGCAAATCAATCCTACCTTATCCCGACCGCACCACCGATCTGGAAACTTGCCGAAAATTGAACAACTTATCATTTTAATTTTTATTCTATTAATTTAACCCAATTTACTATCACAACGTAGGGGACTTTTTGAGCAAAATCGAGTTGAAAATATACGAATAACAGTGGTAACGAAATTGTTTTAAACTACTTAAATTTACACGCTAGTATGCATGTGTTTTGAAACACATCAAAGGCTAGAATTTGAAAAAAATTCCTTCAGAAACAGAAATATTTCCAACCTTGACCAAATTTTATTTCGAAATGCCAGTGTGCTTGCTCTTGACGGACGAATTATTTTAGGTTTCAATGACAAGTTTTATTTATCAAAAGTAGTAATATGACAAATAAATGGCGTCTGCATCTTCACATTTCGTTTGCCGTTTTAATTATCGTAATTAAATTATTGTATTTGGTTTACTCCACTCGGGTTGTTGATATACTGAAATTTCCGAATAAAAACGCTTGCCCGCCTTTTCCTTACATTAATAACTTCGTTACTTGGCAACTGGCTTCTACAAACAAATACCGTTTCGGAGTATTTTTCTCGAAATCGTAACTCTTTGATTGAGGCTATTTTGAACATTTATTTAAAATATTCGATCATGAGAAACCTTGATTAAAAGCAAAACTTGAATATAACTACTTATTCACTATTCGTTAGACATATAGCATTGTTAATTACTTATGAAATACATTTTTTGCATTTTTTATTTTGTAAACATCGCAACTGCTAATGTTCTGTTTCATCAAGCCTCCTTTTCATTCAAAATTGACGTTATTCAGAAACGGTGCCTTTTTCATGATACTTGAAATAAATTTTTAAACTTTGGAGTACATCTTTTTTTTATTATAAACGTTTAATTTAAAAAATACTGATTTGTAAATAGAGTAGGTATTAAAAATAAAATAGGTGAGAACTTGTGATGAAATAATAATATGGACTCTCAAAATATTTTTAGAATGACAACAATATTTTCTCATTAAAATATTCGCATTTTAGTACCGCACTTACGAAAAATATTTTCTCGGCGTGACAGGAAAAATTGAGAGGTTTTAAAGAATTTGCAATAAATAAACACTTAAGTATTTTCTATTTTTACATATTTATTTAAAAATAATTACTTTAATAGTATTTTCGTGATTATAAACTGTGTAAAACTAAAACAAAAAATTATAGTTTTGGTAGCCACACTAGTAAAAATATATACCTGTATCTGATTAGAACATCGAAACGGTAGAAGAATTAGCTGGAAAATAAAATTTTGTAAAAGTACATCGTGTCTATTTAACTCGATATTAATTTGGAAGTTAGGGTCATTGCCACATGGGAGATGAAATTAGAAATTTGTTCTCTATCTCTACTGACCTACTTTTAATTTTACATGAAATAACGACAAACTTCAAGATTTAATATGTAGGTCGATTTATAGTATTGTTTTATGATTATTTTGGATAACTTTATGATTAAGAGAGAAAAAAATATTTATTGTTTACTAAGACAGTGTGGCCAAAGCATCACGGACTGCTGCCCAGGATAAATTTAGTACATGTGGTAATTTGAGGATTCGAATCATCCTGTGAAATATTTCAACACCCGCCCCCATAGACTGTGACGCAAAGTCGGTTTGTTACATTCAACAGTATAATTGCATATTTCTGTTCGGGATTTTCAATTTCGCCCTTAACATGTTTTCGTACATTTACTTTGTTTTGACTTTATTATATTAAAAATGTGGAGCGGTATAAAAATAGATAGCTTCTGGTGCCGGAGCAGCGTTCATATTTGCTTATTTAATAAAATTAACGAATTTATTTATTATAATTCATCAACTCCGATTA
Source organism: Agrilus planipennis (assembly GCF_000699045.2). Classification (NCBI taxonomy): domain Eukaryota; kingdom Metazoa; phylum Arthropoda; class Insecta; order Coleoptera; family Buprestidae; genus Agrilus; species Agrilus planipennis. The sequence continues at coordinate 289,013 of NW_020438871.1, read as the reverse complement.
AGCGGTACCGGCGTTAACTATAAAATAATCACTGGTCTATTTTCGTCTGTTTCTAGGTTCAATTATTTTTCTGCTGCTTCGCTCGTCTTGTATTCATCTCCTTCAGATTTTGACTTTTATTTCTTTTTAAAATTAGAGTGAGCGTCTTTTGAAACCCAGTGTCTAGGCATGTAAAACGGTTTTGGGAACGAACGTATATGTCAGTCATAATAAATACATAAAAATTTACCAAGCTAAAAACAACCACCTACAAATTTTCCAAAAAGTTACTCGAAAGCATCATTTTTTTTTAAATTTTGTGTACCTTCTATTTTTATGTTATCATAAAAATATTATGGTAGTTTATATCATAAAGAATACATTCTAAACTTTGGTGCACTTTTTGTAAAGCTCGTTAACTAATACGATAAAAAAATAAAAGACCAAACAGATCTTATAAATTAGATAGAGAAACTTATTCTGTTTTATTCTTTATTGTCATATTAACCATTACCTCCGCTAAAACTTTCTTATCTTTTTACAATTCTATTATTTATTTAAAGGTTTTAAATATGATATCGTAAAATTACTGCAATATAAAAACATAACTTTGAATTAAGATGATAGGATTTGTAGTTGAAACATGAGTTAAACAATTAAACCAACGCCTGAATATTCATTGAAAGAAATTCCATATTTTGATTTTCACAAGCTTCTTTTATTTTTTTTTTTTATTTTAAATTTTCTAATCGGTCTTCATTTTTTGTTTTATTTATTATTTAAAATTACAAATTTGAATTATGGAAAAAGGATTTCAACGTATCGGCAACCGTTGTCAGCAGTGTATGATAAGTTGCATATACTAAAAACGAATTTGGCGCTAAAAATTTAAATTTATTGATATGCAACACTTTAATCTCAATCGCATAAAGGCTGCCTATAAGTAAACTATTTCAAAATTATAGTTTTATTTTCTATTAGTAAATTTAGTTATTTTTTCAATAAAATAAAGTCACTTACTGTAGCAACGTTTTGTATAGATGACTAAACATTACAGAAGGAACAGACATTTAACAAAAATTATAATTTTTTCCCAAAGATCTAATAAGTGACTACAGTTAATTTTATTACTTTAAAATAGTAGAAGCTGGATTCTCAATAATTTCTGATTATTGATAAATAAAACTGTGAAATTCCCAAAACAATTATTTATTAATGTTCCACAATATTGAAATCGAATGCAATGCACATTGTGATGTCAATTTGATAACCCAAATTTTAATTTTTAAAATGCAAACAAATTGCTTAATAAAATACAATAACGGAAATCATACTGGCTTATGAATCGGTTTTATCGTCAGGTGTTGGTTGTTTATTTTGATTTTGATTTTGTCCGCTATCAGGTAACGATTCTGTAGCTGTTTCTTCTTGTACGTCCCCTGAGAATTGTCGACGTAAACTTTCAACAAAACCTGGATTACTCATTTGCATTCTTTGTGCTAACTGCTGTCCCCTAACAAGTAAAAGTATGAGTTAACAAAATACATTTGTAAACAACTTGTAAAATACTTACATTTGCAACAAGGCATCTATATTGGGATTTTCTCCTTCAGTATTGGAATTTAAAATGCCTGACATCCTGGAAAAGTTATTATTGTATTCAGAACTATAGATTCATTTGAAGTATTTCTTTTTACTTGTTAATACTTAGCCAACATATGAAGGCCATTTTTGTAATATTTACAGATTATAACTTACTTGCTGTAAATACATTAATTTCATAAATCTTCAGATGAAATTTCAAACTTAAACAAAATTGCTATCCACCTTAAAATGTCCGTTCTCAAATATATATTAGTTGAATTCCTATAAAAGAAAATTTTCTTTCAAAAGCTGATAAAAAAGAGCTTTGTCCAAGAATCTCTATGAAATTAAAAAATAAGCCGCCATAAGTAGACTAAACTTTAAAGAACACTTCAAAACATTCCTACTACTTACACATTTCTAACACCGGGGTCGTTTAGCATTTGGGAGGCCACATTTAAGAAATTAGCGTTGTTTATAAACTGACTGATATCAACTGGTCGATGTTCGGGTGGATTAGCTTTGTCTAAAATATTGAAGACAAAAGATACTTGGAAAAACAAAATGACTTCTTACATACCCATTTCTGATACACATTTCTCCTCAGCTAATTTTAAATTTGCTCTGTACCTTTCATTTGTAGGATCTAATGTTATTGCTGTTCTAAATGCATTTCTAGCATCATCATGCAGATGAATCAATGAATAAGCATTTCTGAAATACATATCTAACTGTAAGTCAATTTTATTTCTAATTTGCTGCAGTATAAAGGAATCGAATATTATCTATCACAATTAATAATTTATTACCCCAATCTAGAATATGCTTTGGCATAATTTGGATCAATTCTAATTGCTTTTTTGCAATCATTTATTACTGCATGGTACTTTTCCATATGACTGTATGCAGCAGCACGATTACTATAAAGGACAGCATTGTTGGGATGTAGCTCAACGGCCCTGTAGCAATAAAATAAATATAAATGTCTCTAAATATTTTTTTTTTACCTACTTGGTATATTCATCAACGGCTTCTTGATAAAGCCCTTGACGCATATATTCATTTCCTTTGTTTTTATGAATTTCTGCTCTGGTCTTTTCTTCTTCTGTGACAGCAACCTACAAATTACAACGTTTACCTGTTTAAGTAACTGAGTTTAAATTAGGCTTACATCTAATGTATCATCCGAAATCAAGGTAAGCAAATCAAAGTCTTCATCTTTTTTTAAAGCTTCAGGCTCAATGGCATATGCTGATTCTAGGCACTGAATGGCTACGTCAAGCGATTCCTTTCGTTCACTTTCTACATATGAACTATTACTCTCCTTTTTAAGGAAGTTGATAATTCCAATAATAAGCCTTTGTTTATTACCATCTATAAAATCTTCAACGAAGATAAATTTAAAGTCCATACAACATTGTTCTTTTAAAGAACTTACCGTCCATTTTATTTTCTAAATGACTATACCTATTTTTGCCTAAAAGAAGAGTACTCTACAGAAAAATACTATTTAATAGTATCCGTCAAATTTAAATAGAAAATTGAGGTTAATTTAGGTTAAGTGATAAAATTTTAGGTTATAAATTTTATTACTGTCATAGAATGTTTATACTGATAGAATTTTGCAGTTAAGTTTTCCGTGGTGGTTAGATGAGCAGTATGAGTGATTCTGCTTATTTATTAGGAAATCATTAGTTTTTAAAACTTTAAATTCGATTTTAAAATTCTTCAAAATTTGTCCTTTAACATGTAATAAAATAGTACTAATCAAACTTCTTAGATGATAAAATGAGATTTTAATTATTAATTGATAATTAGAAGTGGAAAATAAGTTTCTTGATTTTGAATCAATTCTTTTCTTGTAAACAACCTCTGAATATCCTTTTCCTTTTAGTTTAATCAAGGAAAAAAGTTTAATATTAAACTGCATAAATTCTTGTCATAAACATAATATTTATTAATTTTGTAAAATACGTATCTAAAAACTAAAAGCATAAAATCATGTTTGATACAACTTTTGCAAATATATAGCTCATGCAAAACAAAATATGAATAATTACATAATATATAAGACTAACTGAATATAGCATATACAATACATTTTGTGATAGCTATAAGTATAATAAATAGAGACCTCATGTTAAAATAATCTAACTATACATACATACAGGTGTATTTCATTTTGCAAAAAATGGTTACAATCATATTTAGTTGCTAACACTGTTAACTTTAAACAACCTAATTTAATTTTAATATATGTAACTGTACAAATAGTACATGCTCTATTCTTCAAAGAACTTTTGGAAGTACTTTATAAATTTAGACTCTGTCTCAAAAAACTTCTTGCTCAATCCCAAGTTCTTCAAGAAAAATTCCCATTGGTGTTTTCTTCAGTCCTAGGGTTTCAACCCTATTGCTAATTTTGTTTTTTAAATTTCGCAGTCTCAAAGAAGCATGTATAAATGTAACTAAAAGTCCATAATAATATATAAACTATGTAAATGGCCAAGGTATACATAATAAAATACTACCTACCAGAAATAGGCAAAAATATGCCCAATAGAAATATCAATAGTGAACCAAGCATATATGTTACAAAATACCCTCCTGCTAATATTACCAATACAGATATAATAGGATGTTTACGTTTAAATTGACTTGCTGTAGCTCTTTCATTGGTTATATAGCAGAATGCCATGAAAATAACAGAAGTAACTATAAAACCTGCAGCTACTTGTACTGGATGTATTACACTAAAAAGACACTATTTATGTTACGTATACAATTGTTAAATATCATATACATACCCAACGATTGTGAAAATTATTAAAGCCGTTAAGAAATAATTTGTTTGGTAGTATAACAAGTTACTTGTTACTCGATAACCCCATTTTTCCAGATCCCTAACATTTGGAATCTGAAATCTAGCAGATTCTAGCAAGAAATCATCCAATGATCTCAAAGGAGCAAATTCAAATTCGCCAGATACTTTTGCTTTACTCATTTTACTTTATTTATGAAATGAAAACACAACGTAAATTTAGAAAAAGGCACTTTTCAAGCTGACTTCTGACTTAATATTTTATTCACATTAATATTATATTTTATCTGTTAATAATNTTTATTATACCCAAAGATGCATATATATCTTTAAAAGTTGTGATCTGGCGATGGAACTTGCACGAAGCAAAAACGCAAATAAATTGAATTCTGTAAAACGGGGATGAAACTAAACACGGGATTGGTTACAGCGTCGCAGACATCGAATTTAACGCATCCGATTAGCGTTTGTCTACGTCATCAGTGCTTCATGTGGTAGCAATCGCAATTTCGAGACACGCCGGAATTGCGTTTGGTGCATTATAAGTTCATAAAGTTTCGAGGTGGAAGGGCGTGTTTTCGCATCTCTTAAATTCAACTTATCGAGCTAATTTTTTCGCAAAATTAGTTTTAATTTGTTCTACGTCTGACAGGTTAGTTTGATTGATTCACATTCTATTACTATTATGCGTATTTGCCCACAGCATAAATTAAATTGACAAAATTGTTCAAGGTTATATTTTGAAACAGACATTAGGTGGCTACGTCGCCATTTTTAATGTTTTGTTATTTTATTCGTTCGTTCATGTTTCATTTATGTAATACCATTGTTTAATTCGTTTTCTATATATGTCCCGCATATATTTTGACTTTCATTTGAGAGAAAGTAAGAAAAGTGAAAAGGATTAAATATTTAAATTTTCTGCGTAACAGATATCTATTAAATTAATTAGTTAATAATTGTTTTTGTCCGTTTACACAGATTGGCCAACAATTGAGAGAGATTGGAACTGATATCTTTGCTTACTAAAAAGATAAGTCGTCTTCTATGGTGTTTTAGCTGTTAACCTTGAAGGCTTTGTAGTTAATTAAGGTGAGCATGCATACTATATTTTCTGTATGTAGTGTATTTATTTGATATTAACAAAGAAAAAGATTCAGCATTACTTTAACAATGTATTGTGCACATTATTTACTTAATACTTGATTAATTACATCTGAACACTTTTTCATCAGATTTCATTTTACAGGAACATCAGAAGAATTCCGGATACCATTAAGGTATGAAATTTTGGAGCATTGGTTGTACTAGTCCTCATTTGTCCCGGAAAGTAGCTGTGCCCATGGTTCTAAAGAAAGCACGAAAGTGCCTTTTTTCCATTGCGAATGAAGACAGTGTGCTGAAAAAAGAATTTATGACAATGAACTGGTATGTAACAGTATCAGTTAAAAATAGTAAATGATATCTTTAAATAACTTCAATTTCTTAGACATTTGTAACTTGTTTCAATAGACAACTTTTAAACGTTTCAGAAATGGCAGAAGTAGAATTAATGTGGAACAGATGTTACTGATTTATTTGATTTAAAAATGATCATTAATTATTTTTTTCTTGCCTGTTTCTATATAGATTGTCCCACAAATGAGAAGGAATTGCAGTCAATTTTGGTGCTACTAAAACAACCGATGCTTTTGACGTCTTCACCTTGCAACATTATGCAGTTAATTTTTGCCGTAACAATGGGAGGCAATTGGAAATTAATTAATTTGGATGCAACCGGAACAAGAAATTATCTGCGGTAGTATCCCTATTAGATTTGGTTGATTTACCCATCACACTGGGAGACTTCAGAACGCCACTTTCTACAATTAATGAAGGTGAGAATACTTGACTTGATCAATATTAATTACTCTTTATTAATCTGTTATGAAATTTCTGGTAACACTTAGCTATTGTCAACAGCATAAATTGAGGTTATTATGCATCAGTATCACTTGACAGTTTTTATTTTCCACAGAATAAATTGATATTTATCATTGGTGTATCTATAGAGTTTATCTATCGTGGTTATCTATCTATGAAGTTTATCTATCTATGGATTTTCTTTTTAACCTTTTTCTGTTGTCTATGTTGTAAATTGACGTCTAGTTATTTGACGTTAATCTATGTCGTGATCTATGGTTGTGATGTAAAATGGCGTAAAGTTGTTTGTTTATTTTTTAATTCAGCTATTTTACTTTCTTTTTGGTGCGTTTTTATTTGTGTTTCTAATTATGAGTGTAATTAATATGTTTTTTTGTCCATTTCTGCAAGTTATACAATAAATGAGAGAATTAATGTTCAGTTTGGTTATACTGAAACAGCCCATGTCTACATGGGTGTGGTCTTTCCTGAATTATATTCTTGATTTGCTGTTTCGTCTTCGCCTTGTAACATCATGCAGTTAATTTTCGACCCATGAGCAAGTGGAACTGGATATTTATTTGAATTCCACTGAAATAAGAAATTCTCTGCTACAGTATTCCTCCTTGAGTTGGTTTAATTTTCACACCTGTAAACTTTGGAATGTTACGCTCTATAATTAATTAAGGTAAGGATACTTGATATAATTAATTTTAATTGCTCTTTAATAATCTGTTTGCCACCGTATCTGTTTCAGATCGACGTTGGAGAAGACAAAGATGACCCAGTAGTTGAAATAGTTCTTTATCTTGCATGCTCTATCTAGTAGAATTCATTAAGTTCGTTTTATTCAAGTTCAGTTTTTATTTTGCATGTTTTTTTTTGTTTTTTTGTACTTATAATTAATTTGATTTAGTTTTTATTTTGCATGCTTATTTTTTTTCTTTTTTTTGAAGTAAATTGTTGATTTAGATTCTTTTGTTTTTTTTTTTGTATGTAGTAGTAGTGTTGTGTAGTGTNCTCATTGCTAGGGTCCAGATCATTCCCTAATCTGTCTTATTGGTTAGCTAATCTGTAGAAAAGAACAAAAAAATAATTACTTTTAAGGTAGTTTGTAGTGGGTTGAAAATTCAAAAATGAATTTTCAGAATAATATTTCATATTAAACTAACTCACTTCTACATACTAGTTCATTGTCATAAATCCTTTTCCAGCACACTGTCTTCCTTCCCAATGAAAAAAAGGCACTTTCATGCTTTCTTTAGAACTATGGGCACAGCTACTTTCCAGGGCAAATGAGGACTAATACAACCAATGCTCCATAATTTCATAATTTAATGGTATCTGGAGTTCTTCTAATGTTCCTGTAAAATGAAATCTTATGAAAAAATGTTCAGATATAATTAAGTATTAAGTAAATAAATTCGATGTCTGCGGCGCTGTAACCAATCGCGTGCTTGGTTTCATCCCCGTTTTACAGAATTCAATTTATTTCCGTTTTTCTTCGTGCAAGTTCCATCGCCTGATCACAACTTTTAAAGACATATATGCATCTTTGGGTATAATAAAATTCGACCAAACGGACATTTTTAAACATTAAACAAACGAAATTAAGAAACTAGCTAATTGCAGTATAACATTTTAGAACTACCTTATTGTTATTTTTAAAAACATTGCACACAATTAAGTTTTTCTAGTAATTATATATAGTAATATTAACAAACAGTTTCTGTGGTTTAATTCTCCTATGTCCGAATTATTAATAACCTTGATGTATAATAATTATTCGAACGTATATCTATGATGGTTAGTTGAAAAGCTTGTGTATCTATTACCTATGGTTGAAAACATAACATAACCTTCTACTAGTTATATATAAAATATTAAGTCAGAAGTCAGCTTGAAAAGTGCCTTTTTCTAAATTTACGTTGTGTTTTCATTTCATAAATAAAGTAAAATGAGTAAAGCAAAAGTATCTGGCGAATTTGAATTTGCTCCTTTGAGATCATTGGATGATTTCTTGCTAGAATCTGCTAGATTTCAGATNTTTGGTAGAGAAGATCGGACAGATTTCGCCAAGGCAAGCTGGGCAGTCGCCTATTGCTCCTATTCCAGATAACCCACTGTACCCTGTCTGAAAGGAAGTAACGCTAGAGTAGACTCGCGAAAAGTGTATAAGACACTTTTAAGATCAACTAAATAGCTAAGCCCAAGGGAAGTCGTTCGGGGAGGCCCTCCCTAATTCCACAAGGGTGAGAAGAAACACACACGATAACGAAACGTTGAATCATGTAGAACTCGTAGGGTAAATGCAAAGCAATTTAGTAAGAATATGCAGTAAGCTAAGCGAAGAGGTAAGCAAGAGACATGTTAGACTACACTACAACTACTAAACGAGTTAGTGCTACTACTACACTACACAACACTACTACTACATACAAAAAAAAAACAAAAGAATCTACAATCAACAATTACTTCAAAAAAAAGAAAAAAAATAAGCATGCAAAATAAAAACTAAATCAAATAAACTATAAGAAACTACACAAAAACATGCAAAATAAAAAATTAATTTGAATAAAACGAACTTAATGAATTCTACTAGGTAGAGCATGCAAGATAAAGAACTATTTCAACTACTGGGTCATCTTTGTCTTCTCCAACGTCGATCTGAAACAGATACGGTGGCAAACAGATTAGTAAAGAGCAATTAAAATTAATTATATCAAGTATGCTCACCTTAATTGATTATAGAACGTAACGTTTCAACAATTACAGGTGTGAAAAATAAACCAACTCCAGGAGGAATACTGTACCAGATATTTACTTATTTCAGTGGAATACAAATAAATATCTAATTGTACTCGCTCATGGGTTGAAAATGAACTGCATGATGTTACAAGGCGAAGACGAAACAGGAAATCAAGAATATAATCCAGGAAAGTCCACATCCATGTAGACATGGGCTGTTTCAGTATAACCAAACTGAACATTAATTCTCTCCCATTTATTACACAACCTGCAGAAATGGACAAAAAAACATATTAATTACACTTATAATTAAGAAACACACATAAAAACGCACCAAAAAGCAAGTAAAATAGCTGAATTAAAAAATAAACAAACAACAACTTTACGCCATTTTACATCACAACCATAGATCACGACATAGATTAACGCAAATAACACGTTAATTTACGACATAGACAACAGAAAAAGGTTAAAACGAAAATCCATAGATAGATAAGCTCCATACATACATCAATGATAAATATCAATTTATTCTGTGGAAAATAACTGTCAAGTGATATTGATGCACAATAACCTCAACTTATACTGTTGACAATAGCTAACTGTTAACAGAAATTTCATAACAGATTAATAAAGAGTAATTAATATTGATTAAGTCATGTATTCTCACCTTAATTAATTGTAGAAAGTGGCGTTCTAAAGTCTGCCAGTGTGATCAGCAAACCAACCAAATCTAGGAGGGATACCACTGCAGATAATTTGTTGTTCCGGTTGCATCCAAATTAATTAATTTCCAATTGCCTCCCATAGTCACGGTAAAAATTAACTGCATAATGTTACAACGTCAAAAGCATCGGTTGTTTTAGTAGCACCAAAATTAACTGCAATTCCTTCTCATTTGTGGGACAACAATCTATATAGAAACAGGCAAGAAAAAGTAATTAATTACCATTTTTAAATCGAATAAATCAGTATAAATCAGTAACATGCACACTAATGGGAAGATCTGTTCCACATTAATTCTGCTTCTGCCATTTCTGAAACGTTGTTTAAAAGTTGTCTATTGAAGCAAATTAAAAATGTCTAAGAAATTGAAGTTATCTAAAGATATCATTTACTGTTTTAAACTGATACTGTTACATACTAGTTCATTGTCATAAATCCTTTTCCAGCACACTGTCTTCCTTCCCAATGAAAAAAAGGCACTTTCATGCTTTCTTTAGAACCATGGGCACAGCTACTTTCAGGGCAAATGAGGACTAATACAACCAATGCTCCATAATTTCATAATTTAATGGTATCTGGAGTTCTTCTAATGTTCCTGTAAAATGAAATCTTATGAAAAAATGTTCAGATATAATTAAGTATTAAGTAAATAAATTCGATGTCTGCGGCGCTGTAACCAATCGCGTGCTTGGTTTCATCCCCGTTTTACAGAATTCAATTTATTTCCGTTTTTCTTCGTGCAAGTTCCATCGCCTGATCACAACTTTTAAAGACATATATGCATCTTTGGGTATAATAAAATTCGACCAAACGGACATTTTTAAACATTAAACAAACGAAATTAAGAAACTAGCTAATTGCACTATAACATTTTAGAACTACCTTATTGTTATTTTTAAAAACATTGCACACAATTAAGTTTTTCTAGTAATTATATATAGTAATATTAACAAACAGTTTCTGTGGTTTAATTCTCCTATGCCCGAATTATTAATAACCTTGATGTATATTGATTATTCAAAATTTTAAGCTTTTATAAAGTTATTAGGTAACTAACTAACTACAATTTGTAGTTATTTTGTACCAAAAGATGACATAATGTGTACTTTGTATACGTATACATAATGCAAAGTCAATTAATTGCATTCTGTTGTTTAAAGAAAACCAAAAGATGACATAGATGATACGATAGACTATTGCTCATATCACAAAAGGAAAAAAAAACACTTAGAATGTATTATGCATACGGGTGGGAGACAAGGAAATTTGGATGGAAATAAGTGTAAGGCAAGGTTGTAAGTTGAGTTAATAACTGTTTAAAATATACCTAAGTGATTTAGAGAATGACATCAGTAAATAAGGAAATGTTAGTAAGACTATGCACATGGAATTTAGAGAAGTAAGAGGTAGAAATGGAAAAGAAAAAAAGATAATTAGGTGGAAAGGGGGAAGAGACAGAAAAGGTTAAAAAATATATATGTCTAGGATATGTTATGGGAGAGAACAACAATAATAAAATACATATAGATACGCAACAAGGCAAAAGCAAACGCCTTGTTAGGATGTATATGGGGAATAGGGCATAGATTATGCAGGAACGCTTGGATTAGAAGAAAAAGGTTGTTTGATTTGACGGTTAGAAGTATGATGATAAAGAAAGGGATGGTGCATTAGACGATTTAAATTTGACTCAGGAGCTATTGAATGAATGAGGCCGAATGGGGGTATGTGTTGAGGAAATGGTGAGAATAAGATGTGAAGAGATGATAAGGGCAAAAGACATAAGAAGTATTGACAAGTCGAGATATGTGGAATGTCTAAAGGCGTTGGTATGGTAGCATTGGCAGGGAGACTGTTTGCCAGACTATCTGAATAGAATGAAGGAAGTGGACGTATTTGCAAGGTTTAGAGTAGGAAATGAATCTAGAAAATGTAAGTATTGGATGAAAGAAGAACAAATGATATGTAGGATATGTGAAAGGGGAGATGAAACAATGATGCATGTGCTGGGAGGATGTGAGGAAAGCAAAGATTTGGATGATTGTAAGGATATCAATATAATAAAAAAAAAGAACGGGTTCAGCTTAGGTGATAAAAGGGAGGGGTGTAGTGTTTAAATACAAAAAAAATGGGAGAATAAGGCAGGGAAATTTGTATGTATACTATAGGATGATAAGTAAATATTTTCATTTTCTTTTTTTTTTCATGTTAAACATTACTTTTCGTAGGATAAGTTTATAAAATTAGTATTGTATTTAAGGTAAAAAATTGAATTTGCTGAGGCAGTTAAAGATAAGAGGGCACATTGCATGTGATAGTTGTAAATAATTTTTTTGTAAATGTGAAAAATTTAAAAAATAACAGTGTTTAAATAAAGCAAATTACTGGTACCATGATAATTTGAATTTAAAATACGTATGGTTTTAGATATTACTCGTCCTTATATAGGCAACCCACTTTACTGCAAAGTATTCTGGGCGCCAGGCTCCAGTAAGAATTCTGAGTTCCTTTACTTATCAAAAACTGGATTTTTGAACAAACTCAAGTTTGCAATTACCTACATCATCAACTAAATAATGGACAATCTAACGGTATTATACAAAGAAGTAACATATGCTCGTCATCCTAGGTATTATGTTAACCCAATTGACAACAGATTAATAAAGTGCATTTTATATTAATTTAACTGTGCATTATTACCTGAATTAGCTGTAGAATGTATCGTTCCAAGGTTTACAAGTGTGGAAAGCAAACCAAATTCAGAAAGGATACCAGTGAATACATCCCATGTCCTCATTGCTAGGGTCCAGATCATTCCCTAATCTGTCTTATTGGTTAGCTAATCTGTAGAAAAGAACAAAAAAATAATTACTTTTAAGGTAGTTTGTAGTGGGTTGAAAATTCAAAAATGAATTTTCAGAATAATATTTCATATTAAACTAACTCACTTCTAAAAGATGTCTAAATTGTATGTATGATTAATTTTAAATTGAAAAACAGACGACACTCACGCTGTTAAGAACTCTATACATGGAGATTAATAGTTATCTAAAAAATGAGAAACTCGCCAGATCGAAACAATTCCATAGGTAGTCAATAGAGAGAAGACGCAGAATGTGTGGAAGAGGAAAAGAGAATTTAAGTCATGTGATAGAAGAAGGTATTAAAAGTAAAGATGAGGGTGTGAATTTAAAGATCTCTTAGGAGTAGATGGTAAAGGTGCGGCTCTATTTGGATCACCACCGAGCGGTATGGCCTAGAGGTTTAGATCATTGCTTAGCATTCGGGAGGACGCCGGTTCGATTCCGGGTCCGTCTGCCTTGGTCCAAGTTTTTCTGTGGTTTCCTTGGATCACTTAGGCAAATGCTGGGGCAGTTATATTCCACAGACAATCTTTCATTCTCTTCTGTCTTCATTTCGTGCCCGTCTCAACTTTCTCACCCGAACCACCACCCACCCACGATTCCTGAAAGCAGGCTGAAGAGGGCCACCGCCCTACCTTCCGGCGTAGTCCGGAGGGACTGCCCGCCCACCAGCATTGCTGGCTGGTGGGAATGAAACACCCAAAAGTTTTTGTTTTTTGGATCACCTAGGCAAATGCTGAGGCAGTAATATTCCACAGATAATCTTTCATTCTCTTCTGTCTTCATTTCGTTCGTCTGATCTTTCTCACCAGAACCACCACCTACCCATTTACACGATTCCTGAAAGCAGGCTGAAGAGGGCCTTCCGCCCTACCTTCCGGCGTAGTCCGGAAGGACTGCCCGCCCACCAGCATTACTGGCTGATGGGAATGAAACACCCAAAAGTATTTTTTTTTTAAGGAAAGCTATAAGAAAAGGAGTAAGAAGGCAAAAAGGGGGAAAGGGCATAATATTAAAAATAATGGAAATGGTGTTTAAACTTGAAGGGGAGGGAAAAAGCTTTAATTTCTTCAATTTCTTCCTGATCCACTCTGAAATAAGTCTTAACTTAACTGGCAATTCCTATCGCTTTCACTTCAGTAATCATTTTAAAGTTAAACAAATTAATAGAATCAGTTAGGTTTTTCTTAAATCTGAAGTTACCAGCAAGAAATTCATAAAGGTGCCACCTGTGTAGTATGAGTACATTAGAAATTGTGGNAAACAGATTTTTTTAATATACTATTTACAAGCAAACTATTTAAGAAAACAATATATTTGCGTTTTTATACTTAAATATAACTCAAAAATATTTGTATTTAAATACTCTATTAAGTATGTGCTTGTATGTGAATACTTTTTGAAGTCTTTCTTACAAGTCTAGTACCTTGATCCCTTACATATGAAATAAAGCTGTGGATTATAATTCTCTAACGTTTTACTTTTTTTCAATTTGTCATCCTACCGAAGCCCTGACGTGGTAATTTCATGTATGTAAATTAATTTAAAATTGGAAAAATGTTTGGGTATAATTTTTTTTCATTTCCGCAATAATTACTATTTTAAGAGAACTACCAATCTAAACTATTAGGGATAAAAAATGAATACTACTAATTAATAACAAAAAAATAATCAAATAAAATTTTTGATCTTACTTGTAGCACAGCTGAAGTAATCATGAGCTTCATTTTTGGAGCCGCACAACTTTGTTCCTTCCTCTCCTACTGAAGAAGTATTACAAAAAGTTGTTGTACATTATCTCCTTTATGTAGACTGAATCATTTCAAATTTTCAAAGCCCTTTTAGATTCCAATTTTTAAGTAACACTTATGTCCTTAGATCAAGGATTTCCTGCAATCAAATATACTTTTAGGAATCTTTACATGAAATAAATATTACACACAAAAACAGATATATCAATTACAAAAATTTTCAAAACTGCAGATCATATTTATTTACTTAAACCTTCAATTATTAACAAAAGCACATTTTTCATCCCAGTGTATTTCTTAACAATAAATTTTCACTTATTTCAATTTTAGCCATCGGCAAAATTAGAATTTTATACATCGAATATTTCTTGCTTTATTTTATAGGCATCTTTTACCTTGAAGAGATGATGATAAGGCATGAGTACATGGAGGAATGGAAAAGAAAGGAAATAAATGTGGGTAGTACGAAAAGAAAAAGTTATAAGAGGGAAAGATGTAACGAGCATATAGGTATGTGTAATTGAAATAATTTTATATGTATAATGAAATTAAAAGTAAAAGATTTACTTAATATAAATGAGCATAAAAATTATTAGTTTATTATCTCCAATATGATCTGCATATGAATTAAAAATTACTTAAAAAACTATGTATAAACTTACTTTTTTCCCATGAATGAGCGAATTCTTCTTTAAATCCTTTGGACTGACTACAAAGATCAAGTAGGGCTTCAGGAAACAATCTTAGAGAGTGCAGACATGACCCCATATCTTACTGTAACAAATGAATTATAGATGTAGAAAAATTATAGCAAAATCATTATCTAAGTTATTAAACAAATAAGTACCATTAACGCATCATTTCTTACATTGATTAAGTTGAAATCGTTGAAATAAATGTCTCAATAAACAACACCAAAAACTTTTATACAATAGATAATACGAACGCAGTTGTTACAGGTTAATACAATAATTGTATTGCACCTAGACTAGGTATTGCAGTTAAAACCATAGATAATAGATATACAAAGGATATAAACCTAAAACCGCTGTGTATACAACTTTACATATATAGATGCGTTCAGGGATACAAAACTAAAACTGCTATTCACAAGTGTTCGTAAACTTTCAACTTCATAAATAATTGTTTCGTAATGTACTTAAATCATAATTATGACTTTTGATGACATGATATTACTTCCTTATGTACGAATAGCATGTGCATTTATATTACAAAATGTAAAAACACAGAAACAAAAATGATTTCAATTATTTATTTTGTTTTATAAACATGTTTTAAACATTTTTGTATCAAATGCTGGCAGATACAAAACATACTTCTTAAGGAGCACTCTGTGAACTCGATTTGCTGTCTCTTAAACTAGCGGAACGACGCCTCTTCAGTTCTTCTTGTCTTCGTGCTTTTGATTCCTTCTTCCTCTGAGCTAACAATTTAGCATAGTTGTCTTGTTGTTCCTTGCGTCTCAAGCAGCGTTTCTTTTTCAGGGCCAAACGATGACGTTTGCGCTGAAAAGCAATTAGATCATTCAATTGTGGTTTTCTTAAAAATAAAGCAGTTAACTTGTTATGTTCTAATACATAATTAGTATACTAAACTGTATGTACAATAGAGAAACAATAATCAAATAGGAAATTTAAATTAGTTACTGTAATACCCAAATTGTACATTTCATTTACCATGCTATTGAACATTTCAGAATTAATGCATTCTGAAACTGCCTAGTCATGGATATGTAAAAAGAAAACTATTGATTTTAAATTTCATGTGTACATAATATTAATTGTTAGGGATCTGATTTACAATGTATACATAAGTACACTAATCATACATGCAAAAGTGATCAACTTACTTGTAATACAACTGGAGTAATCAATCTCTGTATTTTTGGAGCCTTAAATCTTTGTTTCTTGCCTTCTTTTTGAGGAAGTGGTCTTTTAACAACAAATTGACGCACATCATCTTCTTTACTTAAATTGAATAATTTCCTGATTTTAGAGGCCCTTTTAGGTCCCAATCTTCGTGGAACAGTTGTATCTGTTAGACCAGGGATTTCCTGCAATGAAATTAATATTAAACAATCTGCCATTAAAAAAGTTCACAAATAAACATAAACCAATTCACTAACTTGTTGTCCCTTTCGCACAATAACCAGTGAAATAACACTTAAATTTGCATCCACTATGCAACCACGTACTGATTTACGTTTCCTTTCACCATCACGTCTTGGTCTATAACATGAATGACCCTTGGACAACAACAAACGAACACGGGCTTAAATGTAACAAGCATTAATCATAATAGTAAAACTTCATTTAGAACAAACAAGTACCGTTAGTTAAAACACCTTGTTTCATAGGAAAACCTTGTTTGTCATTACCACCAGTGATACGTAAAACATAGCCTTTCCATTCATCTCCTAAAGCATCAGCGTCTATTTCTGCACCCATACGCTTCTCATAAAAGATTCGGAGTTTGTGTTCGTCCACTACCTCGAACAATTTCTGGCATCCTGTGGCAGGAAATGACACGTTTAGCTAAAAAATGGAATTATATTAACCAACTGTTCGCAGGAAGTAGCTATAACAGATCCTTATTAATGAAAAACATATATACACGTAAACACTTTAAATTAGTAAAAGAAAACCATCAGTTTATATAACCCCAATGTAAACCAAGTGTCAAACTTTATCCTTCGAGATCACAACAATCACAGCATTTAATACCAAATCGATTTCGATACATTAAACAATAGGCTTTACTTACTGCATTATAATTTCATTTTAATGCAATTAATATTAAAACTAAGAAAAATCAGCACTCACCTTCATGATTTACGAGTGCATTAAAAACTGCAACGCCTGGAACCTTCTAACCTATCTACCAAAGAGATCCATAGATAAGAAAGACATCATAGACAGTAGACAAGAAAACAAAGATTGTGAAAAAACTCAGCATTTGACAGATATAATATGGTGACTTAGGGAGCCAATTTTATCATATTAAAATACCCTAGATTTAAAATTTGCCGATATTGACTAGAATTACACGCCAAATTTTGAAGATACAGGGCTTTTTCATTAGTAAATTCTTTTTTTGAACACGCCCCAATGGCAGGTTAAAATATATAATAAACTATTACTTCTATATTCCATCTTTCACTTTACTGAAACTAAGGAAAGAAATACAAATGAATCTTCAAAATCTTTAAATCCAAAAAAATTTTTAAAACAGGGAAAGGATTTTGTGTAGGAGAAAAAAAAATATCTACTGATAATTGTATTTTTAAACAAAAAGCGCTACAAAAATATGGTAACAAAAGTGCGGCTATACCTACTGAACGTATGAAAATGTACCGAAAATCTTTTAAGATTCGTAAAAATAAAATATTGAGATTTATTTTACTTGTAATAATACTGACCTTATAGAGTTGGCATCTGACCCTACAATTTTAGAGCATAATAACCGCTGTTTGGTTGTATTTTCAAAATCAAGGGCCACTGCATGAGCCCTGATAAGTATACTCTGGGGCAAGCCTGCTAACTTAGCTACATTAAAACCGTAAGATTTCGGACACTGCCCTTTCATCATTTTATACAAGAAAGTAACTGTCTCCTCAATAACATCTCCTTCATTTTCAACCATACATGCCTGAAATAAAATATAATTTCTTAGTGAAAACAAGTATAGCAGCATTTACTAAAATTAATACAGCGCCTCAAAATTGTAATTAAAAGATGTAAATTTCAAAATTAAATAATTGAATGAAATAAAGGAGATTAAACAGTATGTTACTATTAATTTGCACATTCATAAGATATTCACGTATTTTTTAATAGAAGTTAACATATAATGAAATTTACCATGTGTCCCAACTGTACATCAAATCTTGTACTATAATGATCCACCAAGGTGTGATAATGAGTTGAGAAGACAGTGCGGCAATTTATATCAACTAGTTTGCGAACGTAAGCTGTTGCAACTGCTGCACCGTCGTGGGTGGATGTTCCGCGCCCCAATTCATCGATAAGAGCGAATGAATTTACAGTTGCATGTTGAAGAATAGCTGAAGCTTCAGATAATTCAACGAAAAATGTAGACTGGCCTTGAAGGATATTATCTTGGGCCCCTAAACGGGTGAATATTCTGTCTACCACCGTCATTTCACACGATGAAGCCGGAACAAAACTTCCCTATCATAACAATTGCTATGAATTAATGAAGAAAAAATAATACTAAACAATACCATTTGGGCTAGGATCATTATAACAGCAGTTTGTCTCATTAATGTAGATTTACCTCCCATGTTTGGGCCCGTAAGAAGTAAAACGCATGGGTGGTCTTTTGTTCCTAATTCAATATCATTGGGAACAAAGTTTTCAACATTGTTAATACAAGGATGCCGTCCATTTTTAATTTTTATGTAGGGCTGTGAAAGGGATAACGAAATTATTATATTCAAGCTGTTTTTACCTTCTTACCTTTTCAGAAAATGGAAGTACATTAGGTACACATGTCTCTTCTGAGTAACTTCTTGCAAACTCTGCTAAAGAGCAAATGGCATCTAAAGTTGTTAGACAATGGATAATCTGCTCCCATGACTCCTGCCTTTAAAGTTGAAAAGTAACAACTTAAAAACTTAATAATTTGTAATTATAGTTTACCTGCAGCTAAATTTTTCAAAAATACGTCGATTTAAATCTTGAATAATTTTAGATCTCTCTGCTTCTAATTTTAACATGTCTGCTAAAAATTTCTAAAAAATACATCGTCACTATTAAAAATGTAATTCATAGAAGTACTATTTACTTTTGTAACTAGAGTAGAATAGCGTTTAACAGCATTTTTTCCTTTTCTTGCTCCCTCAAACATATATTCCGATGTGACTTTATGACTTCGGCTTTCGGGAATTTCTAATTGAAAGCGCTTTTTGTCAGTTCCAAAATAATGAATCTGAAAACTACGTTTCAAACACAATTATGCAGTACTTAATTTACTTACAGAACAACCAAAAAAATCCTCTTGTTTCTTTAAATATTTTTTCAGTTGTTTATTTAAATTTGATATTTCATCATTAACATTGTCAAAATCTTTGTCTACACCACTTTGAGGAATTATTTTACCTTCCTTTTTCGCTTCCTCTAGGTCTACTGCATTCTAGAGTCAAGAAATTACACGTATAGAACAAACAATGCATGTAAATTATTTTTTACTTACTACAAAGAATTGAATGGCTTCTGATAAGTCAATAAACATTCCCTTTGGAGGATGTTGAGTTAGTTTCCTTAGGAATCTAGATTCGCAATCTAAAAATGAATAATTTCTATTAAAAAAAAAAAAAAAACGAAAAAGATATAGGTCTACATCTACTAACCCTTAAAAATTTCTGAAATTGCTCGAGCTTTATCAAATCCATTTATGGTATCAACGAGATCAAGTATTCGACGCTTAGTATACGTTTGTGACTCATAAAAAATTGCTCTACTGTCAGGATGGTTTTCAGCATAATATTTATTTCCAAATGTATGAATCCTAAATTTTATCATTGTATATTAAATGCTTATGATTTCTTACTTAAATACTTACTTTGCTAACTGTCTTTCTAAGTCAGGTAAACGTTTTAAAATAGCTCTTGCACTTTGAAGCATCTCTCCCTTATGTACCAATTCACTCACCGCTTTTTGACGTTCAATTATTTTCTCCACGTTGCAAAGAGGCCGACAGATCCACTGTTGCATCAATCTATTTTGTCAAATTTAAACAAACAATTAAAGTTATTAAAGAAAGTAGTAAACTAGAGTAATTTCAGTTACCTTTTTCCAAAAGCTGTTTCACAATGATCTATAACTTTCTGCAGTGAACACTGACCTCCAAGAAGTTTTAGATTTTCAATGGTAACAGCATCAATAACCATAAAGTCGCGTTGTATGTTTTTATCATTATTTAAATCAACTGGTCTGTAAATTTGAAACTTCTTGAGGGATAAAACTTGTATGTCAAGTTGAGAATCCTTTAAATACCACATGCATGCTCCTAAAGCCTTTAAACCTAATTCATATTCTAATTTAGATGTTCCTAAAAGTAGACACTAGTAAAGCAAATGTAACATTTTATATGTCAATACCAAAAAGTGTTTATAATAACAACAATAATTTTATCACCATCTGATATTAATTCATTGAATGCTGATGGCCATTCCAGTTCACCAGAGTTGTTTAAAAAGTATGGACCACATGAGAGATTTTTTATAGTTGTTTGGGCACTATAAAACTGAGATTCTGGAGTAAGAATATCGTGCCGTACATTCCCGATTGTTCGTTTCAACAATTCCAAATCTTTTAAGTTCAGATTTCCACGTTCAGTCAAAATCTGAAAAAAAAAAATTAAAAATAAAAAGTAAAACGCACATTAATATTACTTTTATTTTAAAGTTTAACTTACCAAGCCAGGGGGATGTTGAGCAAGCAATGCCAAGAATCGTGAGCAATGTTTGTCATCATCAAACTCACTTATATGAAAAACACCTATTGAAGTATCAACAAAACTAATTCCAAAGCGTTTTTGGCAATTAGGCAAATCCTGTAAATAATAAAGTTGGAAGAATAAATTTATTTACTGTTATAACTATCAACTAAAATTGAAGCTTAAATGCTGAATCAGATGGATAAAAAGCTAATATTAAGTTTATTTTATACTAACAGAACCAACATACTAATTTTAAGTTTTCAAGACAAAGGTAATTATTTTAAATAATATATGAATAATTCATTGATTTGAATCCCAAAACTATTAACTTCATTTATTGCAAAATTCGAGTTTTAAAACATTAGCTAGTACCTTCATATACCAATTCATAAATTATCATGTGTTTATGTTTATTTACAGATTAAACAGCATTTCTTTTTGTTGCATTAAGTGGAAGGCCTGCTTAATCATAAGTCATTAGACATCTTAGATACTTTTTGCAAAGATAAATTATAAAATATTTCATTATTCTTACTCTCATCACAATTGCAATCATATAGCATGGCATAGCTTGTCTGGCATCTGTATTCTGTGGACCATAAACACATGTGCCTCTGGTAGATATTTGGCAAATTTCTCTGCTAACAACCTTATCAAACTTTGTAGGTTTTATACTTTTACATCGTTGGGCCATCATTTCAGGTGTCTCTGTTTGTTCAATCCTTGCAACTTTAAATCCATTTTCCACCAATGTACTTGCCATTCTTCCATATGCACTTTCAGGAAAACCAGAATGGGCAAATTCATTCTAAAAGAAATTACATTTTGGGAATTCTTATATCTAATATCTAAAAATACAATTTACCTTCATATAAGAAAATCCTAAGTAATTGACACCAACTACTGCATCCATATGATATAATTCATAAAATTTTCCAACTTTAAAGAAAAGAACACAATCAAAATGTGAACCTTTCATAATCCACCACTGGCGATGAGCTGGTGTTTGAGAATTAAGGAATTCTTCAGGTACATGTAATGTCTTTGGATCATAATCAGGATGATCTGGTCGACGTTTTTTAGCATCACGAATTTTTTCTGGTTTTAGGAATTCCAAACGGTTATGTAACCAACTTCCGTTTTTTTCAAAGCTTTTGCCAACATCAACACAGGTAGATACCTTACTAGGTTTCTGTGATGAAATAGAAGAAACATTTCTCCCTTCAGCATTATCTTCTGACTTTTGAAACTTAAATTTCTTTAGTCTCTTTGAGCTGTCATCTTCATCATCAACACCACTACCTTCGTCATCTTCTTCACTTTGATCAAGTTTAAGTTTCTTCACTGGTTTTTCAATGCTACGTTTCGGAGAGCCATCTCCTTCAGTATCTGAGTCATTAACAACACGATTCCTCTTTTTTTTAACTAGTAGTGGACTGTTATCAATTGAATCTTTAAAAAGTATCAAAATTAAATTAAACTTATTCTATATTTATTCGACTTACCATTATTCTCTTTTTCTTCCTCTTTAAGGTTAGAAGTGGATTGAATAGGTTTTGGACTTTCTTCTTTCTGTTGGGACTTGTTTTTAGGTGACTGAAAGTAATTAAAAAGTGTATTGCGCTGATTACCGATGCTATTCCTTTTCGACATTATTTTTTAAATGATTAATATCCACTCAATTTAACTGACATGAAGACAACAAGCAATTCCCGCGTTTGAGTACGTTCAAAGATTCAAATCAAGTGTACTAGTTTACCATAGACACTCAATTTTAAACAAATATAATACCCTGGAAGAAGTTCATTCAGCTTTACAGGCACATTTAAAAGTATTTACAATTATATCGCGCTAAAGATATATTTGGTTTAATGTTTCTATTAAAACTGAGAATTTTTCTAAGTCATAAAAGAAAGTAAAATGTGATTACATTTTATTAAACACATTATCGATCTGAAAAGGAAAAAGAAAAAAAATATATAATGAACACAACTTTTAAATTAAGGAGCTAATTTTAAATTTATTAATTGTATTACTACTCAGTTATAGTACTTTTTATTTGTAATAAAAAGATAAATAAATAAAAACAAGTCATACACAAAAACAGAAAACTTCATTACCTACTGCGTAAAATCAGAAAATGGTGGACAGAGTAAAGACTGACGTTTAAAAAGTTGTTAAAATATACATAAGTTTTATTCTGTTTAATGTAAATATTTTTAAATTTTGTATTTTAGTGCACGTATGTTAAAGGTATAATATACAGTTTTCGGTTTTTCATCGTTCCGCAATTTGAGAAAATATTTATGGGTCATTTAACTCGAATTATATGATTACACTAAATTGTGTTTTCAGTGTAATTGCCTCTGATTATTCAGTTTGCGTTTATAATTTTCTGGATGGCAATGAATGTGTAGTGTATAATTCACGCTTTATTGCTTATGTTTAATGCAAATTTTCAGTTAGTGCTTTTTTAATGTGCAGTATGTGTGTGTTGTTTTCAACATTTAAATTTCGACTTGTTATTGTCCAGTGGACAAGTGCATTGCAAGTGATATTAACATTAAATATTTCAGGTTAAACTATGGCATTATCGAAAAGACCTGAGAAGAAATAGTTTAACAGCATGACAAGTCAGAATCTCCATAATCCGTCTCTTTCTCAGGTATGTATTAGAATTATCAAACAGTAACGTAATACTATCATTTTCTATGTGTAATTATATTTCATATGTCTTATATCATTAAAATGATAGACTTATTTATAAAAGTGTTGTGTTTTGTAAAATTTAAAATGGTAATTACATTGCAAATATGTGATACTAAGTTTGTATACAAGTGTCACATTTGCAGCGTTATCAGCCTGTAGCAGTTGTGGGTCCTTTTCAGGAGCCTCCTAATCAATGGTCAGGAGCTACCTCACTGCCAGGAGTTCCACCAACTGTTCCTGCTAGAGGAATCAAAAGAAATAATCCTAGTGATTCTATTGGAACAAATGAATCAAGTACTCGCATTCTTCCAGATTATTGGGTAGTTATGGTTTTAATATAACAAGTAGATGTTATAGGGGTATTTTTACAGGCAAATCCTACACAAAAAACTTTATCACCTCAGGACAACCTTCTTATGAATGAATGCAATTTAGTTATGAAGTCACAGAATATAATGAATTTAAACACTGACTGTAGTATTAAAAACCACATGGGTAATAACACGCATGATGTTAACATTAACAGAGTTCACAGCCCTACATCCAGGTTGGAAATTAAATGGAATTCAATGCCGTAAGTATTTTTAAACAATTATGACTATTTTTGCAACTGTTAATTTTCTGTATGGATTTTCTTGTTAGATGGTTTCATGGAAAAATATCAAGGGAGCAAGCAGAACAACTTTTGCAACCAAGAATAGACGGTTTATTCCTTGTTCGTGAATCAACAAATTTCCCTGGTGATTATACTCTGTGTGTTTGTTACCAGAGCAAAGTTGAACATTATAGGATTAAGTACCATGACAGAAATTTGACAATTGATGATGAGGAGTTTTTTGAAAATTTGGAAAAGTTAATTGAACATTATCAATTGGATGCTGATGGTTTATGTACAAAGTTAGTTAAATGTTTACCTAAGGAAAGTGGAAGTAAACTTCTATTGAAAGAAACCGTCCAAAATTGTCATGATAATGATCTGTTTGTTATACAAGAAAATGAACTTGAGGTAAAATAACTCGGCATTTATCAACGATAAATGTTTTATATTAAAAGCTGTTTTGGTTTTAGATTTGTGAACCTATTGGTAAAGGAGAATTTGGCGAGGTCATGCTCGGGAAATGGAAAAAACAAAAAGTTGCGGTAAAAGTTCTGAAGGATTCCAGTGAGGCTGAGGCAATATTAATGAAGTAAGCAAGTACCTTGTTTCATTATTTTAACTTTTTAACTCGACGATTTTATTTCTGATAATTATATAGGTCGTTACATCACGAAAATTTGGTTAATTTACTGGGTGTAGTTAGAAGAGTGGATCAAGTTCTATTAGTGACCGAATACATGAGTAAGGGTAGTTTAGTGGATTACCTGAGATCAAGGGGTCGTCAGCATGTCACGAAAAGGGATCAAATCAATTTTGCGTTCGATACAAGCGCAGGGATGGAATATTTGGAAAGGATGCACGTAGTTCATAGAGATTTGGCAGCTAGGAACGTTCTCATCGCTGAAAATGGTGTAGCTAAAGTTTCCGATTTCGGATTGGCAAGAACGGAGAAAAATACTTGCTTAGAATCAGCAAAGCTTCCAATCAAATGGACTGCGCCAGAAGCTCTAAAGCAAAATGTACGTTATTATTCAATTAAAAATTGCTGTTTTTTACTTAACTGTTTGTCTTCGGTAGAAATTTTCCAACAAGAGTGATATGTGGAGTTTTGGAATTCTTCTTTGGGAAATATACTCATTTGGTAGGGTCCCATATCCTCGAATAGTAAGTTTAGTTATACTTACTCTTTCATCTACAATATTTTTCTGTTATAAACATCATAAAACTAAAGAGAAATTTAATAATAAATTATTTTATTTTCAGCCGCTTGTCGATGTCGTTAAGCACGTGGAAAAAGGCTATAAAATGGAAGCCCCAGAAGGTTGTCCCCCTGAAGTATATGAAATTATGCGACAGGTAAATCAATCCTTTAAATTTTACTTTTTAATAAAAGAAGTATAAAGTCTAGTACATAATTAAGATATTAAAGAGAGCAAAATTTCTACTTCAGTACTACTTGTTTATTAGGCAATTTAAAGACTTATCTTATTAAACTATGTAAAATTATTATTTTGTGTTTTTGTTCTTTATACACTTATTCAATTAATATTAAAATTTGTGCAATTGTTTCAGGCTTGGGATTTAAACCCCGACAATCGTCCTACATTTAAAGAAGTAAAATCGAAATTACAACAGTTGAAGTTGACCACAGTGTAAGTTAGTTGTCCATGTACATTTGCAGTCGAAATTTCGCGTATATTGTAACATTTAGAGGAGAGTTAAGTTGTAATATCTGTACTGTGAATCTTCATTCATCATACATGCCAAAAATAATAATCGTCAACACATATCTTATAATTCCAGTTTTTTACTACAGGTAGAACACGAAACATTTTTATATTGTTAATTAGTATTCCGTACTGTTTCTACTTACTAATTTTCGAAGGGTTTTTTTAGACATTTTGTTCACAAAATACATCGTACTTAAGTTTTTCTTCTTTTTTGTAATGAATTGTCGTATGCGTTGTGTGGCTATAAAGTTTGTCAAATGAAGCAGCTCTTGACATGTTTTAGTTGTGAATTTCACAAATTTGTTGATTGATTGTGTGGAATATGACTGTCCATTATAATTTTTTTTATAATGTTATTTTGTTAAAATAAATTTTGATTTTGATAAAGTGTTTTCTGTCTGCAATTTAAATACAAAAAAGATTTTCAGTTTTAAAATACACCTCGATTTTTTATTTGCAAATTAACCATTGTAAAGGTGGTTTCACTGTAGAAACAATTTAAGGAAGAGAGGATTATGTTCTTTGAATTAAGACTTATAGGGACAATAGTTAATTATAATGCATTTTATATTTTATTAGAAACTCTGAACAAAGAACAACTGATTACAAGTGAAAAAACTTGTAAACCATACGGGAGTATGGCACGAAACACAGTAACAATTATAAACTCTAAAACTATAATATACAAAAAAAAAATAAATGAGTACTAATCTAATGATAAGAGAAGGTTATATATCAACTCTTAATTAATTTGATAAAGTCTTAGCATAAAATAATGATAATGAAGCTCTTATTAGATTAACAGTGATTATTTCAGAGTGAAACCACTACCTTACTATTATTTCCAATATTATTTAAACATCAGAAATTACTTCGACAGTTGTATCACCCTTTTTCTTTTTAATTCCAAGTCTTAAAATGACGATAAAACACTTGGAAAGTAAAACGAACTGAACAATGTGGAATGTACGTAAATATGAGAAACTAAACGATTATAATAACTAAAACGAACAAAAATCACATTATGCTTCTTAAATGAAAAAGAAAAAGGATATATTACCCTTTAATACTTTCATAAAATAGTTGCTTTTCTAGATCACAAATACAAATGTATGCAGTTTTGTTGCAATGTTTTATAGCAACTTAATTTTTTTTACTTTAAGAATAAATTAGAACAAGAAATTTATTGTTGATGAATAGGATCAATGTAGCCTTTTAATGGGGGTAATTGAGAGTTAAAAGACTACAAAAGCATTAAGCTTATTTGGTTGCAAACAACAGCTGATATTTGAACTTCTCTGAAAAATTGAAGTTGAAATTAAAACAGTGAACAGATAATCAAAATGATTACCTTTAACTGCATAAATATGTTTTAATCAAAATAACTGTACGAAATTTATTCGTACTATTATTTTGTTACTACTAAAGTATTTAGCACAGCCTTGTGGGTTAGTTCTACACTAAAGTAAATAAAATAGGACTTCTGCCCCTGTTAATTGGAAAAATTTGTTGTTAAACGATGGGCATTACACATTTTAAAAAAAAAAAATAAGGCGAGTATGATGATTCACACTCCCCACTTTACGAGATATTTTTGACCTTTACGCATTAATAATATCTTTAGTTTTGTATTTTAAATATACATTCTATTATTTAAAGAATGCCAAAAAAAGAAAAGGAAATTTTATAAGTGACTGAGCAGCAAGTTCTTATTATGCTGACACTGCAGTTAGTAGTAAATATCAGTAGATGGCGATATTTTGTCATAACTTGATATACTACCAGTGAAAGGCCAAACTTTTCTCTCAGCTACCTGTTTTGGAGAAATAATGCCGATCGTTTGTACCAACCTACAGTCTTTAAGATCTAATAACGAAAAAGAAAAATGTAATGGTATTTTTTACCAGCAGAATTTTTATTTGATACCATACCAGAGCAGTTCAGGAAGTCAAACACTAACCTAAATTTTACTCTAATCGTTTACATCATCACATTTGGTAGCACCTTGCAGTCATAACTTTCTAGTTTTAGTCTTACTTCCTATGCTTTGATATGGTCAGCGGTTACACGATAACATTCACACATTTTTTTTTTATTTACGATTAATTTTTCTGTAATTATGAAAAATTATAACTTGGTAACGAATGAACGGCCATTGACATTGATCACGACAACTAAACATGAATAGTAATTATTCATACTGTTTTTTAAGATTAATGGAAACCGTTCAAGAATGTTATTTTAATCATTAAATACGTATTTTTATTGAAAAATGCATCACTATGCTTCCATTAACCTTTGGATATACAGAAATTTTTAAAACCAACCCGCTACAAGAGGTTTCAAATTTAGATATTACACATATACCTACAGGATCTGTCATGTTCATTTTAAGACAGTTGATAATGACATTAATTAGTTCCCATTACAAAAAAAAACAATAATGAAAAAAAACCCTTTAAACAAACAAAACAATAACCAATATTTGTTTTGTTAACCTTTTTTTGTTGAGAGTAAACCACTTCAATTTACTGTTCACGTGTTTGCCCATCATTTTCCTCTTCTTTGGATTTGTCTGCTTCCTTCTCGGCCAGGACTCGTGCAGCGCCGTTGTTCAATGCCGTTAAAACTTCAGGAGATACATTAGCCTTCAAATAATTATTTTCTATTTCTAATTGGTTAATGCGATCCATCAGTTCTACTATTTTTTCTTTAAGAACGTCCACCTCTTCACGTACCGTATACATCAGGTGACTCTTCACCAAGTCCTGCAACAGAAAATATTGCATTTAAAAAACGGAGCAAACAGTAACCATAAAATTTTACTTTATATTTATTTTTATATTACAATTATTATTACCAATATTACTGCAGTTAAGTACGTAGGTACCTAAAACGTAAAGGTAAATTTTGAAAACATGCCCAAAAGGTTTTAAATAACTTATTGCGAGAAATTTGTATAATCACTTTCTTTGTGTTAAAAATTGTTTGAAAAATTAAGTTTAAAGGAATTATCTGTAAATACGTATGCAACACATCGTATACTTCAGCATAAGAAATTGCTGATACTAACTACGTAATACTGCTTTTCCCTGTGCTGACAGCACTCATAATTTCTTCTATATATATTTTGTTGAAAATTGTTTAATTATTTCAATTCTAAAACATGAGCAGAAGAAAAATGTTTATCGATGATTTCGATGGTAAAACGGGACTTGCTAGCAGGGCGCATGAACGAAATCGTTTGCAAGGGATTTTTTATTTTGAAACCATATACCTAAAGTACGTGTAGTACTTTAAATTAATCCTTAGGTTTACGTTATTTCATTCATGTTCATTTCTTTTGATTGTCCAGTACGTACACATTGTACATATATTACAACTACATCAGTAGTTTATATGAAAATAACTTTTCGATAATAAACTAATAAAAATAATAATTGTATGAGATATCACGTGTTTTTTTTAACAGTAATTGGTACTTGAAATGAAAATGTTATCTCACAACTATATTACCTTTTGTTTACAATGTTGTATATTTAATTCAAATGAGTTTACCTACTAATAAAAAAGTGATTAAGTAATAATTGTCTGATTAAATAAATTGTAATTTTTTATTTTGAAGTCGTACTGAATATCTGCCTATATACCTCAGTTTTGAGACACATCGTGTACTGTAAAGAGTAAAGATTGAACAAAATTACGCACGATAATAATTACAATGATATACATGGTTTACCTGTAATTTAATGCTTATCACGATATAATACAATTAGGAGACTGCGGGTTAGGTCAAAAGACTCATTGTATTGATTCATGCGCCAACAAAACCATTTCCAGACACACCAAGCAAGTGCTGGGATACTTATGTAAACAGTCCCTTTTAAAATACGTAATTTTAAATGTAATTTATAAAAGATGATTTAAAAATAAACTGGACCAAAAATTTGATTCGTTCAATAACAACTGAAAAATGATTCCATTCTTTTGCTGAGACGATTAAATGAATGTCTAAAAGAATTATTAAGATTAAATCCCTTACTTTCATTTGCCTTGAGTGGCCATATGATAATTATTTATGAAACTAAACAAATACTTCTAAAATGGAATTTTGTTAAACAACTCGAAAATATTTTTTGTTTACTTGCTTGTTTTCACAATATTAACTTTTTTCTCTATTTCTGAGCCACTAAAACTGATTTAGAAACGTTTTACTTTTTGTTATTTTGCTTATCGAATGTTGTTGATTTTGCAACATTTACACCTACAAACTGTAGGAAGTGCGTTTCTATCTATATTGCTTAATATTTTACCTTAGGCAATTAAAATTTGTTGTCCTTGTTTACTATGTTAGCAACTAAAATGAAATACAAATTTTTATTGACAGTAACATTCAGAAGAAAAAAAAAATAGTTTCTACGAATGCTTTTAAAATGTTCGAAAAATTAAGCCAAAAAGCATGTTTTTGCAAAAAATTAACTTATCTATCACGTACCATTGTATTATAAACACCCTATATAGACAGAGTTCAAACACTTTTAAACTATATGCATATACAGGTACGGAAAAAACTTCACCAAACACAGTTTCTCTGAAAACTGTCTTAAATTAACCGAACATTCAAATGTAAATAATCGAATATCCCTACGTTCGGATTTTAACTAGCCACTGGCGTATATCTTTAGCTAAACGTCTTACTATCAGAAGGTGATTAAGAACTAAATTTAGATGTCCCGAGGTGTTATAAGCAAGAATAAAAATATCGAACAACCGGGTTCTTGAAGGCCTAATTTTGGCATAATGAGTTATTGGGATCAACGTATGTGATCGGCATAAATAAATTGAATTTCTCATTGGACACTAACACAAATATAAATGGCAACATTATATAACATTAGTGATAGTCATTGCATAAATTACCGTTTTATATTTCACATCGGCAGTTTTGAAAAAAAAGGTTTCAAATACTGAACAGAGAACAGAAATGCCGGTCAAATTGGTATGTAATTTAATTACTGATTGAAAAGGAAAACATATTATATTTTCGTTTAAATAAACGTTTGAATTACTTCATCTGTTTTATAGACAATAACAACACTTTATCGGTAGAAATAATAATAATCTGCATTCAAAAATTTGGTATCAGATACTTTCTACAAACAAAATTAATATCAAATAAAACTTGTGTACCTAAAAAATTCCCATTCAGTCTTCTTTTTATTAGATCTTAAGAATGATGTTTTTATGATATATTAATACTAGAGAAATGTTTTAGCAAATATGTATAAAGACAACATTTAAGTATCCTTAAAAATTAAGCACAGACACATGCGCATTTTATAAGGCGTTGTGAGAGAAGGTTATATAACTGTTTCTAGATTAAATTGCAGCCCATAAGTAATAATTACAAGTGAAAATGTACATAATGCAATAATAGCCCTGCAGCATGCATTTTTCACTAGTTAGTTATCTTTGATATTTATAACTGAGATCCAAACGTATTAAAAGATCACGTTTGCTCCAGTTGTTGAAGGCCGTTTTGTCACATTTCTGCAGGACAAGTTATAAATTCAGGTCACTATTATATGGTTTTTAAAAGACCTTTACATTCGTATGTTGCGAATTATTCGCATTTTTCTTGGGACTTCGAAGAACCCATAAAATAAGAGACTTCAATTTATTTCGAAACTAAAAATATGTACCTTCTTGTCAATTCCAAACTGAAGCCAGTGAATACAGAAATGATTTTCGATTTGGAGGTTCCCTGGTAATTCCTGGCTTTCACATATAATATATATATTTCCCTGATTTTTATTCTTGCTTTAATAACAATTTTTCTGCATTTGCGAAGAACACAGAATTGCAAACAAAATAAAAAGATTTAAAAGTACATATTTTTACAAAAATTGTACCTAATTGTCATTGCGAGAATGATTAGTAATTTATAA
>NW_020438871.1:255232-257107 GCF_000699045.2 Agrilus planipennis | reverse complement strand
ATAAATGAGTTCAAATACCAAATGAGAAGTTTTACGACTTAATAAATTCAAGATAGGTACATATTTTTAAACAAATTCAAAACCGAATCGTCACAATTAAATTGTAAAAGTTCCACGTAAAAATGATATTTTCAGGATCGAATAAATTTTAAAAAGGATTTGAAAATTTTCAAAACTAAATAAAAGTGAAGAGAGAGAACGTATAAAAAAATTGTTGAACTTACCATTGCCTTTTCGATCTTATTGTCGATGGCTGCATTGGCATTGTTGGCGCAGCTGAAAATAGAAAAAAAAAATTAGAAAATGCAACCCTCTTTTTACGTAAAAATTTCGTATTGTGAAACATGTATTCGCATCGATAAATATAATTTGCTATTGTTATTCATGGTCGTCTTATGCAAATTTAATTCAGTGGCCTACAAAACCATCGTACTACATGTATGTATATTTATATTCGCGTATATAGTTTGTTTGTTTACATGATTTGGAATTGTACATTAATTTAGAATACCCAGCAATAACAAACACTAAAACTTTCTTCATTTTGTCTTTCTAACAAATGAAAAATCAAGAAAATTTTAACTCGTAATTAACGGTAAATTCAGTGGATTTTATTTTTAAATATAGGTACTAAAGTAACATCTGTTAAATGCGATAAAAAACTAAACATAATATCGCATTATCACAAGATAAATTCGTTGTTTTTAGTTTTTACATTGCCCGAGTATCTACTGAATACAAGACTGCCATAATCGTCATAATTGTTATAATTAGAGCATTCACGTGTTCGATTATCTAATATATGAAAAACAAAACACAAAATAAAATATACTTTTAGTTTAATTTCTCTAATTCCTTTGATATGATTCGAAGTTATAAAAGTACTTGACTAATCCACTGAAGTGTGTCATTTTTATTTTTATTTGGTTTTTGCAAAGCACACCGATCACACAATTGTTTAATTTGAGTTTTTGTCATCACGATTAAAGACACCAAATGTTTTTCTAGTCCAAACTTTCAAACGTTAAATGCAAGATATATAAATATAAAATTAAGGAGTAACTTGATATTTTTTGAACAATGGTAATTTTTATTCCATTATAAATAAATCTGCGATTGGTAACATTACGATTTATATTTTAATGGAAAATAAAAAACATATAGCATTGATATAGAGCCCTCAGAATTTGCAAATGTTAAGTTCGTTGGTGATGGATGAAATGTACCAAAAGGACTGTAGTAAACCGTACCGTACTAATAATAATAATGTTGAAAAAAACAAAAAAAATTAATTAGTAAACCAGACCCTTTTTAGGTACGGTTTATTGTCCTGCTACAAAGCTTTTTGGGAATACACACCACCAGTTTGTCATGGGATATGTACTGGGGACTTGTTTGAATCGATCAATTAAAAAACGAATACAGAAAACGTTAAAAACAAGAAGTTTTCTCGTAAATTCTTAAACTTGACTTTGCTATTATTACGGGTTTAACAGCCACCAACGATTTTAATGAGTGTTTACGTAATGGCACCTGGCTAGCATGAAAAACAACGTCGTTTTGGCAATAGACTCGCAGGAAGGTGGGCTGAATCACGGTTTTATTTTAGAAAATAACCGGCAAAAACTAAAGTCATCACATTTTTACGATCAATCTCGAGGCAAATGTTATTTAAAAAATAAATTGTTTGGACAACTTAAATTTTGTCGCAGACCATAACACACTTTGTACAGAAGTGAAAAATACGGTTTTTACTACTGCGCATTTGGGAAATGCCGGAAAAATTATTCGAAAATTATAAAGAAAATCTTTTATTAAATGAGAAAAAAGTCTTTTTCTTAACCAATATAGAGAAGTGCATTAGGCAATTTAAAG
>NW_020438871.1:201168-254993 GCF_000699045.2 Agrilus planipennis | reverse complement strand
AAAAAAAAATGATTGAACAGCTAGTAAATAATGTTAAGTAATTAATTAAATAGCCACACAAATATGATTTCTCTTATCGTAGCAATAAATTAAAAAAATAACTACACTGCAATTACTGTGCGTTCGTTTAATTTCGAACATAACGTAAGGTGTACTGCCGATAAATGAGAACAAAAATTTTTAGCCGCAACAATAATGGCGAAAATGTGAAAAATTCTTGATAAACTTACTTGGGGTAGAAGTAGTCGAGGTATTGAATAACAATATCTTTTAAAACGTTTTCAGTTTTCATGCTAAAAACGCTGTTAAAATTCCACCGAGAAGCGTCGATGCAATCGGCTTTCATATTTTACTTGAATTAATTAAAGAAGACAATGAGTAGCTAGTTTTATGTCAAGAATTAACTGTGCTGTAAAGAGCACCGAGCCGTCTACACAACACACCTCTCAGAATTGAACTGACGTAAAACTGAAATCCTGCTGAAAAGCTCGTGTACCCTGAGCGACGCTAGACTGCAGGACCGCGAGATAAGCGAACAGCTCATGCGCAATCAAACAATTAAGCAGCTTCGACAATTTTATGATTAATTATTCTCATACCTTTCTGCTGCTACACATATATCTATAACTAAGTATTAATCTACACCTTTTCTATGTACTTTTTACTACTTAATGCTTTTATCGTTTTCTTATAGTATCGACGACCGAAAATTTCAATTTTATTTACAACATTGAAAGTTTAAATATACACTAGTGGCGAGTCGACAACAGAACATACAGATATTGTATTATATGCAGTCATCAAAGGGCGGCATCATGTCTTGAAACATGCGACGTGTAACATGAAAATTCGTACTAATACCTTCAGCAATCTTTTCATATAATTCATAAAGTCCGATACACCCAACGTAAAGCCTATGAGGGGTGTTGCGAAGTGATCAAAAAAATTTCCAGTCCAGTTGGTTTAAGGCAGTTTGATATAGACGTGGTTGAAAAAACATTTTCCACATTTCCAACAAGTTATCTATTCATTTCGACATCCTTAACTATTTAACTTTACTTTAAACTTTGGAAAATGTTCTTTGAATCATCCTGATCAAAAGTCTCAAAAGCAACAAATCCCTAAAAACTAGAGCTTTTGACTTACGGTCTCTCTAGAGTAAGATGAAGTTAACTCCGAATTTTTAAGTAAGTTATGATAGGTTAAACAATGATCCTTTAAACTGATGATGTCTTGAATTGGGTCTAAAGGCCGTCGTCAGTTGGAGTTACTTCCTGACGCTTCACTAGCACGAGTGGCGAACTTCTTCAGAGGTCCTGGATGTGGACTGAAGCTCGCCACTCGTGCTAGCAAACCGTTAGAAGCAACTTCAACCGATGACGACCTTTAGAACCGAATCAGGAAAGCAACACTTCACCTACTGGCTACGAAAGCCTTTACCAATTATCCTTTGACTGCCCTTCTCAAATGTATAATTTCTCCAACATCAAGAAATCTTTGGAAATTGCCGAAGGTAAAAAGAACTACACGGAAGATAGTAAAATCCTTTCGTAATAAGAAGTACTAAATGTACTCGGGAACTAAAATATACAAGTGGGGTAATTTTATATTTGGAAAGGGCACGATTTAACGGTCTATTTTTTAACCGATCACACCTTAATTAAACTCGACTTGAGACAAATAAAAATTACTTAGCGGCCCTATAACTCGTGTAGCTTCATAGTTTCATTCATCTTTTGCTGCCAAGGTTACAGTATATGTATGACTGTCTGACTATACCTGAACTTGCGTAAAGATAACTAAAATTACATGGGTTGGCATTTAAAATGTGGCAACTTATTATTGTTAGTCAAAATGTAGTCTCAATGACGTCCGCAGTTGTTCGATGTCGAAATATTTCCCGGAGTTTTCCTTTAATAAACCGACAAATTAAGTACTCAAAAGAGTTTTCCTGTTATGCCTCTTGTCGCCGTTCCAAAACCGAATAGAAATAGCGTCACCGAAAAACAAAAAAGATGAAGTTCAATTTTTAACACGTCTACCAGATCGTAGACGAAAATAGTATAAACAACGACCTAAAAAAGTTCAAAAGGTTTAAAATGGAACTCATGGGAGGGTCAAAATATGTATAGGTACAATAAGAATTTAACTTGTTGAGTAATGATATTTTGAAACTATTCGATAATAAGTTTGATTTTGAAATCTAAATTACACATAGTTTTGGAAAAATGAATGGTATGCACTTGATGACTGTTACAAAGTGAATGTCGAAATTATCATTTTGGTGCTTTTACTAGTACATATACAAAGCTTACTATTTAGATAGGTACATATGTTACTTACGGAAAAAATGTATTTTCAAGTTTTATGGCCGTTAGGCAAATGCTAGGGCGTTTTTAAATGGTGTAGTTAAATATAAATCACCAAAAATTTAGGTACTTAGTCGAAATTAATGTTTTTTTTATTCCAAATATAATTCACAAAAGGGTTCCAAAATCTGCATTATATGCGAAAATTTTTGCTTTTAATATGTCTCTAACCCTTCACGTATCAGAAGATGTTCTACCACCCTATTTCCTTTTTTCTTGTCCAGGAACCCCGGGGTTTTATAGAGGAATCACAGGGATTCCGCGAGTTAGGATACTTTTGTCCTGCAAATGTAAATACAAAACTTTGCGAAATACAACCGTTCGGTATTTAACCGTAAAAACGGCCAACGACGATAATTATTTTTGTGAAAGAAATATACCTAGATGCCAGATGAGAGGCTAGGACATTCGGTCTTACATTAAGATACAATAAATTGGATACAATTGGTTCATTCCTAGTTCCTCGGCTATTTTGTAAAGTAATTTTGGCAACCAAATTTTACGTCCATTAGTCATATCGAATTATTCAATAATAGCCCAATGATTTTTAAAAGCTAGTTTTACATACACGAATTTTTCCTATAAAATCAGTTTATATCTCAGAAAGAAAGCACAGGAGGTGCCCCAAAATACCTATTTTTCTTTGGCAACTAGGTACTTTTATTTTGACAAAATTAACCGTTTTAGTGCCAAATTTTTCTAGCGCAAACAATACTGTGTTAGAGACGCACAGACGCTATTAGTTAATTATAATTGTTAGATAATAAGTAAAAGTAAGAAGTGCTTATTATTTCACCACAATATGAAAAAAACAACTTACACATGCAAATAATTCGTACCTGCTATAAATTTATTTTTAAAGGTAGAGGTAATAAAATTAGCAATTTTGACTAGCACAACTAACTATTTACGTCAATGTTTTTTTTTAATACTTTGAGATAAAAAAAATGTATAATGCGATAATTATACAGCAATTTATTAGTAAAAAAACATGAAATGCTTTTAGCTAAACAATAAAATCTTTTTGTTCTCATTGCTATTTGCTACCAAACCAATTTAAACCAATAGAAGTACCTACGTAATATGCGCCTTAATTTGTTGAAGGAATACCATTCCCATCGAATCTACAATCATTTAAAAGAAATATTTATCACCTAATTACTTTCTGTAACTAAAAAATAAAAGAATCCAGAGTTAAGTATAAACGAATAAAAAGAAAAAAACATACGGAAAGTCGTGAAAATGAAAACAATTAAGAATAAATTTTCACGAAAGTGAAAACGTTTATAATTGGATACCTAAATACATGAAGACTTTCTCATATTCAATACAAAACACCTTTACACAATAATTTCAAGTGAGATTTACTATTTACCATAAACAACATCAATTATCAAACCATTCAAACTAGGCGATTTTTAAGTAATTAATTTTAATTAACATAATTAATATATAAATATGTGATGTGTACATTTTACGTTAGAGAAATAGAGAAACAAATCACGTGTTGGCAGAAAACGACCTTGTTGTAGGTTACCCTTTTTATGAAAATTTTAATCTAGTTTTGTTTAATAAATGCTTACGTCAATGAAGTTTCAACACCAGCGGGAATACAAAAATTCTAAATTCAATTTTATCTTTGCGATTGTTAAATAATTATAATGGTTCAGTAGCAGCTCGTGACCAGTTGACGTGACGTATGATTTTGATATCTTAATAAAAACATTCGAATAATGCCAATGTAGCTTGCTCGGTTTTGCTAGAGCTTTTCTGGGCTCATATTTGAGTGCGTCATACAAAAACTTTTTTTATTTTTTAACTATCCATAATTAGTAGCGCTCTCGAAAAAGTAAGGGGAATTGCCCTAAAATATTGAAATTTACAGATATCCTAATCTTAAATCCAAACAAGCCAAATTAGCACCATTTGGATTTTGAAGATAAACCCTAGTAGATTTTTACGGTCTTATATTCGGGTAAACACCGTAACTTATCGGGTTGTTCGGAAAGTCATTTCGTTTTTTCCCTACAGAGGATTTAATTGTATTCTTTTGCACCCAACTTCACATTTAAGCCGCATAATTTTTATGTGCTTTGAGAGCTCATATAGCAAGGCTTGTGTGTGAAAAATTCCAATTAATTCTACGCAGTAGTTTTTGGTTGGTGCCCTTTTAAATATGGAGAGCGATAAGCAGCATTTTCGACATATCTTACTGTTTTACTACAGAAAGGGTAAAAATGCTGTTCAAGCCAGAAAGAAATTGACTGATGTGTATGGAGAAGGTGTGTTGACAGTACGCCAGTGCCAGAACTGGTTCGCTAAATTTCGATCCGGCAATTTTGATGTCGAAGATGCACCACGTTCGGGAAGGCCGGTTGAAGCTGATAAAGACGCGATAAAGGCATTAGTTGATGTGAACCGGCGAATAACAACACGTGAGATCGGATTGAGGTTAAATTTATCAAATTCAACAGATTTTGACCACTTGAAAGGCCTGGGATTATCCTCGAAGCTCGATGTATGGGTTCCCCATGTTCTCACAGAGAGAAATCTGTGTCGCCGCATTGACGTCTGCGATTCGCTTCTCAAACGTCACGAAAATGATCCGTTTTTGAAGCGCATCATCACTGGGGACGAAAAATGGGTTGTATACAACAACGTCAAACGCAAGAGGTCATGGTGCAAAAAAGATGAACCGGCTCAAAACATTTCCAAAGCCGATATTCACCAAAAAAAGGTGATGCTGTCTGTTTGGTGGGATTTTAAAGGAATCGTTTTTTTTGAGCTTTTACCGGATAACACAACGATTAATTCGGAAGTCTACTGTTATCAGCTAGACAAACTGAATGATGCACTTCAACAGAAAAGGTCAGAACTAATCAACAGGAAAGGTGTAGTGTTTCACCAAAACAACGCGACAATGCTACACCCACCATATTCTCCAGACCTGGCACCATCGGATTATTTGTTCCGGTCACTCCAAAATTTTTTAGACGGTAAAACCTTCACCTCAAATGAGGAGGTCAAAAACCTCCTCGATCAGTTTTTTGCCAGCAAAGACCAAAACTTTTATGAGCGTGGAATTATGCTCCTACCAGAAAGATGGCAAAAGGTGTTGGACCAGAACGGTCAATATATAATTTAATAAAGTATTTGTTTATTATACGAAAACTGTCTTTCATTTCCAGAAAAAACCGAAATGACTTTCCGAACAACCCTATAATATTATAAATGCGAATGTGTTTGTTTGTTTGCTACGATTTCACGCCTTAACTACTCAAGGAATTGTCAGAGGTACAAAAAAAGACTTAGGGCACCTTCTATCCAGAAAGAAATACTGCTCCCGAGCGACAAAATAAATTAGTTTTCTGTTAATAAAGTTTAAGGCAATTAAGGGCTGGAAGGTTCCAAACTAAGGGATGAAATGGAGAATAGATTAAATTAGTTTTATGTGATCGTCGATGATTATTGTCACGTACCCGCGAAAGCCGCAGATTAATCCTAGTATGTACATAAATATCCTAAAAGATAAAGTTATTTTTGGGTATTCATAGAGTCATATTTTTACTAGAATTAATGTAGTTATCCACAACTTTTTCTGGCTACTTTTTTTACAGTCGATGTTAAACTAATAGTCACGCGTTTTAGTGTAGGTATTACACTATTTACGCCGAATCATTATAAACTCTTAAGGACACAGATGTAAGCCTTGTTGAGGAAACCTATGAAATGCGTTTTTATTCGTTAAGTAACAGCTAGTCCAA
This sequence comes from Agrilus planipennis, assembly GCF_000699045.2. Lineage (NCBI taxonomy): Eukaryota > Metazoa > Arthropoda > Insecta > Coleoptera > Buprestidae > Agrilus > Agrilus planipennis. The sequence continues at coordinate 248,860 of NW_020438871.1, read as the reverse complement.
GTTGCCAGCACAAAAATGTGCGTCATAGAACTAAAATTATAAAAGCTGAAATTGTAGGAAAACATACGAAAAACAGGAATTGCCCGACATACTGTAGAATTTTTGTTAATTTCTATTTTTTACGATTTTTTTTAATTAATTAGATACATCCTAGTGTTGTTGCAACAGAGCTCTGCGTCCGCTTCCGCAATTACGAAAGTTCCGCGTACATTTTCACATCCGTTTCTGCATTTTTATAACGGAAGCTTATAGAAACTTAACAAAATCTTCTTTCTCATCTTTTTGATATACAAGTCGTAAAAATTTATTACTTTTATCTGTTGGTTTAACAAAACACAATTTAAATGGAACCTGCCCTACCATTCTGGGACCCCTCTTTAACACTGTAAACTGTTTTATTATCAAAAGTTTATGAAGTCGGAATTGTAGGCCTGAAGACATGCGAATTCCTAGAAAACAATACTCTCTAATATGACTTGTGTTGCATCAGAGACTTGATTATTGCTTTACATTGGAATAATTACAGTACTTAATACACCGGACGGAAATAAATATTAAAAAGATGCTCATTAAAAATAATTGCCAGTTGAACCTATTTGTTCTTGTGGAATAATGTAAGTAAGCATGCGTTATTTTCCAAATAATCTTATTTTTTCATGCGATTTTTAAAGGCTACAGATAGGTACGTATTTCCTTATTTTTACGATTGTCGCAAAAACCACTAGGATTTTTTTGGCATAGTAACGAACCATATTCAATAAATCATTTTCCAATTATTATTAACATAAATAGAAGACAGAAATATGATAGAGATTAGAATAAGATTTTTTTTAAGTTTTAGATATATTATTAAGACATCGGGATTTTCGTATCGTGTTTTCGCGGTAGTTCGCTAACAATGTAGGTAATTAGGTCATGCCCTATTTACTGATTTTCTAATGGTTAACATACATTTTTAAACGAGCACAATTCGTTTTAACTAATACATAACTATTTGAGTTCATGGACTGGCATATTGCAAAACTCATATTAATAATTAAAAATGACAATATAGTACGACAGTATCAGGCAAAAATCATGTAAACAATTACTAAGGGAAAAATTTTTGATAAATATATATACTTATAATAAGTATTCACTGCATTTGTTTTAGAAACTTAGTAGATATAAACATGCACTATTAAAAAAAAATAATTTTTTGAATCATGATACAGATAATTTTACAATAAAAAATGAAAAGAATAATTCTGTTAGAGTACAATAAAAGGTTGTGTCTATTAGTGTGTCGGTGATACATTTATCTGAATTTGAAACAATAGTATGTACCTACTAGTTGAATTGAACCGATTTACGTCATAATTACGTCACTTACCCCACGAAATTTCTTATAAAACGGTACCAAGCGAAGAGGGAAGTGTCACTAAGATCCAGGTTAGATTTAAGACACGGTAACGGAAACGAAGTGCTCCAATTGCGATTTTCTTTAGAATCCATTCTTTTTAAACAACAAACGTTTTTCATTTAAAGTACGAATAACGCATCTTTACTATTATTTTTTTTAACCTACGCGTAGGAAATGAAGCTAGGACCTCACATAATGAAGTTCTGAAATTGCCGAGAACAGTGATGAACTGTTTACAGATCTATGTATACATGTGTATACGTACAGATTTATATGTATGCTGGAGAACACCCGAAGGATATTATCGATCCACTACGCGTCCTTTGACGTAGTTACCCACAAAGTGGAGTGCGCGATCGGCAGAATAGTAAACAAATTGACCGAATTTGAGATAACGCAAACAAATTTTCGGTACACAAAAACAAAATACCTTTTTCCCATACTCACATAAGCTTCACTGTTAAAAAAATCCATTTTACAAAATATTTTTCAAAATGAAAGAATTATACTTCTACCTGTAATTTTTTCCTTAAATAAATCGTACAGGGATATCTATAAAAAACGGGACATACGACAACTGCAGCCATAATTATTCAAAAAAGCTATTGATGGTTAAATTAATTGTTCCCCCACACAATTATCGTATGTATACCTTTGAACATCTGTCAAATATTCGAGTTTTTCTAGTCTAATAGTGGTGTTTGTACCAGTTGCGAAGATCGAGTATAATTCATATTTTTCTGTTTGAAGTGTATGAGATATAGTTTTTGTTATAGTTTCTTCAGTTCAATAACAAATCATTCTTCCGTATGCTTCCTTATTTGCCTTTGTCAACCGTTTTAATTGGAAAAAAGACACTGATGCCAAAATAGTTTGTTTAGCGTGAAATATCAGAGCCAAAGTAGGGTTGCAAATAATTTTATTGATGTAAAATCAAAATCAATTATTTTATATCAAAATATTTACAACCCCATTTTGTTTCTGATCTTTTACACATTGTAATAAGGGAAGGAAATGGAATCCGTAGTTCCTTTAGCTTTGGGTTTATCTACTCAGTGAAGTTTTTCAAATTAGCACACCATTTGTAGTATTCGGTTTTACACAGCTGGTGTATGTCAATTCGTTATTGTTTTGCGGGCTGTTTTGTCGTAATTTATAGAATTTCGTAGTTCCTTGCTAAATGTACGATAAGTGGTGATTTGGCAGGTGCTGATATCAATTTGAAACTTCAAGATTCCATGGACCATAACACTGAACCCGGAAAACAATATCGATCCAGTATTTTAGATAATCCATTTCCAAGAAGTTTAGAATTTTTTGGGCTCTCTTCAGTTAAAGAATTGGAGGGCATACATGCAATGTCTCTTTGTCTCCCTTTTGAGCTTATAATACCTTCAATGGCCAATATGAGCAGTTTTCATTCATCATTTTATATAATATATAAATTTAATCGGCGATAGTAGCAAAACATTTAACGGTAAAAATGTATTTTGCATTTTACAAATAGAAAATAGTATTTCAAATAAATTATATCTCTGTTCTTTTACAATTAGTTTTCAAGTTGTATCTACTTGTTAATAAATTGCAAAAAGAACAATTACCGAAACGATACATTAGCGATTAGCGTGTTCAGAAGTAGTTAAACTATCAACAGAATGAACTGTGGTGTACAACAAATTATTACGCTACAATTTTCTATTTACATATATTTCTGCGTTAACGTAGTACTATCATTGTCTAATCGAATACGAGTAGGTACCTATCTAAATGATACCATAAAAACCAATTAACGCAAGTTTTACATGGATTTATGATGTACAAGATAAAATCATCAGAAATAACGGCGAAAGTTAAAATTGTAACCATTGTAATTGTTAATTGTACTGTAGTTAAAACATCAAAATTAATAAACTTTGAATACTTCTATCTATATGAAATTTAAAACTTAAGTGTATCAAATTTCAAAGGCAGTATTTACAATTGCATTATTATTATGTATGTATCATTATTTTACCACACAATGCCCTCTTAGTATGGAAGATAATTTGTGTTTTTTGTTTTTATCATAAATAAAACCAATATGGTTCAAAATCACGAACAAAAATACTCAATCGCTAAACTTATTCTCTTCTTTTCAAAAATATATCTGACAAATAGGTACATGATTAGTGTATTTCGATTTTTATTTATTAAAAACCATATTGAATTCGAGAAGGCAAATTTGAACAAACATCTTCAGTAGGTACAATATAAAGCCTTCAAGGTATCATTATCATTACAAGGTCGTCAGTCCTAACACTGGTTGGACACACACCTCGACTCTTTCCTATCCTGAGCTAATCTTCGCATTTCCCTAAAACTGGAACAACCAACATCCTTAACTATTTCAAACAGTAATCTAATCTAAGTCTCCCTCTACCCCTTCTAGGTCCCGTTTCTGCCTTTAATGTCTCTGACTAGACCTTCATGCCTAAGAAGGTGTCCTACCAACCTATCTCGCCTTTGTTCTCCTATTCTTTATAATATCTCTTCATTTCTAACTTTCTCTATCCCAACGCGCACCTTTAAGGTATATAATACGTCTGTTCTAAATATCTAAACCAACCGAACTCTCATCTTCTGAATACTTCTCAAAGTTTCAGAAGCTGCAAATTGGTTTTCCTACATCACGTTCGCACGTTGCATTTTTGATAAAATATATCTATGTTCGCTTCTCTATTCGCCATTAGTGTATGTAATTAATTATAAAGCATGAAAATATCAGGGTAGACAAAATGTACACATATGTAGATAAAAGGGAAGTACATATTACAGATAAAAATAATCTATCAAAGTCTTCATTTAGATCAAGTAGACTTCATGTCACCATCGTTGTAGACCGATTGCATATTAATATCGTACCTATATTATATATCATAAACAAAGATAAAGTACATAAGCCGACGGTGGTGTTTATTACGCCATCCTTGAACCGAACATTCGATCTATGGATATCTTTACCTGTTTTTAAAAATGACATCATCCTATTGTTTTTGTTTTTGAATGATCATAAACCAGTTCTCATCAAATTATCTATATCGCCTTCTTTGCAAACAACGAATTCATTTTAATAGGTTCTGTTTATGAATACATTTCAGCTATTATCTATCATGTGATTATTTTTTTTCAAATGCCAATTAAAATCAGTAATGCAAATATGTAATGGCAAAAACAAGGATCGACAAATGCTCAGTGTAAACCGTCAAGTAACATCTGGTATTTTTGAAAAATAATTCCTCAAATAAATAGGTACCTTCACTAAATTTAATGTATGAGAATGCCTAATTGTTTTATTTAATAAAAAATGTAAGGATATTTTCAATTTTGTAATTTACTCGAATTGTAATGATCTAACATCACGGCGTAATATACGCAGTTGTATATATATCAGAGATTAGCAAAAAATAAGTGAAAAATCACAGATAACACATATTTACATTGTTTTTAGGTTCACAGGTTTGAAGACGATATAGTTATAAGTAAATAAACAAATAAATAAAATAAGTGTTACATAATATTTACAAAAAAAATTAACCAAAACGTTAAAAGATAATATTATCTCATTTGCTGGTGAAAATTAACACTCTTACGATTAGGTTGAAATTACTAATTTTACATGAAATAATATTTCCATATCGGCTATTCTATAATAGTCCAAACAACGTAGATTTCATAAATAAATCATAAATATCTTGATTGACTGCCAATCACTATAAACCTGTAAGATATTAATGATTATTATTTTTAACACGTGGAACTAGTTTTTACAAATGATGAAATTACATTCAAGACCGATTGAAAATTTTGGTGGGTGGGATGTTAATTTTAGTGTTAGGCACAACATGTTCACTTGACCTTTCTGTGTTAACATTGACGTTACATCAAAATTTTTTGAAAGACTTCATTTCAATTCGGGTTTAAAATAAAGCATTTAATTAAAATATCCTTCCGCATATATTAAAAATTTTCGAGATTGTCACTTTTTTTTACGACCACAAAAGGATCAATTTGCATAAATACATATGCACATGAATTATGATAATGAAAGTGTCAATTAAATCGTGATTCACAGTGTTAATAAAAACTGAGAAGGCGTAGAAAGGCTAAACATATCGAAATTTCGACTTGCGGCCTGAAATTACGAATTATAACTCAAAATGCCAACTTATAACTCGAAATATTTTAATCCAAACCCAACCTAAAGCAATTTTAATAATAGTCACTCTGCTCGTGTTGTCTTTACCTACCAAGACCTAATGATCGTTGTCAATCAAATAAAAGTTCAATTACGGTACATAGAGACAACATAAACGAATTTGAACCTGGTCTAACTTATCTGAGGGAAATTAAATCGCATAGAACAATCATTATAATACTGATGGGTACATTCCAGAGATGTAATTTATTTGAAATACTTTCATTTAAAATGCAAATATAAAATAAAAAAATACCTATTTTTATCTTGCATTTAAATTCTTTTTTGCCTTTAAAAGTTTTGCCAGTATCACCGATCAAACATTATATAAAATGATGAATCAAATTTGCTCACATTGGATATTGAAGGTATTAGAAGCTCAAAAATGGAAAAGAGACATTCCATGTATGCCTTCTGATTCTTTAAATGAAGAGAGACAAAAAAAATTCTAAACTCCTTAGAAAAGGATAATCTAAAATACTGGATCGATATTGTTTTCCGGGTTCAATGATATGGTCCACGGAATTTTGAAGTTCCAAATTGACATCAGCCTCTACCAAATCACCATTTATCGTACCTTTAGGAAGGAACTACGAAATTCAATGAATTACGACAAAGCAGCTCGCAAAACAATATCGAATTGACATATGTCAGCTGCGTGAAACTGAAAACTAGAAGATATTGTGGTGGCTAATAAATGCCTATAATCCAAAATGATTCGAAAACTTTCTCTTATTAGATGAACCCAAAGCTAAAGAAACTATAGATTTCATTTTTTTCTCTTACTGCAATGTATAAAAGATCAGAAACAAAAATGAGGTTGTAAATATTTTGATATAAAATGAGTGAAATTGATTTTACATCAATAAAATTTATTTTCAACCCTATTTTGGCTCTGATCTCTGCATTTAAACCATTTTGCACATCTCCAGTACACTCGAAATTGTTATTAAAAGTAGAAATTTTCATTTACAAGCCAAAATTTCGAGTTAGTGGTGGCATGCTACTTACTCTATAATTACAGCAGGATTTAATTATTTTTGTCTTGGTCCATTATAGGTAATTATAAAAGCAAAATTTCCAATAAATCTGAAAATTGCGAAGTGTGACTGCAGTTCTAGGAAAGGTAATAAATGATAGTAGATAACGTTAAATGGCAAAGTGCCAAGTAACAGTGTTATATATGTATGCTAAACATTTCGTGAGATTGGAGGCCTATTAAAGACATTATGTCAGCGCTAAAAATAAAGGGGGTGGATACTTACATCGATTTCGCAGTGTTAATCGCATCAGCATATTACGAATAATTTAAAAGCGGACGTGAAGTCAAAAGCTGATTTCGTCGGTAAGATAATAACTCATTTCGGCATGACAGAGCTGGGCCGAACCCCTCTTTTAATTATCCGTTTTGTTATCAACACAACCAACAAAGTGATGTGTAATTAATCTTATATAAACAACACTGACAAAAAAATCGGTTAATGTAATTGCTTTTCAAATTTCCTGCGATTCAGTACAGAATAATGAAGGTTAAATCGTCCTGATTGCATTCATTTTTTAGGGTTCTACGTCGTAACTCCGAAAGGGAAAGTAGAATCCTTATTAAGGATAAAATAAATTACATTGACATTTATATTTTCCATATTTACTACTACCTTCATTATATTATTTTACCTACGATTAATTATAAGCTAATTTTGATATATTTTGTAAATATTACTGTGAAATTCATTTAACTTATCTCAAATTAATGACGAAAAATTGTTCTCGGCGAGGGTGTGACACCAGCAACATCTTTTTCTAATTAATTTGAAGTAATTCGTAGTGGATAACAAATTAAATCATGTTAATATTAAAAATGAACCATTATTAAAAGTTTTTTATAATCACAAACACCAGCCACGTTTAAATGAGCTTTTCTTAATAAGAATTAGGGAGGGTACAGTTAGGAAATTGTAAAACATGTTATCATTAATAGAAATCAAAATAAACACTTACTGAAAGTTTTTACAACAATTCTCTGTCATTTCAGTAGCCAATTGCTTTTTTTTGTTTGAAAATTCAACGGGGTGCGATCTACTATAATTTGAGAACGTCGATTATTTTCAAGGTGGTTTGTCACTAATCTATCAGATATATATTTTGTGCAATTACTTTGAAGTTTTACTATTAATTGTATTTATGTACTTTCGTCCATGTGTGTCGAAAATTATCTTTAAAAATTATAAACTTATTCTAGTACAAAATCAATATTAGAATACAATCAGTAACCTAAACGTAACATCACCTACGAATACTTCAGTAATAATATATGAGGTTTTAGTTTAAATTTAACCAGTTTGAAGGTGAGTTAGCAGTTTAAATTGTGTACAACAGTTTAGACGTTTGTTAAAAAAAGTCTTTAGCATAATTTCACTAATTAAATATCGGTTGAAGCGAGAAAATTATAATAAGTTGTACTAACACCTATCTGAAACAGGGAACATTTTTGCGATGAAGTTAGTAAATGTCAAGTGGATTACAAAAATAGTCACATAAATATGTAAGGTCATAAATGCATAAGGAATTGTAGAAATACGGGATTATTTTTAACTGAAAGCCGTTATTTTACAGGAGGGGTTCAACAGATTACTGGAGTTAAGGTGCGGCCCAGTTCAGTAATATAAATGATATCGCGACGCTTTCGACCAAAGAATTAATTCGGTGTAATACAGCCGGCAAAGGCGATGTTGCATAAATTTTAATAAAAGTACATAAATATTTAATTTTTTGGCAACTATGCTTGACTAAAGTTTGGCTGTTGACTTCCTGCATGGATATGTGAACGGTCAGCGTCAATACTGCACTATATCCTGCAGGCGCTGTGGTTTTATTGGAGCAATAAGAATCAATTTTTGACATTTCCGATTATTTTGCATGCTTGCGAACAATTGATTATTTGATCAATCGATCATATTATTATTATCGATTATTTTTTAAAAATGAAAACAATCGAATACATCTTTTTCGTTTAATCGAAACATCTGACTAGCCCTAGTCTATGTGGATGTTTACGAAGATCACATTTTGTTAGTCACGAGTGGACCTACTAACTTTCCGTATTCAAAAACAGAAAAGGCGATGTTGTCGTTTTAAATCGTTTGGACAGTGCCAAAGCGGACAAGCAAACATGTCACGAAATTGTTCATATCTACCAGGAATTTTATAAAAATAAATCTGACAGATTGCTAGACCGCACGCCGCCGCAATCATCTACGTATTCGCCAGCATGTACAATCGTCGTTGATTGACGATTTAACGTACTTGAGAAATAAGCAACAAGGCAAGAGTAAAAAAAAAAGCAGAGTTCAAGTTCAAACGTTATTAAACTTGTGCCATTTGTTCAGTTTACTTGTAATAGGTATATTATGGCCACATATCACGCATTTCCGAGCCAAAATAAAGTTATTATCTTCAGAACATTAATTATCAAGAAAGTTCCCTGTTACTTTTTTATTTCAAACTCTTTTATTAGAAGTTTGCGGAAATAAGCAATACTTAATGATAATAAAACAATGGAAAACTTAAAACACTAAAAAAGTGTTTTTAATTGTGGCGGAAGGGTGACGGTGAAAAACTGAATAATAAAAAAGAAACTAACGTCCCCTAACCCATCCCTAACTACCTAATTTCATATAACAACCAACATTAGCCTAGCGGGAACTTGTACTGTAAAAAATTGCCATTTGGATTTGTACGTAAAATGCCATTAACAAAAACAATATTTAAAATCCAAATCCTTTTTTGTTTTTCGTTAAAAAGAAACATATAGATACCTGAAATAACTATGAAAATTTAAGAATTACGTCTGAAATTTATAATTAGGATTTTGTAGAAACATTTAAAAATAAAAAGTGTAGAATACTTCGGTAATGCACATACTTACTACATAATTTTTACTTATTTATTTATTTACATTAATTTTCGTAATTAAGACCCTCAATGTCAATATTAAATGTTTCTTATGTCCAGAGCAATGTCCTAGTCATTAGAAAATTATTTACAACAAAAGATTCTGTAGATGACCCACAATAAATTACCTAGGAATGACACATTCAAATTCCACCTCACAATTAATTCATTTCCCATATTAAATTCATATTAGCCTTTTTGATAATGACATAAAAAAATTGTGATATAAGAAATAATCTAAATGTAATATTTTTTTATTTGTTTGGGACAAAAAAACACAGTTGTTTAAAGTTTCCGTTAAACAAAATAAGTTATATACGCATATTTGTATTTTTCGCGCTGTCAGCATTTTCTAGACGTGTTATAATCCAACAACAGGCATTGAAAGATGTGTTTTGCTTTGGCAAACCGACCTGTACACATATGTATTATGGATAATATTTTTGGAAAGTAGCCAAAAGACTTGTATACTTTAGTTTTAGCAATTTTATAATTTGAAATTATTATAAATACGCATCTGCATTTTCTTTTTTAAATAAAACCAATGCGAACCTCTTCAAACTATATAAAAAAAATAGGTAAATATCTAGATATAGGGACCCTCATTGGGTGAGGGGTATAGGTATGACCTTATAGAACACTTAATAAATGTTAGTTAGTTAAAGGGGCTTAAAACTAAAAATCCTAGCCAGGCTTCTTAGATCTAGACATTTATCAAAAATAAGGCGAATTGAATGGTTTCAAGAGCAAACATTAATAATTTGCTAAATTTAAAATGTACAATTCAAACGAAATTTTTCAAAAAGAAAAACTTAAAAGTATCATCAACATTTTTTATGTAAGTAGTAGGTACCTGTCATATACTTCTCTATTTTCTTAATTTTTGGAATATGGCATTGTAATATATTATGTACAAACCTTGGATAATATTATTCGATTAGGCAGCAAAGTCCTTCGCTTTGATCCTATTTATGCCAGACGATAATTTTATCTTCACGCTGAGAAAATATCTTTGAATTGCAGAACGCAAATCGTAAACCAATGTTAAAGTTATATAGTCCCCAAGGATGTGTTCAAATTGTGGAGCGAATTGTAAACAATTTAAAAGATAAATGACAGAAGCCATGTGTGATAGGAGAGGTTACCCACTTATTACGTGTGTATGTCAGATCAAAATATCTCTTTAAGTGGCAGTAAATAATATTTGGATAAGAAAAATGAGAACTTCGATAAAATTGTTTGCAATGAGGAAGGCACAATAAATATATATCATACATTCAATGTTTTTGTGTACTGTGTATACCAACAACCTTAATAAACCCATTTATTAATTACCTACAGATACTACCTTTTTTTTTTTTAATATAAGTCATTAACGAAGCGATTTTTGCAATTTTATACGTAGGTATATTTAATATGAAATATTCTAAGCATTACAAAAATTACCGAAAAATGCAACAAGGTATCTACTTAAATAAATAGAAAAGTTGGAAATCATCGAGATCTATAAAACATCCTCACCAAACTCGATCTAATGTCCTTGTGCAAAATCGACCTTTTCCGACTACATTCTGCTGAATAATACCTAGAACACGTCGCGTTATTCTTTGCATTATTTAACTGGGGCGCATTAAGCAGCTCTGCAAATATATTGGCATATTAGCGAATTTAAACGGGTGAATGAACTGTATTCAGCCCGGTTAATTTGTGTGTTTTAATTTCTCAATCAATACTTTTAATTTACATCAAAAATTGATAGCTTCAACAAGAAGGTTATAGATAGATAAGTTGTTTGTTTCTATTAGGGATTTTGAATCAAATTTAAAACAGGTGGGTAAACATTTGCAGAACCTCAGCTTACCCCATGACCAATTACATTATTTTTATTATTATTAATAATAATAACGAAAATTTGAAACACTGGAAAAATCGTAAGTTTTTGCTTAAAAGTGAAGTACTTTACGATTTAATGTGTACACTAAATCGTTATCAATTGACGTCTATAAAGTACAGAGTACAATAAATTATATTAAATTAAAGCATTCTTTTACATAGAAAATGTTAAGTGAGGTAAATTGGGATAATTCGATATGCTATTTCTATTTACCTATAATGATCGATCTTTAACTTTTTTTCGAAAGTTTGCAGTGTTGTACGCTGTATTTTTAACTATTGTTTATGTGAGACTTCCTCTTACAAAAAACTGTCCAGAATTTAGGAATTGGGTCAACATTAACAGCAAACATTCAGATGAGACTTCCTCTTGTTTATGTATTGCACAATGCACATGTGTTGGTACGTGTAAATATTTGAATTATATGTAGATATAGTAATAATGTAGTAGATAACAGGGTTCTCATATAAGCATATATACGCACATTATTTATACATAGGTATAAGACCTAGCAAGAAGAGTTTATCAAAAACGCTATTGTTATCTTTTTATTGGCAAAATTTTCAAACATCTGAATTTTTAAAAATTATATTTCTAGGTTTACTTATTCACACGCGCGTGTAGCAAATTAACGAAATTATCATTTTACTTTGATATTTTAATTTCTAATATAATATTCCCTATAGTTAATTATTCTCGCTTCTTAAAGTGCCAGAAATACGTTAAATAAATAAAATGTTTTCCTGCTGAAATGCGTTCTTACATAGACGAAGTTTTCCTTTAGAGTATACTCATTTAATAAAGTTTTCCGTCTTCCATATTTATTGTATGACAAAAACTTGTTATATTTTAGATTTTTGACGTGACAACGTCTTATAATTCGATGGAGCCGGCTGCACGCACGAAAAAACATGATTCGCGCGTCGTTACCTCGCTCTGAGGCGTTCCATTTAAGGCTTGAAGTGGAAGCGAGAGCGCGGAACGAGCGACAAAGAGGCACAATCGGCCTCCGCGTTCGGTAGCGTTCGACATCTGTCTCTCTCCTACTTGAGTGAGCGATGCGTCCGTGTGGACAGCTACTATACAATAATACATTTCTATTTACCTCCTTCTCTATATCCATACAAAATATCTATTAAACAAATAAAATTAAAATTTTCCTTTGAAAAATGAAACTATTCCATCAGTATTTTCTTATGACGTTGTCACGTTCAACTATCGTCAGTAAACCTACTTTACAGACAACCGATTTTTTTAAAACGAAAAACAATCTGTACGTTTTCCTTAAACTAAAACATCTCATATCAACAACTATGTATTTGCCAACAGTAATCTTATTTATGTAAGTCTACCACTGCTGCACCTTTTTCCCGTTCCTGCCTTAGCCCGGAGTTGAAATTTTCTTGGGAAAGTTATTAAGTTACATTTACATCGACAGAAAAATAGAAAAAACTTTCAACTTTGTATCACCAAATAAAAACGCCGTATAATTTTGCACTAAACAAAAGTTGAATTTTTTTCTGTTTTAAATTTTACGTTAGGTTTTTTTAATTTTATATTACCTACAAAAAATATTTTAACAAAAGTTAAGAGTTAATTTTAATTGGAACGGTTTATAAAGACGTTTTTAATAAGTGCAATCATAAAAGTATCGCATTGTATATAATAAGGATAAAATCAGGCAATTTTACAACAAACAAGCGGACTTAGAAACTGTTGGTGCCTTCATTGAACATCGACACTTTACATGCCAATTAAACTGTACGATATAATTGGACGATTTAATAGGCTGACGTAATCGTTGACTTTGAAAATATAAACATTAATTTATTTATACTTATGTTAATATAAAACCCACCTCTCCTGCTACAAGTGTAAAAAGGTTAATCTATACATATAACAGCGTTGCAAATTTGTATTGTTATGTACCTACAAAATTGTATTATAAATTAGCCAAAAATAAGCGACACTTGCTACCATCTACAGAACATTTGTAATTAGTCGGTGTTACGTGATAATAATATTAATAGGTTAATTAAAGCCAACTGCAAAGAAACATCTCATACGTACCTAATTACATGCTTACATGCAAATGATTGTTAATAAATAAATGTCATTTTTTAGAATAGGTATAATGACAAATAATTTTTATTTTTATTATGGAAATTTTGATTAGAAGAACAGCTTTCATTTTCACTAATGCTACGACTAAAAAATATTGAGTCTAGGGGGTCAATATTCGGTATACAAATAATAGCAACAGTGCAGTATAACTATTAAATTCGATGATATCATTTTTCATATACTTAATGCAGGAGTTCATCGTCACTGTGGCTAACGATAAGTACAGTTCCACTAATAAAAAGTTACTTGATATGGGTTAAAAATGTAAATGGAATATGTATCTAAGCACACGTAAAGATTGTAGGACTTATAAATATATTTTTATTCATAATCCTTATTTTGCATACGATTACGCTCTATACCCAAACTTCTGGTTTTTGTCCTCTAAATTTTGCAAATAATTATGTGTTAATAAATAGAAAATCCAAATACTATACATATACTGATACTATAAAACGGAAAACAAAAAAAATGGTTAGAGAACCTTGACTATATAACATTCATTAGAGTGAAACACTATCGCGATTTTGTTGTAATCCAAAATCTTTTCTTATCTTTTAAGTAGGTCCTCAAATATAAAAAAGGAAAAAATGATGAATTGAATGCCTTTTTAATGAAATATCTACACTTAAATCCTACTTCCTTCACATTTTTTTTGATTGATAACAAAATAAGTGCCCCGCCGTCCTGACAAATATTGAAAATACACAATTGATTAGACGTACGTATACAGTTCTTGTGTTCGAAAAGGAAAAGGCAAAAAATTAACTTTAATGGCAAACAGTTGAAATCATACGATCACAACTAAAAATAGAAATGATGTCAACTTGACTAGAGATAGTAAAATGTTAAAATATAAACAGATAAAATAGCGGCCGATATGAAACAGACAAATAAGGTAATTGTTTTGTAAAAACAATCTAAATGATTTTGAACCAAGTCCTATTACGTAATGTTTAGTTGTAGTTTCGAAAAAAGGCTAGTAACTTCCAAAAAAGAACTGTTTCAAATTGTGTCCTTCATTTGTTTCAATGTATATTTCGCATATTTTCTTAATAAAGATAAAAAACCACATCAAAACAAATGGAAATGGCAGAGAATTAATTAATTTAAAACAAAAGTCTCAATAAGAAAATACAGTCACACTTTGTCTGTAAACAAAAAAATTGTAGCGAACAAATGATACATACACAGCGTGTTTTAAAAATGTGAAATAAATATCTAAATTAGAACTAAATGTTTAAATTTAATGCAAGTGAAAATTGAACGCATTAAGAGATTATCACTGTACCTTACAGTCTACATGGATTTAAAGTACATAAATGCAAAAATCGCTGGGAAAATTTTCACAATGGAGATAAACAACAAGGTGTTTTCATGTTTTTATAATCAACATACAGGAAGCGTCTCATTTATGTCAATATTATGTTTGAGAACAACTCATTAATAAAACGTCAAATCTCTAAAGGTCTGAAGCTTTATCTCAATTAGGTGGTTTATTTATAATAGATACGATTTATCGCTTGCCGCAAAACACCTTGCATGTACCTACATTAATAAACATGTGTAATAGAAATAGATAAATAATAGATAAACTGATTTAAAAGCATTCGTACTAATAACAAAGATGTGTATACAGGGAGTTTCGTAAATAGTTCATAACAGTATAATCCTAAATAAGGAACATTTACAGGGGAGTCACATTAAAGGGTCGTTCTCGTTAATAAGAACTGTCGATAGAGTAGACGAAACAAAGTATTTTTCGATGGTTAAAATTATTTTGTTTATGTTTGATGTTTTGTAAGGACTGGTTGATTAGTATTATTTGTGAATATTATTGTAAAAAGAATATCGATTGGATTGGCGTTTATTATTACGTAATGATCTTTTTGCAAGTACATATAAGCAGGGAGGCGAGTAAACTGTTTTTTACCAGTCACAGCGGAGTCTGTATCATCTCCTATAATTTATTTTTGTATTTGAGTAAGCTGTCAATGATAGTTATTGCAAAATAAATTAACTCCAAGTTTTCGCTCTGTTGTCAACTGCATGAATGCGCTCAATTTATTTATGCACTAAATGCACTACATACTACATAGATGAAGGATATTGTGCATTTGCCAGTTCAAGGTTAATCCGAAAATAAAACGACTAATAACCCTATATATCTATAAGGTACATAGCAACTAGATAATATTTTACTAGGTTTACACAAAAACAGTGTACCTACCAAGCTGGCTAGAGATAATTAGATACACCATTTATTTATTAGATTTTATCTAATAGAATACAGGTGTTATTAATACAAATTATGTTGTATTAAAACTATTTTTAGGAGCTTACGTAAATTACACCTTTCAACCAACTTTCTTTTTACGCAGCGCAATTTTAAAGGGAGAATTACGAATGTTCAAAAAAACTACCTTAAGTAATAATCCTTTTTTTTTATTATTATTAATTTTTTAATTGTTACGTAGAATGCATTCAAATTCTTGATGGTTTCAACTTCTAGTTGAGTAGGTCTAGGTAGATTATCGTTTTTAGTTTGTAGATCAAATTTTTTTTACTACATACCATGCTCAAAAGTTTTTGAAGATATTGAGAAATGATATCTAGCTAAATCAATTTTCCGATTCAACCGATATGATAAGAATCATAAAAGGAAGTAAATCGTTGTAGTCAATCCTCCTCTTAATTCAAATTTCAAAAAATCGACTGTTTTGTAGTGACAAAAAGATATAAAAACGGTAAGTAGTTTTTGCATGAATAAAGGATTTTTCCATGAGCGAAATGTTGAACTAATCCAACGATTGCAGAGCTTATAGTACAGTAAATAAGGATTAAGATCATTCAACTACAAAATGCTAAACAAGTATCACGTGAATAGTTAATGAATTTTCACCATTGTTTTTATCACAATTATTAAGCAAGTTCATTTTTTCTTTAATTAAAAACAGACAATTGCGTATAAGTTCAGATTCCTTTTTATTTTATTGAACTTATTGTTAAAATATAGTTTCCTATATATATATGTCGATATTTCGTCGAAGGATGAGTCAAAATCCTTTTAATTTAGTATAGGTGTGCGTGTCTCTATTTACAAAATTCATATACAAATACATGGTGTGAAGTTAAACAGTAGGATGTCTACTAACTACACATGTATGGCTTAATAATACACAAAGATATTGATTTAATAAAGATAAAGCGAGATGTTTGTATCGAAATTTTCGTTGTTAAGAACTTTTTTTAATAGGTATTTATTAATCAACATCGCCAAATTTAAGGATAGAAATATTGAGATTAATAATAGAATATATATGTTTTTAATGCGATTACTATAAAAAAGTTTGTTATGAGATGTTGGCCTTTCCCCAGTTTTCTAAATCAAATTCTGCATATATGTAGCAGTTCTTGA
Source organism: Agrilus planipennis (assembly GCF_000699045.2). Classification (NCBI taxonomy): domain Eukaryota; kingdom Metazoa; phylum Arthropoda; class Insecta; order Coleoptera; family Buprestidae; genus Agrilus; species Agrilus planipennis. The sequence continues at coordinate 231,837 of NW_020438871.1, read as the reverse complement.
TTCAAAAATAAACGAGTATATAACACGTACAAAATTAATATCAGAATTCTATTTTCTTGGCACATGGAAGTTAAAACGCCATATTTCTTTAAATTTATAAGAGCAGTGTCCGCACATATTTTGTTTGGACACAACACTGCGGGTGCACAAACATTAACAAAAATTATTTTTAAACTGTTTAAAGGATTTTTAGTAGATATTCACGATACAAGTGTGTGTATAAATACAATCTGTACGTTGATGAACTTGAAATTTCAGCATATTTTTACGGCGATTCATTCAATTTCGGTTGTAAAAGCAAAATCTACTCCTACTTTTTTACAGTATTAGACGAAATTTTTAAAACAATTGTCGCATGATTTCTTTATGAGTTAAAATCATTAAAAATGCACATAAGAAAATCCTTTTAATTAATTTTCACAGAAAGGTCACAAATAGTTATCAAAATAAGTTTTTAGCTAGTAATTTTTATAATTAAAAAATGAACCACTAACTCGGAATTTGTTAAGGTTTAAAAATTTTGGAGAATTTAAATTCAATAATTGGAATTCTGAATATATATGTACACATATATATATTTCATTTTAATTAATTCACTACTTAATAAAATTGCATATTTAAAAAAGCCAAATCTATTTGTATGTAAATCGTTGATTCGATTAATAAATGGAGAATGAATAAATCGTATAAGATTCAAAAATACAAAATCATTACGACAGCGCCCCCAATGGATTTTTATGACAACGATGTTGAGCTTTTTAACACTGTCCTGCCATCTGTAGTTACTTGGTAAAACATACTCGCTAAATCTTCTAATATTTTAGGAAACTGCTTAGCAGAACATGATTTAAAAATTAAATTAATTACGCAAACATTTTCATTAAATCTATTAAACTCATACAGGGAAATTGGTGCGTCTTTTAAAATTTGTCGGGTTAAATGCAAGTCCTTGAATCAATTAAATTTTCAACTTCTTTTATTACATAATTTGATTTATTCAGAGATAAATGAAGTCAATAGGATAATTTGAATGATACCCAAGTAATTGTATTTGCATCATGTAGGTCAAATAAAACTTTCAAAATATATGAAAACTCCTACCTTAAACCATTTCCTGAGGAAAGACGATTTGTTCTTGAATTATCGTCATCGGGCGTCAATGTGGTTGCTGACTGAGTATCCTCCAAATTGTTAGTTGAAGCTTCTCCAAACTTACTACCACAGGCAGATGATAGCTGAGAAACTTCGGATTTTATTGTCTTGTATTGTTCTTTTAAAGATACATCCTCTTCTTCGTCGATAACTGCTAATAGGGATGTGCCTCCAGATATTTGGGACAATTGATTAGGTAGAGTAGATTCATTATACGAAGTAAATGAATCTACTGGTTGTTGGAATGTATTTTGAGAATTAAATTCATTTGCGGCTGGTTCTGTAAAAATTCGTTCTTCTTTTTCATAAGTTTGTCGTAACTGAGGCTGAATTTCTTCATAAATTAACGGAGAAGCAGAAGCAGAAGTTGGTTGATTAATAGAAACAGTTGGACTTTGAATTGGAGAACTCTGATACAATGGATTTCTTTCTAATATATTTACTGGGCTGTAGATTGGCGAATTAGGGAGAGTACTTCCGAATTCTTGAGGTGACGATGCATTAACACTTTTTCGATATTCTTGAGGTACGGAACTAATTGAATAGTTAATGAATTTTCACCATTGTTTTTATCACAATTATTAAGCAAGTTCATTTTTTCTTTAATTAAAAACAGACAATTGCGTATAAGTTCAGATTCCTTTTTATTTTATTGAACTTATTGTTAAAATATAGTTTCCTATATATATATGTCGATATTTCGTCGAAGGATGAGTCAAAATCCTTTTAATTTAGTATAGGTGTGCGTGTCTCTATTTACAAAATTCATATACAAATACATGGTGTGAAGTTAAACAGTAGGATGTCTACTAACTACACATGTATGGCTTAATAATACACAAAGATATTGATTTAATAAAGATAAAGCGAGATGTTTGTATCGAAATTTTCGTTGTTAAGAACTTTTTTTAATAGGTATTTATTAATCAACATCGCCAAATTTAAGGATAGAAATATTGAGATTAATAATAGAATATATATGTTTTTAATGCGATTACTATAAAAAAGTTTGTTATGAGATGTTGGCCTTTCCCCAGTTTTCTAAATCAAATTCTGCATATATGTAGCAGTTCTTGATTCAAAAATAAACGAGTATATAACACGTACAAAATTAATATCAGAATTCTATTTTCTTGGCACATGGAAGTTAAAACGCCATATTTCTTTAAATTTATAAGAGCAGTGTCCGCACATATTTTGTTTGGACACAACACTGCGGGTGCACAAACATTAACAAAAATTATTTTTAAACTGTTTAAAGGATTTTTAGTAGATATTCACGATACAAGTGTGTGTATAAATACAATCTGTACGTTGATGAACTTGAAATTTCAGCATATTTTTACGGCGATTCATTCAATTTCGGTTGTAAAAGCAAAATCTACTCCTACTTTTTTACAGTATTAGACGAAATTTTTAAAACAATTGTCGCATGATTTCTTTATGAGTTAAAATCATTAAAAATGCACATAAGAAAATCCTTTTAATTAATTTTCACAGAAAGGTCACAAATAGTTATCAAAATAAGTTTTTAGCTAGTAATTTTTATAATTAAAAAATGAACCACTAACTCGGAATTTGTTAAGGTTTAAAAATTTTGGAGAATTTAAATTCAATAATTGGAATTCTGAATATATATGTACACATATATATATTTCATTTTAATTAATTCACTACTTAATAAAATTGCATATTTAAAAAAGCCAAATCTATTTGTATGTAAATCGTTGATTCGATTAATAAATGGAGAATGAATAAATCGTATAAGATTCAAAAATACAAAATCATTACGACAGCGCCCCCAATGGATTTTTATGACAACGATGTTGAGCTTTTTAACACTGTCCTGCCATCTGTAGTTACTTGGTAAAACATACTCGCTAAATCTTCTAATATTTTAGGAAACTGCTTAGCAGAACATGATTTAAAAATTAAATTAATTACGCAAACATTTTCATTAAATCTATTAAACTCATACAGGGAAATTGGTGCGTCTTTTAAAATTTGTCGGGTTAAATGCAAGTCCTTGAATCAATTAAATTTTCAACTTCTTTTATTACATAATTTGATTTATTCAGAGATAAATGAAGTCAATAGGATAATTTGAATGATACCCAAGTAATTGTATTTGCATCATGTAGGTCAAATAAAACTTTCAAAATATATGAAAACTCCTACCTTAAACCATTTCCTGAGGAAAGACGATTTGTTCTTGAATTATCGTCATCGGGCGTCAATGTGGTTGCTGACTGAGTATCCTCCAAATTGTTAGTTGAAGCTTCTCCAAACTTACTACCACAGGCAGATGATAGCTGAGAAACTTCGGATTTTATTGTCTTGTATTGTTCTTTTAAAGATACATCCTCTTCTTCGTCGATAACTGCTAATAGGGATGTGCCTCCAGATATTTGGGACAATTGATTAGGTAGAGTAGATTCATTATACGAAGTAAATGAATCTACTGGTTGTTGGAATGTATTTTGAGAATTAAATTCATTTGCGGCTGGTTCTGTAAAAATTCGTTCTTCTTTTTCATAAGTTTGTCGTAACTGAGGCTGAATTTCTTCATAAATTAACGGAGAAGCAGAAGCAGAAGTTGGTTGATTAATAGAAACAGTTGGACTTTGAATTGGAGAACTCTGATACAATGGATTTCTTTCTAATATATTTACTGGGCTGTAGATTGGCGAATTAGGGAAAGTACTTCCGAATTCTTGAGGTGACGATTCATTAACACTTTTTCGATATTCTTGAGGTACGGAACTAATTGGCGATTCCTTCTGCTGAATACTACCTCGAAGACTTAAATCATGTGGACGATATTGGTCTATAGTTTCATCTTTCATTACATAAGTTTGCTCAATCTGGTACGGTGCTTCAGTCAATATTGTCTTGTCGGTTGTTGGGCTTTGATTGTGTTGTATTTTGGGTGATTTCTGAGCTTTATTATAATAAAGCTCATTAATTTCCACATTTGGCTGATTAATGGTATAATATATTTCTGGCTGTGAATGAAATGGCGCTTCATAATTACGGCTAAATTGATTTTGATCATTAGATACGTGGTGTTCACTTTTGGCAGTGTAATTTTGAGCAGCATAAGTTTGACTTTGCACCATTGGAATGTTACACTTTTGGTGTGTGGGAATATTTTGAATAACAGGAGCAGATGAAACCGAATAAACACTGGAGTTGTTAATTTGATTTAACGTATTTTGTCGTGTGTGTTGAACTTTTTCAATTGGTTGGTAATTCTGTTGAAAACCAGTTGAAGGAATTCTTGTTAGAGTTAGCGATGGGGAATATATTTGGGAAGATTCTTGTGGTTGATTAGAGTTTTGTATTTGATAGAGTTGATGAATACATGGAAGAGTAGATGAACTATGCATTGAAGAAGGAATGCTTGTTTGAAGAACATGTGTTTCAGAAGTACTTTGAGTATAGTTACTGGCATCTTTGCTATAGGAAGAAGTGGACGCATTTGTATAGGTAACATGAGTACTAGACTTATGAAACGTAACGGAAGCACCTGTTGAAGATGAACTGTTAGCAGTAACTGGTTGCCCTACTGTATTTGTACTAATTGGACTATTTGAAACTGTAACAAAAAAGCTAACTCCTGAATCTAAGGTGTATGTAGATGCTGGAATATTTGATGCTACTGATAATGAGGGCATACCTGTTGGTAAAGAATAGGCACTTCGAAGATTATGCTGCTGTGGTCTAGAAAATTGCAAGTTTGATATTCCAAAGTTTGGAAAATAGTTTTGAACTGGTCGATTATTATCACATGATGGTATATCAAATGAAACACTCTCTGCATCACTTTTTAATACACTTTGTTCTTTATATATTTGCCCATGATTTACTGCAGTAACGTATGAAATAGGGACATTAAATAAATTATAATTTGGTAATGTAACTGGAGGACTTTGAAACAAATTCTTTTGACCTCCTGTTGTTTGATTAAATGAAACACTTTGTTCTTTAACTTCAGTATTAAAGTTATCAATTTTTTGGAGTAATTCTCCATGGTTTTGATTAAGTCCAGCCTGTCCTTTGTATTGAATGTAATTTTGAGAAGTTTGACTTTGGCAAACTTTTGTAATTAAACTTTCAGCAACTTTGGTGGACACCCTGTAATTTTGTGAAGCAGAAACTATTGTTGAAGCAGTTGTAATGATTTCCGGTTGTACTAGATTGCTTTCTGATTTATTGCAATAATAAATTGTAGGAAGTGTTTGTCCATGAACCGGTAAATGCCCCTCGATATATCCATATGTTAATATTCTATTCTGCTGGGTTTCAGTCAAAATACTTGAAGGAACCACATTTGTCGGTATTGAAGAAATAGTTGTAGCAATTGCTGAAGAATAAAGAGTTTCATTTCCTTTTTGGTCAGTTTTGAAATTAGAATTAAATGTTGCTTCTGTAGCATGTTGTCCAGTAGTAACAGTTGCATTATTGTTATTAGCATTTGAATAATAAGCAATTGGATCTGTGATGATCAAACTCATGTGCTGAGTTTTAATAATGTGAGGGTTAATTGCAATTGACTGATCTAAGTAGTCCAAGCAATTCCACCTACCTCTTTTAAAAGGTTCTGCTGTTTCAATTTTTACAACTTTAAATCTTCCTCCAACAATTCGAACACATTGTCCAGCATAAGTCGTTGTTGTGGTCATTTTAGATAATACTGAAGCTAAGTCAAACTCAGAAGAATTATCTGTAATATCTGTACATATAACAGAAAGCTCTTGAACATCACCAACTTCAACCGCTGTTATTTCAAAATTTTCAGCTGCTACTATTGCCAATTCATAGCAAGGGCTTATAGGCAAGACATTTGTTGTCTCTAAAGAAACTACTGGAGATATGATTGGCACCTCTTCAATATCTCGAGAAAAAGATTCCTCAGAAAAACTAGGAGTTTCGTTGTCTGTAATTCGAGAAATATCATCTGTATGAGATTCATCTAAGTCGTCTGCCGAATCGTCTCCAAATTCTGGACGTTGGGTAACACTAATGCCGGTCACTTGAAATGAACTTACCGGCTTTTTCCTTAATGGGAGTACATTACACGGTTTTGCTGTTGAATTGTTAATAAACAGATCAGGTTCTCCCAACCTAATTGTTTCACTAGTCGTACGGTGTATCACATTCACTTTCCTAGTCTTTAATGCACTACGTGCTTCTAAAATTTCATCGCACACAGACATTGTTAAACAAACGAAGTTCGTAAATTGTTAATTGTTAAGTGGTCGTGGACTACTTAGATCAGATAAATTCTTCTAATTATACATTAAGCAGGGTTTACATTATAACATTTAAAAAGTTTGTGTTTTCTTTTAATACTTTGCGAAGTTCACTGTCATGACATTTCGAAATTGTGATAAAAATTAAAAAAAAGTGTTTACAAACATCATCGACATTTTTTAACAACAAAATCATAGAGTGTCAAATAATGTTCTAATTTTATGATTAAGTCAAAATGGATCATAGACTTATCCATAGATACCGTTATGCCGTTATTCTAAGTACTAATTAATCCGTTGCGAATAGTATTTTTTTTAATAATAAACACTTTTTTAATAAAAAAGAGACAAATATGTTTCAAATTAAATATAACAGTATATATGTACAAGTATTTCAACAAATTAGTAAATTCAAATATGAGTTACACAGTAGGCAACCCAAAGTACTTTCAAGAATTGTGGGCAAGCCAAAAATTACAAAAATTAGATAATAAATATTAAAGTTTATTTGGAATTTAAAATACGTTAATCAGGGAATCAAAAATTTTATTATGTAGTTTTTTGGGTTCCAGATTGTAACCGTAATCCTATTTTATTGCTAAACACATCGAAGGTGCCAAAATATTTGCTAAGAAATATCGATAACATTATTAAAGGAAGAGTCGGTTTTCCGCAAATGATTTCAATCAAACCAGATTAATTATTAATTAAACTAATTAATATGCCGCCATTTATCCTCTTTCTTATATCATAGCCTAGCAAGGTATTGAACATATAAAGCAAATTAAAAAAATCGATAACGTAATTGTAGGGAGAGTCGGATTTTGACTAATAATTTTAACGAGATCATTAATTAAACTTATTAATTAAACCAATTGTTTCATCATTCATTCAATTTCCTATTTAATATAGTTTAGCGAATTATTAAGCATAAGCTCTCAAATTGAATTTTAATTGTCTTATCTATATAGAAAAGTCAAAGTTTGGGTTTATTACTAATTAGACTAATTTTATGAATTCATAAAAGAATTAAATTTTCTTGATTAATTGTAAGTTAATTTTTAAGAAAGTTACACAATACAACTTGTATTCGTGTCTACGAAACTTTATTATCAAAAATAATCCCTGAAATGGAAATGGTTCAAATAAAGATGTGATTTATGACTGCTATAAAGCCTTTATGCTCATCTTCTCGCAAATATTAGAACACCAAAAATTGTAAAATTAATTTATTGATAGGATGTAGTTACTGTTAAGTAGTTTTTGTTGTTGTATTTTAGACTAGAATCGAATAAATGAATTAGTACCCCTTCTAATAATAAAAATATTTGTTTCCTTTCGTAAATAAGTTATTTCTATATTTAGATTCTCCGTTGTAGTTAACGAAACGTTGTTAATCAAATAACGTATGTTTAATTGTAACAAATAACTGACAAGTTTGTAGAAGAAATGCAAACAAGAAATAAAGACTTGACTGTTTATCAGTCTAATGCTTTGTCTTAAATTAAAAAAATTAATAAAATTAGTGTTTAGTCGTTAGTAGCACTCTGAAGTGGTAAAACAGAAAGTTAAAAGGCAGAGTAAATGGGGGAAAATGGAACTAAAGTATCGGAGCAGACTGAAACGGAACCTCCTCTAAATAAAAGTTTCTTTAGTGTAAATAAAAATCTTATTACTCTCAAAATCACCCTTTTCTTTCTTTATGGAGGTATTTATTTAACTGCATAAAAGTCATTTGTTGGTAATATTTATAACTTCCTTTTTTGCAGCAACATCGTCCTTACTTCCATACCTGACTGTTCATATGCAAAGTATAGGGCTGACCATTGAGGAAATTGCTTTGGTTTATTTGGCTCTACCATTCACCACCTTTCTAGCACCCCCTGTTACTGGATTTCTTGTTGATAAATTTGGAAGATACAAACCTGTTATTCTTATATCGTTCGTTCTGAATGCGGTCATCCATCATTCGCTTCTCTTTTTACCACACCAGGAAGTACCAGGTGAAGTCCCTTCTGCATATGTCTTAAGACATCCTGAGCTTCAAGTAGTAGAAGTATGGTGGAGTCCTTGTCCTAGCCGTGAATGTCCTGTGAATGAGGAACTCGACGTCGTTCTCGATATGTGCGTCGACCATTGCGTTTTTAATAAAACAGTTAACCGAAAAACGCAAGAAGAAACTTCTCCAAATCAGATAGACGTTGGAGATAAAGACGATCTTATTTTCCATATTGGAAAGAAGAATAGATCCACTCTTGCCTTACAAGGACATAACAAGTACAGCATAAAGCTTTTATTTTTTTCCGGTTCATAAATTTAACTCAGTTAGTCAATGTTTCCTGCTTTGTGCGATAATGCACTTTTATGGTACATAATATGTATCCAAAACGCCGTTATTTTTAATTATTTTACGTAATTACTCAAAATTACGTAGACGTACATCGCTTTCGTAGTAATTTTTTGTTTTCATTTAACCGGTAGCAGTTTACGCATATCAGAAAGTCAACAATTTTTAATCTTGCTTTGATTATTTAAATATTTATTTATACATTTACCTAATCCATACGTTTTACAACGAGATACCTTTATGAATACTTTAATTTTTCTTAAAATATTTCAAGGACATGTATAAATAAAAGGTCTAGCATAGGTTTTGAGAGCCATTTTTTTTTTTTTAATTTTCTTCCTTAAATAATTAGCGGATAAAATTTTTCAATTTTACAGGAAAAAGAAGAAAAACGGAAGAAAAACGAAAAAGATTTTTGAAAATGAAACTGCTGTTATGTTCAGCTTAGAAATGCACCCCGCTTTAGCAGATCCAACGGAAAATTTTGGCATCGAATTAGAACTCGATGAAGAAGATGAAAGTATAACATTCAAAAGTCGTTTTAACGAAGAGTTTTTGATAAACCGAGGAGTAAACTATACGGAGTTGGAAGATAAAGATTTAAGATGCGGCGGTATCGTAATGAAGACGAATGCGACTTACGAAAAGCGCCTCATGGAATATTCAGGAGATTGCATAGTCCAGAAATGCAATTTCCGATTTGGTGGACCTCATGTATGCCCTCCCGACTATAGAGAAGCGAACGATAAGATATTCTGGATATATTTCTTTTTAAGATTTCTAGCTTCTATTATGTTATCAGCTGGTATCACGATTATGGACCCGGTAGCTCTAACAATGATAGAAAAATACGGTGGCGATTTTGGTAGAGAAAAATTATTTTCTAGTTTAGGGATGGCTCTGTTTTCTCCCATTACTGGTGCCCTGATAGATTACAATAGCAGAAGACTTGGCTACACCGATTACTCTGCGGCTTTTTACACCTATGACGTTCTTCTCTTCATTGCCGGAATTACAGTTTTAATAATGCCTTTGGGTACCAAATTACCTGCCGATAATCTTTTCCGAGATTTGTTCAATATCTTCAAAATGCCTCACATAATCATATTCATCATTTTCTTGTACATCCTCGGCAACTTCTGGGGCTTTATCGAAAGTTTCTTATTCTTTTATTTAAAAGACTTGGGCGCTCCGAATTACCTATTAGGTATAACGGTCACAGTGGGAACGGTTAGCAGCATGCCATTTTTATACGGTGCCGAAAGAATTACCAGTAAAATCGGCCACGTTAATGTCATCATCATCGCTTTCTTTGCTCACGCTGCACGTTTAATGGGGTATTCCTTCATAGAGTAAGTACTTAATGTTTTATAAGTTATTTCTTATAAATAAGTGACCATTTTCAGATCTGCTTGGTGGTGTTTCCCGTTCGAAGCGTTAGAATCCGTTTCAGTCCATCTTATGTGGGTAGCAGCTGCTACATATTGTGCAATTATAACTCCGAAAAATTTGTTGGCAACTCTAATAGGTGTTGTAGGGATGGCACATTACAGTATAGGTACAGCCAAAAATTATTTTATTTTCCAGTACAAAAAAATTACTGCTGTACCTATTAATTTATTACACAAAAACCCGTATTGTTTCAATTTCAGGCAGGGGTAGTGGTAGTTTTGTGGGTGGTCAAATAATAAGTAAAATAGGCATTCGTCAGGCGTTCCGTTTAATGGGCGCTATAGCAGTAGGTACCGGTATATCGTATGGCCTTATACATTGCCTTTGGTTAAAGAAAGTTGTAAAGAAATTTGATGGGGAAGTGGAGGAAGATATCGGTAAAGCTTTTGCATTATTTAATCATATTTCGAAATTTGTACGTGAAGAATACTATTTTGCATTCAGAGGGTGCTGAAACAGAAAAGTTAAAACCAGGCGAAGAGCCGAAATTCAAAGACCAATCCACCATGGTCAGTATGGAACGTTTGAGTTTAATGGTAGAATTCAATCAAATTGGCTCTTTGACCTCTCTTGGGCGACATGCTGTAAATTCGTTAAGTAGGGGTGACATTCGACGGGGAAGTTACACTGTCGGAATGTTTAACAAAGCAAGTAGAGGGAGTGCTTCCAAAGTGGATCTACTTAAGTCTGCCATTGAAGTTAATAGTAGAGGAACATCAAATCAGAACTTAAAACGTTCCGTGTCTGGGATAAGTAAGCACGGCAGTACTAAAGTATGCACTTTTTTAACATGCGATATAAGATATTATTTTAAATTTAATTTATGAATTTAGATTGCTGATAATGCTGGTACCCCCACGTTAAATAAAAAAAGTGTGAGTTTATCACCTGTGGTTGATAAAGTTATTGAACAAAATTTGATACCTGACGAAACAGAAGAAATCATTTACGCAACGAGTAAATCGAAGAACAATGACGAGGATCCCGAAAAGGTACCGGAAATTTCGGAAGAAAATAAGAAAAATGGAACAGGCTAAACAAACACATTATATTTTTTTTTTACATAGAAAATGTACGTAAGAAGTATACTTTCATTTATGCGTATGTATACATATTGCGTCTATAACAAATAATAAAATTTTAGATATCTGTTTAAAAACCTACTTTTAATTACTAATTATAACCCAAAAATCAAATATAATTTGTTAGAACGACTACGCGAATAAAAATTATGCCAGTGATGACGATTTTATTATATAACTAGTGTGACCTATAAAAAGATTTTTTCAACTCGTAACGCAAATGTTTAGACGTAATGCTTATCGTTTATACAAAACTAAAAACGACAGGTTTATTTTATTCAGTTTAGAATGAATTTCCTTTGAAAGTTCGTGGTATACGAGGTAAATTGAAAAAATGTAACATGGGCACAGATAATTAAAAGTTTAGCTAGTTTCACTTCAATAAGGCGCCGAAATTTTCAAAAATGTTAATGTTACATGGTAAAAGTATAACAAACCAATCAGAATACAGAAAAGTAGTTATGTCATAGACAACCAGCTGGACTTAGTGGTCGGTATAATTATATTGTACAGGTAACATATGCTATGCTTTTCGTGTGCTGGGATGCTGGGTAAGTGAGGTTATTTTAGTGTATCTCTAAATGGAAAAATTATGGCAACAAAAGGACTTTATTACAATGCATCCCATGATGGAATGGATCATGCATATAGGCAACGAATTGCTGAACAGTATCAAATAAGGTAATGTAGCTAAAAAGTTACAGCTGTGCTGATTTAATTTTTAGTTTAAAAAATTGTTTTGATTGAGTTTTTGATTTCAGTGCATTAAACAAATCTAGGCTCAAATACTGCATATTTTTTCATTATTTACTCTTCTTTGCAATGTTAGCGAAATTGTCTGCCGATATACTAGACAAATTAGATATATTTATTTTAGAAATTGAAGAGTTAAGTATACCACAGGTGAGAGTATCCCGATAAGAATTATGTGAAGAATACTTTATATAGTATTGATTTTAGCCTTNGCCAAAAATATTTGATTGTTACGATTAAAGCATTAAATTCGCGGAATAAAGCAATAATACCCCCACCGCCAACACGTAAACATCTAGACTGATCAAAATACGCAAAAACGTTTGACATACTGGAATGGAGGGAATAATTATACGTTCAAATCTTCAATTTATACTAGACAAATTAGATATATTTATTTTAGAAATTGAAGAGTTAAGTATACCACAGGTGAGAGTATCCCGATAAGAATTATGTGAAGAATACTTTATATAGTATTGATTTTAGCCTTTATGGTGGGAATATATTTGGTGCATTAGTTTATTACTTTCATTTTTGGGACTTGCAGCTATTAGGAGGAATGGTGTTAAGCAAATGAAGCAATACATTGCAGGGCTATGTATATTTGGATATTTACCTCTACTTTATGCTCTTGTTTATTATTGTAAAAATGTTTGGATATACTTAACATCAGATGATGATGATGAGCTGGACAATATCCAATGGTGGCAGGTTAATAAATTATATTTAATTATATACATACATGCTACGTGTTTATTAATATTTTATTTATTGTGTACTTAATGGTTTTTCAAATGTACCTACTCCTTAGTATGAAGTTAAACCATGGTTTCTGTACAGTTTATAATTGATTAATTTTATTTTCAGGGCTATCCATATGGGTTGCTCTGGTATGCATTTATATTACTAGCTGTTCAGGTTCATTCATTTTCACTATATTTTGCCTGGAGCTTGATAAAAGCATGGAGAGCTCGAGGTGTGAAAAAAATCGATTAATTGTCGATCGATTGGGATGCCTTATTATTGCTCAAACATTTTCATCTGTCTGTTGATTGAATTTAATTTTTTTCCCATTAATATGTTATAAGTGTTTTTATTTATCACCTTGTTCCATATACATAACTATTCTGTTCAAATATTGTTATCCTTGTGTTGGTTGATAGTTTTTAATGAAACTACATATTTTTGTGACTTCTTGTATTCAAATAAACAAGGCTATTTAGTTTTTGTACTTAAAGTAGTACAAGAAATTTAAATGCTTTTCCTTTTCTAATAAATGATGAAAAAACATTTCAATGTATTGTTTAAATTCGGTGCTTTGAGAATGATGGTGGTGGTACAGTTTAGGTATTTAAAAAATATTGCCTGACACATATATTTTATTTAACTTTTATCATATAATTTAAATTCTGTAACACGCAAGCAACAGTAGTATTCTTAACATTACAAAGAAACATTTATAAAATACATAAATACGAAGCACAGTATGAGATTCACAACATTTATTAAGTGAGCTTAACTGTAACGTTTCCATTGCAACTTCTGAGAAGAAGCGACAGTGTGGCGAAACAACATAAACTTATTTAATAAAAATTGTGCAAATCATAATGCGCTTTTTATTTATGTATAATGTGGAATAACATCGATTATTTTTATAAGATGTTAAAAATAAACAACTGCATACATGAATGACTAAAACGAGTATGTATAGCTTATTTTAATACAAATATTTTAGGTACTTAGGTGAAGTAAATACGCTTTAGACGCATATTTTTGATATGTTTCATCTTGGGATACAGAATGTTATCTTTTACATTGCTTAAAATTGGGAAAAACAACTAGAATTATATTTAAAACACAGTAACACTATTTTCAAGGGACAAAAACCAACAGTGGAAACTGTTGTTCTATGTAAAATAAATGAACATTAATGAATAGTATTTTGTATTTTTTGTTCTATTATACTGTGTATAAACAATATTTCAATTGAAAGTGTTTCTTATTTTCCAATTTTAAAGAATATAAATAGACAAAACTAGCAACCCATAATTTTCACAACAGACATAATCTTTATTTTAGGAGAAAGTTTTGAACGACAGTTTGGATATCTTATAACATCAATCACAGGATGAACAGGAATGTTTTTAATATAGTTAAATACAACAAGCACGTTTACGTTTTTGATCCGATATATCGTTACTATGTGTATTAAAAAAAAAGAGGGAAATAAACGAGAATTATTACTTAAACGTTAAGAGGTTGAGAATTATCAAGTTTCAGATATTATCAAGGTAAATGTAGTTGAATAATAGCCATTAACAATAAATTCCATTTATAACACCGATTTGAAAGTTAGGCAACATTTATATCACGTAAGTAGGTACATTGCATAAGTAGACGGACTAAAACATTAAATAACACTGTTGTGTTCCTATAGTTATTTCTGCCATGAATCACAAACAATAAATACTACGGTAAAAATTAATTCTTTTTCGCAAGTCGAAAAAGTTATTAAAAATTAATTAAATTATTAGTCATTCGATTTTATGACTTCCAATCTAAAAACATACGACGTTTATATTACGTGTAACAGCTGCAATAACGACTATTAAAAAAATTGGAAAGACAAGTACTATTGTTTAATTATTTTAGAAACTGCTACGCTTTGTTGTATTAATTTTTAGTATTTTAAGAAACATTTAACATTGTTGGAGTATGTATTATACGTCGACAAATTGTAATAACACCAAACAGTAACAATTGACTTCCATTTAGAGACACGGATATTCGAAAAGATGTTTCAAAATTTTTTATGAATGTGCTGATTTAACTAAAGAGATACTAAAATTATAGGGAAAAAAAAAGAAAGTGTGTACCTAACAGGTACGACAATTGTGTAAAATTAAGTATTGAACGCTTAATAATACACGTTCGCCTTTTTTACTGCTTTTCAAAAGCTTGTTATATTGCAACATTCCAATATGTTATTAATAAAAACGGAGATCTTGGGGGAAATATTTTCAATAAAGCCAATTTCGACTTTAAGACAATATCTAATTATCTACATTCAAATCCCCACGGAACTGTTATTACTCCACTGTTTTACAAATTTATAAATGTTGGTTGTTACCCATATCTTAATTTTCAAATAACCTTTTCCATATTATAACGGTTAATATTACAACGCAAGCACGTACCGCAATATTTAAAGCGAGAATTAGTTACATAATTTCCACAAATTAAACTTGGAGTGTAAAAAATTGCTTACCATGAACAATAAGTTTTCCTTGATATCACAAACATTCCCAATGTGATTTGATGTTTTTAGGTTAGAATTCAACGTTCACCGTATGAAAAGCGTATCTACATTCATTGTTTAATTAAAATTGACCCGTACACACATAACTATCACTTTCATTATTATCACGATTACAGCTTTATTCACAAATAAAAACAATCGAAAACAAAACAATACGTTTTAGGTACGTTATTCTCCGATCGGCACTTTGAGGAACCCATTTTGATAGTAAATTAAATAATAGCTAACTGACCACGAACATCAACTGCAAGACTTGAAGATCTTGAACGTAAAAAATGGTATTTCTTTTGTTTTATTTTTTTATTAGCTTTTAAAAATCTCTCTAACACATGAACAAACCGAGAACAACGCGACCACGACCACGCCAACCGCACTACTGACCGGAAAGCGGAAACCGCAATCTCTTTTGACACATTGTAAATTATTTGATTTGACTGATTTTGAATCTTGCCGATTGTTATATTTTCTAAACCATACGTTTTCCAAAACGTTTACTGTTATAAATTACTGAATTTAATCAATAACGAAGCCAAAAATATTTGATTGTTACGATTAAAGCATTAAATTCGCGGAATAAAGCAATAATACCCCCACCGCCAACACGTAAACATCTAGACTGATCAAAATACGCAAAAACGTTTGACATACTGGAATGGAGGGAATAATTATACGTTCAAATCTTCAATTTGAATAAGTTTTTATTAATAATTATTTACCGGTAATCATATTTCTTTCGTATCATTCGTTTTCAAAAACGTCTGCTATGATTCCTTTCATAAGTTAAAAATTAGAAGAACCTTAAATTAAATTAATGATGACAAAAATAAAAAACATATATAAAAACAAAAACGAAAAGAATATTGAATTGTTTATGGAGATGTGATTTGAGTATTTTGTACAAAGAAAAGCGTATTTTGCTTTATTAGGTCAATGCAGACCTTTTACGTTAATATGTAAGAACACTGATAACCACATTTAGAACTATATTGATGTTGAATTAAAATTAGCTTGGCTAATATGCGAAAATTAATGAAATCGCGTAGCAACCGGTTATTTTCAGAAAAATCGCGAAAAAAAAATTGTTTGGTGATATTATTCAATTATAAGGTGATTTTAATTGGAAGCTGAGGGATCGATGAGTAGGGTAAGGTTTAACTGATTGATACATGAATTCGCTAAAATTAGCATATTTGTAAATTTGGGGGAGCATAACTGGGGCAAGAAGAACCCATTGGAATCTTCGTCTATCCCAGAACGTCCAAACCCCTTAAAAAAGGAAAAATATAAACTAACTACCTTAATCTTCTAGAAATCGATGCTGCTATAGTAACCTGTGGTACGAAAGGGAGTGAAGGAGGGGTGGTGGACGGGAATCCCCGAAGGGAGAGGTTCGAAATAATCCCGTATCCAAAATCTTATGGTGATCTCAAAAATTATTTTTTTTCGTTTGATTTCTGCACCTCTCCTGCCGGGGAACCTTTTCTTACCCTACCTTCTTTCGCGTACCTCCTCCCCAGAATGCCGCAGGTTACATAAGCAAAACCACAAAAAAGTACTTACTCAGAAAGTGCAGGTAAGTATTCCTTCGAAAGAAGTTTAAGTACAATAGTTGTCGATTTCTTCTTTCAATGTATCTGTTGATTTTTAGGTACAATATTTATTGTAAGACTGTCTTAGTAGGTGTTTTATGTTTGTCTATTTAATGTTTTCCGGTTCAGTATCAATTCAATTTTTTTTTTCGTTCCCATTTTAGTATCATTCTGAATGTCTGTCATTGTGTATGCATATAGTATGTGTCTATTTTTCGGTGGCTGCAGTAGTTGCGGTGTAAGTTTGATTTAAATTTGATATTATCCAAACTTTCGAAAAATAAATAAATAAATAAATAACTAAGTAATCTTACCTTGTTCAACGAGTTGTCTCCCAACGGTTTCCACATTAAGTAAATTTTCTTTGACGTTCTCACCATCTTCACATGCAACGAAAGAGACAAAATAAACGAAAAGAAATAAAACAGGAACTACGTGAAGTCGAAGACCCATTCTTCCAGGTCCTTTACACACCTGTACCGTCAATACAAAGACTAAACCACGAGGCTGTTTAACCAATTTATTAGCTAAATGTAACACATGAATGTCAAGGACCAATTGTCTTCCTGTCTAGAAAATATTGTCGCTGAAGAAAACNAAATAAATAAATAAATAAATAATTAAATAAATAAATAAAACAAGTGAAAAAGAAAGAGAGGCAGATATAAAGAGAGGGGTGGAGAGTGAGAGAGAGTGAGATAAAAAGAAATTAAACAAAGAAAGTATTGTCAAATGGAAATAAAAGTTTGTTGTAAAGAGTACGAATCAGTAAAATAAAATTTAAGAAGTTATAGAAAATGAAGATTTAGACGGATGTTTCTGAATATCTGCGTCTAGTTCTTCGGCGCTTTTTTTGCTATAAGAGGGCAGCACTCTCCGAATGGTGTTCGGAAGAGGATGCCATTTTTTGGGGTGTTTCAATATCCAAGCGTTTCATTTTGATCGATTCGGTGCCCTCTTTATCTAAAAAAGTAAATACATCTCTGCATATTCTTTTTTCCACCTTTGTCGGTAACGGTGATAAGATCTTTCATTGATTAGTGAACATTAGTACACATGAATTCTATCAGAACTCGATCTCATTATCGAAAGTGAAGACATGTGCGACTCAACAATTAAGACTTACAATTAAAGTAGTCGACTAATCAGAGCGCGCAACTCAAAGCACGTGTGCTTTAAAAATGAATAGATAAACAAGTTCACCAATCAGCGCGCGCTCTTATTGTTGAAAGTGAAGGCACGTGCGATTCAACAATTAAGACTTAAAGCAGTCGACCAATCAGAGCGCGCAACTCAAAGCACGTGTATTTTAACAATGAATAGATAAAAGAATGCACCAATCAGAGTGCGCTCTTATTGTTGACAATCTTAAAGCACGTGTTTTTTAACAAACTTGAGCTACGCCTACATCTGCTTGCTTGCAGCAAACAGAGCGCACTTCGATAAGCAAATTATTTTAATGTTTGATTTTATTGATAGGTCCTGAATTACGAATCGGATCGAAAAAATTAGAGGGAAAGGTGTTTATAGCGTTACTTCCTTTTCCCATGAAAAGTTTAACAGCGTCAAGTGTTTCCGGGTTCAATGTCAAGCTCATCTCGATTAACAAAGGCCTTTTTGGTTGGTTATCTTACCTTTGTTAGCAGCTGATGATGGAGTGTGACTAGAGCCTGGAGTTGAATGACTCCTTTTGTAAGTTGCAGTATTCATTGTTAATTTTCTCACATTCTTGTCGGGGTGGAAGAGAATAATGTAAAGTTTTGGAGAATAGAGGCAAACCAAAGCCACTGTTGCATTCATGCTAATCGCTATGCAGAGGGTTGTTATCTGGATCTAAAACCATTTTTTTTACGTTGGTATACTTGGATGAAACGGTGTTTCAGCAAGACGACAAATGATGCACTGTAACCTATTTCAAGACTTACTACGACGATTGGTCATTCTTATTTTTATTTTCTTCCTGTTCGATACGTGATTACCGAGAGGTTAACAATTACAAAATTAGCCAATTAGAGGATGTACCAGCTACTGCAACGTTAGGTATGTTTACTTCTGCGTGCAGTAAGGAAGGTGCGCCCTAATTGGTTCAACTTCAGTTGGTACTCGTTCTCGATAATTGCACAACGGATTGAAAAATTGAGAAGGAAAATAATAATTCTTAGAATTTCGCGAGGAATTGTGAAATGCCTAATTACACTAGAAAGCTGCGACATATGTATCAAATGAGCTTTGAAGGTGGCTATTTCTAAAAAAAGGAAATTCGTAGGAGAAGCAAGTGCGTCCGATCTCCCAATCGATTCCCATTTTTTTACCACTTCATTTGTATTCATGACAGGATGCTTTTGCTAAATTTTATAAAATCGACTGCCTTTGCTTCAGTTATCACAACTGAACCATGTCAAAATGAAACCTGGTCTGTATTGATTATAGGGTTCTGACGAAATTTTTCATTTCGCTATCAAATTGGATTAGAATGCGAATAGACGAAGGCAAAATATCAAAAACGATTTTCAGATATCTTTGATGGCATCGGCGTGCCCTTAAAATAACTCACGTGTCGTATTACAAGAATAAAATATAATAGTAATAAAAATAATAAATGTTACGTTATTTACGAATATACTTTAAAAAATTTCGCAAATTATGGTATACACAGACATACATACACATACAAACACACACACACACACACAGAAGGTTAATTTTCAAAATAAACAATCTTATAACATTAATAACCACAATAAGCGTAAAAGGACCTTAATTGGTTCTATAAAGGCCTGAGGTAGAGGGGTTTAAGTCGGTAGGTCCGAGAACATCTTCCTCGAGAACCCGACACAACCCAGTCGTACGGACGGCTGGGTGTATTTCGAAGTTTTCCCCCTTCCACGAAAAAGAAAAAGCTCAAGATACATTCACCCTAACTTTTTTATAATATGCGTGTCTACCTTTAAAAAATTTACGCATCCATGCAAAAAATTAAAAACAGTTGCAAAAATGAAAGCCACTTGAGTTTATATTTATATGAATGTGGTTGATTTTCTTTTCCGGCTCGGCTTTGTAAGCCTAATTATTTTGAAGCTAATCGAAAAGCTACCCTGCTACTGGATATAATTTATCCCTCTCAAGATAGCCATATATCGGAAACATTCGCTTATATCGAAAAGGGTATTCACAGTAGGGAATATCGAAGTGCGTTAATATTTACTTTTTGTTTTTCCGATACTAACATTCATGGGAAATTCGTAACTTTTTCAGTAGTTTCTTATGAAAACAAAACACGAATTATTGGGTTCTATTCATGTGGGTACCTATATAAATCATGAACTTTTTTTGCTGTGTTGTCGAACGTTACAGTTTTTACGTTAAAGCAAAATTACATCATTCGATTAGGTATCGGAAAAATCCTAAGACATTTTCCTTAATGGAGTAGGTTTTCAAGTTTAACAACAGTAAAAATTAACATAAATAGAAAGAAAAACAGAAACGGCGTTTTGGCACTTGACAATGTGGCGGCCCTAACCGCCATTACCCGAAAATCAATAGATTTTTTTACTTTTAAACCAGTCTAAACGAATGGTTTTTTTAAGAAGTTCAACATAGTAATCAAATTTTAGTTTTATAAATTTGTTTAATTGCAAGTATGTAATAAATTACTAGAGCACTCTAAATAGCTCAAAACCCGACGACAAACACCAAAACTAAACGTTTGAAGTACTTTTTAGTAACAAGGTTACTCTAAAAATTTTTTGCTGTGTTGTTGAACGTTACAGTTTTTACGTTAAAGCAAAATTACATCATTTGATTAGGTATTGGAAAAATCCTAAGACATTTTCCTGAATGGAGTAGCTAACTCAATTTAGCGAAACCTAATTCTTATGTCAAAAACTAGGTACTAATGTGGAAAAATTTAACTCACTCAATAGTTCTCACTAAAATAAATATTTTATCGAGTCTTTACCTCATATGAATTTCCTGTTCCAAAGTAGATCGGGACGAAAGCAAGCCAAATAACGCAGGTGGTGTACATCGTGAATCCTATGAATTTTGATTCGTTGAAATTTTCCGGAATTTTTCTAGTCTTGACTGCATAGACGGTGCATATGGTAATAAGAAGCATGTTGTAAAGTTGAGAAAACAAAAAGGACATGTCCTGAATCTTGCATTTCAATATGATCTGGAACAGAATAAACACATTTTCGAACTGCAGAACTGCATGTCACTCTCTTTCGTTTCATATTTTTTTGTTAAACAGACGATGGTGACTTCATTATTTTGCATGGAATTCCAGGAGAACAAAACGCCTCGGATGTTGAATTCACACGAGTATTTCGGTATTACCGGAAGAATTTCAAAGGCAAATATGTACAGACAATCGCAGTTACGAGATTCATATTTTTAATTAAAGTTATTACCGACAACTTCAAACATATGATTTCGGAAACTGACCTGGTTTGTGCGTTGACAAATCAATTTTATTTTATTCCTTAGTTTTTCATCAAAATTTCCTTAGATTTGACAAGGAATTTTTATTGCGAAAACAATTCATGTGGCACAAAAAGAGGAAGACCTATTTTTTGGTGATTCATCAGTATTTAAAGAAATTTTCGAAATGAAAGTAACCTTTAAACAACTAAAATTCATTTGACGTAAAAATTAAATTGTATTACATTTTTTTTCAATAGAGCTTGACCAAAGGGTAAGATGTTAAAAGGTGTCCTTAGATCTTTCGGAAATCGACAGCGTTTTTGCGAAAGTTATATTTAGTTACAAATGGTTGAATGGATTTTCAAAGAAAATTAATGTTGCCAAAACAACAGCAACAAAAATTCGCAATAATTTGATAAAAAAGTACATGTGTACAATTACACAAGTAAAATTAAGAAATTCTATCTTTAAAAGGTACAAATTGCCATTAGGTTGTCGGAAATTATATCCGTAAACAACTATTTCCTGTAAAATTGGAAGAAAACTGAACTTGAAATTGTTTTCACTAAATGGACTAAATCAGCAACTACACGTGTATAAAATTTCAAACACGAAATGAGCTTATTTTGTTAGAAATAGCTAATGGTCCAATGAAACGATACACCCTGTAGCTATTATTTAGACAACATTAATTTGTCGTAACTTTAGAAACGCCAGCAAGGTCGCCGAAATCAAATTTGTAATTTCAAGATTGCCTCTTCTTAAGTTCTAATTGTAAACGAACTAAAATCAGCAGCAATTATAATTTATATCGATTTTATTAAGTAACCAATTCAAAGGAAATTAAGGTCTCTGATTTTCATTGATTAACGTTAAACAACGACGAGAAAATCAAAATTTTCAAATGAAAACCTTATAAAAAGAAACCTGTTTTCGACTTAGGCGTTTAGGTAGTATTTAGTTAAAGGAATTTGAAAAATTGCTATAAACTCTAAACTGACGATTCTCAAAGTTCAAAAGCAAGTATTTCTTTAATTAAATCGAAATTATATTTCATTTTAATAAGTATGTATCTAATTTACGGAAGCATTTGCAGTTTGAAGAGCAAATATGTATCACATGAGAGGTTTGTCGTTGAATTATCCTAAACAAATTATTGCGGTGTATACGCATTATGTGAAAGCGCAGGACAGTGGTATATCGTGTAGGACTAACCCATTATCCCTTAATTATTATCCAATTTGCTACCTTCCGGTAATAGTCTCGATATAGTCGCAACCAGGTTAAGTATCTTTTGTATTGTTGGGGAACGGCAATATTCCAATTAATTCTGCGAATATTATCAAAGAAAACAAAGGATGTTATGCAATTTAAGAGCACTCACGTAGGGTTAGTCGCACACGATTTATTTTATCAAAGGCGGTTGGTCAAAGTCAGAGTGGAAGTGGAAAGCTTTAGATAATTAGGTACTCTCATCTCGTACAAATAACTTCAGACCAAATTGGAAAATCAGATAAATATAAGTTACCCAGGTTTTCAAGTTTAACAACAGTAAGAATTAACTTAAATATAAAGAAAAACAGAAACGGCGTTTTGGCACTCGAGAATGTGGCGGCCTTAACCGCCATTACCCGAAAATCAATAGATTTTTTTACTTTTAAACCAGTCTGAACGAATGTTTTTTTTAAGAAGTTCAACATTGTAATCAAATTTTAGTTTTATAAATTTGTTTAATTGTAAGTATGTTATAAATTACTAGAGCACTCTAAATAGCTCAAAACCCGACGACAAACACCAAAACTAAACGTTTGAAGTACTTTTTAGTAACAAGGTTACTCTAAAAATTAAGGCAAGTTAGATATTTAAATACTGTATGATGTTACATGACTCGAAGTTTAACTGGGGACCTTGCAACACTATAATAAAGCAAATTTGATTAAACTAATTGCGGATATTTGGGGATAGGACCTTTGAATTTGTTAAGAGATCGATCGATTTTTATAAAAAAGCACACTTTCAAACTAACAAGCAAGTAATGATTACTAATTCCCCTAAATAACTAAAGATTGCCGGTAAGAATATGATGAACAACACTGGATTTTTCAACATAACTTAAATGTTCTATAACCTAACGTGAATTGCGCGCCTAGTTTGTCCAACAGATCCAACAAGTTAAACTACTTTTAGACCAAACCGATTAAATGTTCTTTCGGGTTTCGCTAATTATATCCAGTCATTTAAACTTCAAAAAAGTTGGTACGTTCGTGTATGTAGTAGTTTTTTCTTCCAAATTACCTTCTTTACATTGATGGTAAAAACTTTACCACACGTCAATAACGACTATTATTAATGAGTTTAATGAAGTGTACAAAAGAGTTGTGATGTACGAGCACGTATTAAAAGGTAAAAAGAATTAATACGCGACCGGTTGTAGAAAATATTTTTAAAACTAACTGGTTGAAAGGAGAGAAGTCCTCGACATGACCAAAAACTATCGCGAAGATAAAAATAGACGTAAACCTTCGGGAACGTCGATGAACAAAATCGGTAAGGTCTTCGCAATTGTAGTTACTTTTCATATAAAAGCGTTAATAGAAATATTGAGGCGTCTTCAAAATCGGTCCGATCCAATTTGCTATTCCTTCGGGGACCGTCAAACCCGCATGAACTATTTGTCATTCTCTTTTTGCTGTTCCCTTTAAGATGAATATAAACGAACAAATTTAGGCGTGCGCTGTTCTTTATTTTTTTTTTTTTATAACTCCGCCGTTATATCCACAGCTGCACGTCCTCTAGGGAAATGTTTTATCGTTTAGTTGTTACGACTACAAAGTAGAAAACGTTTTGACTGGAACGATTTAGAAAAAACTTTTTCTTTCTTTTCGTATACGCCCTTGTTATGCCAAATAAACACTCAGAACTTGTCGTCAAAAATACACAACAAAACTAATCATACACGAAGTTACATAAATTTACAAACGTGGAAAAATCATGTAAAAATGGCCAAGTTCTATGAAGAAACGGACTGCCAATTGCATTTTGTTTTCACAAAGCAAGTAGAAGACGTCATCTATATCAGAACTTGGCAATATTTTTATTCAATTGCCAAGTACGAAAAATACTCGCTCTTTTGCCAATTCAAACACTTTTTTTTAATTATGTACGGTCTCTTCAAAATTGACAAGCTTTACTCAAACCAGTGCAAAACTATAATCATCCAAAACAATTGGAAGAATTCTAAAGAAAAAAGTTAAATAAAAATTTCCTACCTGTTTGCGGCTGGGATAGTAGAATTTGGTACCGGGGTATTCGAGGGCCATCCATACCAAGGTGAGTATAATCTGAATAGCAATGAGGCCGGAAGTGATGCAAACTTGGGATCTTGGACTGATGTACTTGGGACGTTTGGCCGATCTGGAGGCCGAATCGAAGATTCTTGAAATCCTGTTTGTTTTTGTGAGCAACGCGCCGTAAATGATGGAGAAACTGACACCAATGCCAAATCTTTGTCCAATGCATATGCCTGCAGCCAAAACCTTTTTTAGACCTAATCTATACATGCGAGGTCTGTTCAAAAAGTATTCCGAATTTTGAATTTCCGAGTGTTACGTGTATTCGACTTTTGAAGGGAGCAAAACAGATATATATGAATAAATAAATAATTTTTGAAAAAAACACAAAATTCGCGATATTTTTTGAACACACTTCGTATATACAAGAGGTAGATATAGTGCTGGCTTAGATTACTGTGTGGAAACAGTTGCTTTATGTAGATTCGGAGAAAAACGAAGATTGAATTCGATGGAATTTGGATATTATTCGAATTATCCAAGCACCTGTGTCGCATATGCTTAAGATCAAAATGATACGGTAGAAGAAGACAACCCTCACGCAGTTGCCACCAACGACAACACTTACTTTG
The DNA here is from genome assembly GCF_000699045.2 of Agrilus planipennis. NCBI lineage: Eukaryota > Metazoa > Arthropoda > Insecta > Coleoptera > Buprestidae > Agrilus > Agrilus planipennis. The sequence goes on along the minus strand of NW_020438871.1, from coordinate 206,541 downwards.
CCCTATCCAGTTATACTTTACAAACTAGCCAAGTATAGGCACATTAACGTATGTAACATATGTCCACTATAACGGTTATGTATTTATTTAAACACTGATTCCGCTTTTTCAAAAGAAAAAAAATTTTTTCGAAACATGATTAATATTTTCAAAACGTCGAAATCTGAAAATCGGCCCTCCCAGTTTTGAAAAATTAATGGTTTTTATAATAACGTAAGGTCAAAAATTATTCTGAAACCTTGGTAATGGGCCAGCATTTTTCATGGTGTCCAGGGAATAGTCCGGACTCATGAGTATTTTTGAATACGTAGCAATTATGAGATGTTCGCGTACTTTCTATTAATTTAGAGGACGATAGAGTTTCCCTGGTGTAGTATAATTAAGTGTAACTAACTAACAATAGAGGGATATGGTTAAATTATTGTGCCGTGGACGGTTATAAACAGGGAGATTTTTTCTTGTTGCAAATGTAAAAACTGTAAAATGCAAGAGCACATCAAGTTCGGCAAATAAAGAAACGAAATTCAGTGAACGTACCGCGCCGAGCGGTTTTAATTACATTCAATTGCTTTGTGGTTGGTACGTACCTGTGGTTGGTTTAGCCAAGAGAACAAACGTATTCATGTAGCAAAGCAGAATGCCAACTAGGAGCATGTAGCTGAGCTCTCTTCCAGAAGCGCGGACTAATGGCGTGTCATTGTGTTTTATAAATAGGCATATAACTGAGAGGGTTGCAATAATTCCGAGGACGGAGAATGCGAGAGGGATCAGGGCAAAAGGTGACGACCAGTTCAAGTACTGAATTTCCAGCGGGTAGCACGATTTCTTGTCAGGATACGGCCAGGATCCGTTGCCGCAATCTTTGCAGGTGAATTCGTCGAAAACGTATTCGAAATCTTCGCATTTATCGCATATCCAGCAGCAAGTATCGCCCTGAAACAACAAAAAAAAAACAACGTTGCCTTTTCGCCCAGTCATAATCCAAACCTAAGGGACTTGGCAATAGCACATCGTCTAATTGATATTTATTTTAGATACGATCACGATCTGCCACAATTCACAACATGATCTACAGTCTGATTCGATTTTGGTGGCCTATTAGACATTTTAGAACGATTTGAAAAAATCCCAAACACATTTAGATTGAGCGACTTATATTCCGGTTAAGTTTAAAATGGTTGCAAATTAAAAAAGTTTAACTTATGTTCCTAGAAAAAGGCTAAGTATTTTTGACTCCATTTCAGCACCCTTCTTACAAGTTTTTTTTTATTATTGTTTAATTTTCACCAGTGAAATGTTTTTTTTCGTTTGAAGCAACCTTTTAGATAAAATTGTAAAACTTTTGATCGATAGGTAAATTTTCGAAAGAAGAATGCACCTGAGTCGAAGAATTAATTAAATGACATCAAAAGTTTGGCGCGATCCCTCATCAACTTTCCAACGAGAGTACGCATTTCTTGCTGCCTTAGAACTTCTTGGAACACCGCGTATATTTCTGAATACTCGTCGATCATCATTATGGAGCGAACGTTGTTGCTATACACATTCACGACCTCATTATCAGGAGCGTACTCAGGACGATTAATAACTATTTGTAAAAAAACAACATCGGCCTAAGTACGGACGTTATATATATGTGCATCAACAAACGACATCCGCCCTCTACTCATTTGCCGTTTGAATGTATCAAAAAAATTAAATTTTCTTTACGAACTGAACAGAATGAACTAATTAAAAGTAAGCAGAGCAAAAGTCAGCAACGATAATAATAAATAATTCGAAGGGTACCGTTGAAATTCTTTTGTGAGCGAATGCTTTCGTCAGTGTTTTTAGTCAATGTTTTAGAAATGAAATCAAATACAGGGAAAAGTCGAAGAAATAAATTTATGGAGTGGAAAAATCCCGGAAAAGACAACCCGACAATTCCATTCTAAGCGATTTGTTTTAAACCACGTAACTGCAAAACCTTTTATGATAATTGTTTTCTTAACCATCGATAGCATATCTACATAATTTCTAGTTGGTATAAAGAGAGAAATTCATTTTATATTACTTATATAAAAAATGGAAAAGTCAAATAGTAAATTTAGTTGTATAAATTAAATTACATTATCAAGAATTTATAAAAGATCTAAAGGGGTTGTTTATCATACGAGTAACACGACAGTTATTAATAGCTTCCAAAAACTAAGCAATTAAATGTTTTAATGTATCATAAAGTTAGTTACCTGTTGCTTCTTGATCATTCCAGGTCCACATGGTAGAGAGCAGGCTGAGATCGGTATATCACTGACATTGTTCTTCCAAATTATTTCGCTGTGATTTAATTCGAGTTTGTTGAACCATTTACCGACAAGCTAAAAGAGAATGTGAGAAAATGCTGAACACAATTTTTCCTTCGAGCCGAACACGAATTTTATCCTTTCCTTAATTGCATTATGACATGCTATGAGATAAAAAAGGGGAAAGATTCACGCGAAAAGCTTCATCTTATCGATACTATTGCGTTCTATCTTATTCACGCATTTCTAAACAACAATTTCATTGAAACATGATCTAACTCCTGAAATTTCAAGGGATGACTAAGTAGTGTTAAAGAAAAATAAATAACAAACATTTACAACTTTACAAATTAGATTAAAATTTAATTTTAAAAAGTTTCAGTTGCAATTTCAAAGGTTTTAACAGAAAACATCAAAGGTCTACTATTACTAACGCTTTGAAAACAAATAGGTACTTATCTCAATTTAGTTTAAGGTACTTTAAATAATAGTTTAATGATAAATGGTTTCACATTACCTATGTTTTGTGTTTTGCGATTTAATATTACTAAAACTAGAATTCTGCTTTCAAGTGAAGTAACTTTCTTTCGTGCTACCCCGAAGACGACTGTAAAAATTGCATTTTTTGTAATTTTACTTGCCAGAAACTTTTCTTTTTTTGTTGGAATTTTTCATTCTTTTCTACTTTTAATTTTGGCAACAGACTACTTCACTCTAATAACAATAAGTCGTCTGAGGGACTATTGGAACTCTTTTCCCTTGCGGACATTTGGGAGATACTTGTTTAGGAAATAAAAAAGTTTTGAGTGTTCCGAGTATTGTGGCATAAATTATTAAAATAAACGTATTGCCATGGAACTTTTATTTTTGCATAGGTGTTGTTACGAAAATGTTAATATGGAGGATGGTTGCCATATTGTAATTTGAGTATTTTGTTATTATTATTTCGTAATTAAATTGGTTGCAAATTAAAAAATTATTAATGACGAATTACAAATAACGAAAACATTAAAATCAACATGCCCAACCTAATATTTATTTTTGTGCAACTTACTTTGTAATGATAGCCTAAACCGTTGTCAGTTTTTTGGAAATTCAAGATGTCATAGCGAGCAAGTCCATCACCTCTTTCGTCGAATTGAACGGGATTTCCGGCAAGATCTAAAAGATTTGAATCAACGTTTCACTTTCATTCAAACCACCGATTTATTGCATTCAACACCATAAAGTTCGACTCCCGATAAAAATTCGATTACCGACACAGTCGATACTGTTAAGAATGTATTAAATTGTTAACGCCCTGTATACCTACATTAAATGTTAATCTTAGTGAAACTTTTCCTGTTTTTCTTATTTTTTAGCATCACAATTATTCTAGTTCTTGTTACTTGTATTGTTTTAAAAATCGACTTTTTCTTATTATTTTCTTCCGCATTGATAACACGAAGAAATTTATTGGATATTTGGTATTTTACGTTTATTTGGTTCTGCTTCATTCAATATGGAGATAAGACATTCCAATTTATAGTAAATTTTCGGAGTAAGAAATGGGGAATTTTTTTTTATCGAAAATACCAATATTTTTATAGCTGTACCTATTTCTGAATTGTGCATTATGTTGATAAAAGAAAAAAATATTTACGTACTAACCTATGCATAATAAAAAGAAAAGATGTTTCTTATACATAATAAAATTTTCCTTTTTCACATACATTATAATCTAATTGGATACTCCGATAATGAAGGCTATCAATTTTATTTGCACCTTCCTTTGTTTAAAGTCAATAACTTTTTAAAATGTTCGAAACATGAAAAGAGTTAAGATGAATTCATCTGTATTACAAAAGTACTGACATCTTTCTTTTAATGTTCTTTTCTTCTTTATGGTACAATACATTTTTTTGTAATGCAGCCTTCAGAATGTTTGAAACGAAGAACGATAAGAAATTGTTGCGAAGCTGCAGAAAAATTTTAAATGTGCATTCGAAACTAAAAGCAGAAATTCTGCGAATCTATGAAAAGTACAGGACTGAACTAATGAAAATTCCACGAATCCAACACTTTTCTATTGACAATTTTTATCGCGATGTCTTTAAAGAGTGTCGGAGAACGACAATTAGAAATTCTCATTTCGTTACTACTAACTCTCTTTTGTTATAACTTTTATTACGAAGTTTCAGTTGACACTTTCTACCTTGAAGAAATACAATTCTTCGCAATATAAGATCTCATCTTAAAAAAGTGTATCCTGCTTATAAGATATAGAAACTGCTTATTGAAAATTCCTTTAATATTTCCTAATGTTAGAATGTCCTTTCGGAACTACAAAATGTTCTAAAGTAACCTGCATGCAGAAAAATCTGGATATACATATATACTTATATGTATATAGTATTGTATCATGTCTCCACCTATTTTTTATTTTTATTGCACCGAAAACAGTAATGTGTCGATTTTTTTAAATGTTATTTTTCTTGCCAAATACTATATAGCGTTTCTATAACGACATTAGAGACTAATTTTAGTTTTAATTGCCATTTTTTTTTCATGTTAAGTTACGAACAAACAGAATAGTTCAAAACCCCAACGCCAAAACACGACACTGTAGTTGTCCGAAGCACTTTTCGGTAACAAAGTTACTTTCTTCAGGGACTGAAGTAAACTCAACCCTTAATAACAAAATGAACGCACCGTGCAGATAAACGTGTAACCGTTTTAATACAGCCTCTCATTTTTTGTTATCTTCGACATTTTACCGTTCTTTCATGCGATAAAACATACAGAATTGATTTGGTTGAGTTTACTTCAGTCCCTGAAGAAGGTAACTTTGTTACCGAAAAGTGCTTCGGACAACTACAGTGTCGTGTTTTGGCGTTGGGGTTTTGAACTATTCTGTTTGTTCTACAACAACCGCCAAAGTTTTTCCAATCTTCATATTGAGAAACTAAATTTTTTTGTTACGAAGTTGAAATCAAGGCATATTCACTGCCAAAAGTCAGTTAAAAATTTTCCATATTATTCGTTATTTCTTATTTTATTCAAAGTTTTTGGTAAAATTCCAAATTTTCTCTCAAACCATATACTTTTTTTT
>NW_020438871.1:195391-200416 GCF_000699045.2 Agrilus planipennis | reverse complement strand
GAATTGGGATGTGACATGTGGGCGCGGCCTAATGAAGATGGCTGTCCATACATTGCATCAGTATTATAGAAAGCATTGCATATTGTGATTTTTAATTTTTCTAATGATAAATTTAAAAACAATTTTTGATTGGGCTAATGCAAATGCAAGCTCAAGAAGTGTTGTGGAAGCCGAAAAACTTTTGAAAGCTGGCCACATAATAAAATGTGGAAAAAATGTTGATAAAACAAGTGATACCGCTTGATACTTGCACTTCAACATCTCGCATTGATGGCGTTAGAGGTACTACTTCTGCTTGAACATTCCATAAATTTTCACCGTTTGATGAGTTATGATCTAATTCTTCTGATACTAAATATTTTTCCTGCTTCTCCATTAATTCTTCAATTTTTTTACGTCGTTTAATTTTTCGAGTTTCGCGACTATTATCTATTTTGACATTAGGTAAGTTATTAGACGGGACAGCATTCCTTTTCAGTTTTCTGCGTTTTAGTGCAACATCTTTAAAAATTAACGCATAAATTTTAGCATCACATTGGAGTTATAAAGTGAGGTTAAGTATAGAAATACAACATTTTCAATTATTACTTACCCGGAAAAATGTAGTCATCTTTTTTAAAATGAAGTGAGCAAACTCTTGTATGTATATGAACTGACATTTTTAATTTTTAAAGCTCTTTTCCAAACTTTAATTTGATCGATTTTCTCAAGATTACCAAATACATTTGTGATAGTTACGACCCGTTGCACCCGTAGGAAAATCGACTTGTACAACTTTTTACAGCACAAACGGTTCTGCACTTTGATTTTGCACGAAATGGAAATTTCGCTAGTTCCATATTATATAAAATATTAATAATCACAATTTGCAANCGAACTTAATAATTTAAAAAAAATATTTTGTAAGCCATGTTATCTATTAAAAAATAGCCGCGCTCTAAAAACCAAACATTTCGGCGTTGTTCGAAGGACAAATAGTTTAAGAATCGGTACCTAAGTTCTCCCAGCAAGACAGTCGCCTTTCGCCTGCTTAAATTAGTGGACATTTTATCATTAAGATGAAAGCAAAAACCATGTTGATTAGAACAGTATAAGCCCCGGATGAGTAATTAGTCATTTTAGGTATAGATATTGGGATATAATAAATATTTCTGACTTGCCTATGAAGGAGACGTTGAGGAGATATTTTTTGTAAAAGTCCCCAGTATCGTACTGCTTCATTTCAGGGCAAACGCCGAATCTCTTCTTTTTCAAGCAAACATCTCGGTAAAGGTTATTTAATGCATAGGCAAAAGCGTAGACGGCATCAACCACAAACTGTACCTTGCTGTCTTGTTCGTATCTGAAATACATACCGTTGACGAAAAAACGCTGATGTAATTCAACTCTTAATTGTTAATTAATATTAAATTTATAATGAATTGGTGAAATGGTTAGGAATGCTGAAACGTTGCCACTTCGAACGGAAAATAGAACATCAAAGGAAAAATCAAACTTACAGGCAGAGTGAATCTTCTGTAGTATATATTTCTCTCTCTGTTTCCTCACTCCCTATCTCTCTCGTACCAATGCGTTTTACTAATTGTTCAGTAAAGATTTTTTTTACAACACATCTACCATTAACATTAGTTTAAAAATTTAGTTCAACCATGTGACAAAACGAATTATCGCGTTGTATATTTCAAAAAAGTTTTAAAGCAGGATTGGGATGTGACATGTGGGCGGGGCCTAATGAAGATGGCTGTCCATACATTGCATCAGTATTATAGAAAGCATTGCGTTGCATTATTGTGATTTTTAATTTTTCATGTAGTAGTTTTTTCTTCCAAATTACCTTCTTTACATTGATGGTAAAAACTTTACCACACGTCAATAACGACTATTATTAATGAGTTTAATGAAGTGTACAAAAGAGTTGTGATGTACGAGCACGTATTAAAAGGTAAAAAGAATTAATACGCGACCGGTTGTAGAAAATATTTTTAAAACTAACTGGTTGAAAGGAGAGAAGTCCTCGACATGACCAAAAACTATCGCGAAGATAAAAATAGACGTAAACCTTCGGGAACGTCGATGAACAAAATCGGTAAGGTCTTCGCAATTGTAGTTACTTTTCATATAAAAGCGTTAATAGAAATATTGAGGCGTCTTCAAAATCGGTCCGATCCAATTTGCTATTCCTTCGGGGACCGTCAAACCCGCATGAACTATTTGTCATTCTCTTTTTGCTGTTCCCTTTAAGATGAATATAAACGAACAAATTTAGGCGTGCGCTGTTCTTTATTTTTTTTTTTTTATAACTCCGCCGTTATATCCACAGCTGCACGTCCTCTAGGGAAATGTTTTATCGTTTAGTTGTTACGACTACAAAGTAGAAAACGTTTTGACTGGAACGATTTAGAAAAAACTTTTTCTTTCTTTTCGTATACGCCCTTGTTATGCCAAATAAACACTCAGAACTTGTCGTCAAAAATACACAACAAAACTAATCATACACGAAGTTACATAAATTTACAAACGTGGAAAAATCATGTAAAAATGGCCAAGTTCTATGAAGAAACGGACTGCCAATTGCATTTTGTTTTCACAAAGCAAGTAGAAGACGTCATCTATATCAGAACTTGGCAATATTTTTATTCAATTGCCAAGTACGAAAAATACTCGCTCTTTTGCCAATTCAAACACTTTTTTTTAATTATGTACGGTCTCTTCAAAATTGACAAGCTTTACTCAAACCAGTGCAAAACTATAATCATCCAAAACAATTGGAAGAATTCTAAAGAAAAAAGTTAAATAAAAATTNATGGTTCCAGAACACCGTGTATAATAAAAAAATAAATAAATAGCGCAACTTAATTTTTTTACTGTCCATTCCGCTTTTCGCTTTCTTTGCCGTCAATTTTTTTATATTTGCCGAATATTGGGGATGAATCAGTGACCCGCACACTGTGAAATTTTCCTTCAACTGTCTAAGGCAGGCTTGTTTAGACGGACCTTTTCTGTTGCGTAAAGGTACATCCCTTGAAAAGGAGGCAGCTACCTACAAAATCTTTTTTTGAGCGTTCGTGTGAAGTGAGCAGACAAGAGAATTTAAATTGCACAATTCACTTTGTATCCTTCTATCCTTTCCAAAGGTAAGGATCTTCTTTTTAAAGTAATTAAAAAGCGCCATGTACAGGATATAATTAAATTTTCTAGTTTAGGTACCTCCTAGATTAACGGGTAACAATCTCTCTAATTTTTTAATGGAAAATACGATAGCCACGTCTTCAGCCTAAACACAAAACTTTACAAGTAAAGAGAATCTCTCCTATACCCTGCAGAAACTACTGGAATCCTTTATTACATAAAGAGGATCTCGGAAAAGACTAAGTAGTTTATATTTATTTCCTTTGTGTTTCGTTGCCGTTTTCCGAAGTAATTCATGAATGTGACTGAGTCAAAGACAATGTTAGAGACATACCCAACTTTTTCGGATAATTTCAAGTCTGGTGGGCAGACGTTGAATGGCTTATCTGTTACGAGAGGGACATTTTTTGGCAGAACGCATCCGAATGTATCTTCCCAGTACTGCTCGAACCAGGGGTTCCTCTTGTTATTTTCCGGTGTCAAGCTTTGCATGTATTCATCAAAACCAGGTACATTAGACGACGACAATTCCACAGTGATGGCTCCCTCAGCGAGATCTTCAACCCCTTCGACTATCTTCTTCTGTTTACCCCATCCGTCGCTTGCAACCCAGTAGAACTCATTGGATGCGTTCAAACGTTTAACGGCTTGCATTATCCCTCTGTTAATTTTTATCAAACAAGCGTGAAAAAGAGATATTTACACAATCACTTACGTATATTAAACATAATGAATATTTTAACATTTTATAGTTGTACAGTGAACGTCCCATGGAATTCGAAACATAGTGGATCAGAACGAGCTTTTAGACAATTGATAAAATGATGACAGATAGAATACATAAGTGATTTCAAAGACAAAAATGTGTATGACTGATCATGTCTCACATTGAATGATACGAAATTGATCGAAAAACAAAACTTTCTTCCTATAAACGATGACGCCCAGTGATAAATAGGATCAATTAACAGGCGCAGTTCTGTCACTGCCCAAGTAAGAAGTAACGTCTTGACCCATGAGATTCTAAACTACCTCTATTCTTTAAAACACATTTTCGAAAACCAAAACAAATTAGCGCAGCACAATTCTAAAAAGTTGAATTCAGTATTCAAGCTAAGTCCTCATTTTGTTCGAGAACAAACTTCGAGTACCTATTAGTATTAAATATTTATTGTAAGAGATTCAGTGGAAACAAAGTTCGCTTTGTTGCTTTGAGTATTTAAACGTAAGCAGATACAGATAGTTGTGGGGCTTTTTCAGCTCAATAAATAAAAAGCCACATGCAGATACAGCTTTAAGAACGCGAGCTGCACCAGCGAATAAATCTGCTTTTAGTTGGCAGAATTCCGTTGAAACGATCGTTTTATGTATTTATATCGTTTCACTTTGTCAAACGGCAATGTTAAAGATTTTAGAAAACGTCAATAGCAGACTACACGTGCTATTTATTCATTTTGATGAGACGTAAGAAGTTAGAGCTTGGAGAGCTAAGTTTAACTCCAACATGGAGCACAATCTGTATTATGCATCTCGATTTCATGAAATTTTTCACAATGCAAAATGATTTTTACGAATCAAAAATGAAAGATATTACAACTAATAGCATGCTTTATCGTTTTATTCGTAGAAGCAAATGTATTTTTTCTTTTGTTGATTTTAACGTGTTGCATAGAATGGGGTTGATTTAAAACGATACAATTTTCTATAGGGTTGTTCGGAAAGTCATTTCGTTTTTCTTTGTGGAAATGAAAGACAATTTTCGTATAATAAACAAATAGTTTATTAAATTATATATTGACCGTTCTGGTCCAACACCTTTTGCCATCTTTCTGGTAGTAGCATAATTCCACGCTCATAAAATTTTTGGTCTTTGCTGGCAAAAAACTGATCGAGGAG
>NW_020438871.1:178023-194859 GCF_000699045.2 Agrilus planipennis | reverse complement strand
GTAAATGGTACCAATAACAGCACATTTGAGCAATGCAATTGTAGTGGATAAAATGGTCAATTTTTCCGTGCAGTACTGTACGGATTATACGCTCCTCAACGGTTAAGAGTTTGGCCGAGAGTTGTCTCCTTCCTTTTCTGGCCTAGTGCTGTTCTTTTCTACTTTGCGCCGGTAAAACTGAAGGTCACATCGCTACAGAAACTAAACGAATTATGCAAACAAGCTCTGTGGTGGGACACTCTATAATATAAATATTCATATTCAAAACGTAGTTTAACTGAACAGCCCACAGTATTCTAGGACACCCTGTATTTTTGTATTTCGAATGTTGTTTTGAGAGAAAGAGAAAAGGAATAATCGAGGATTGGGATGGCCATTAAGGCAAAGAAAAGGAATAATGGATATTCCTTCCCTATTAGCATTAATCTGTAACTTTATTTTTCTATCAAAGTTCACAAAAACAGCGGCATCTAAAGGTAGCATCCATCCATTAATCTTTATCTAATTTCCAAAGGAATAATAAGATGGTACATTCATACACAACAGTAGACGTTTCCTTCCGTTTGATGTAATTAGTGTAAGATATGAGTCTTTTTAAGAAGAATACCATTATGAGAGGAAGAAAAATTCCAAATTTTGCAATCTGTTATATATATAATATATAGCATGGCGGCGCTTTGCGCTGTTTTCTTTCTGGAAATTCCTTAATATCCATCAAGAAAATATACATTAAAAAATCAATTTTCTTGATCCATCACAGAGGTGTTCTTCCTTAAAAGAGAAACCAAATTGAATAACGAACGGCATTCTCAGTGGCCAATTCCTTTTAAGAAGATTTAGTTAACGATTTTACTTAATTTTAATTTATGCTAATGCTAACACTAATTTAACTTCGAGGAAGTCTTTAGACTATTGTTGAAAATAACAAGAAGGAATTATAAGGATCGAAGGTTAATTATTATTCCCTTTTGACCACATTTATTAAATTTTCTCGGGCGAAATTTTCTTCGGGATAATTTTAAATATGCAACGTTTTTGCATGTTAATTAGACGAATAATTATAACAAGTTCCTAGAACTTAAATCTATATATATACATATATAAAAGCATGCTTGATACATCAGCCCCTGGGTCTAGAGTTAAAAAAATTTTGTACAGGTCTTCTTTATACAATGCATACTCAAATCGCTCAGTTAAAAAACTTGAAATTTTACACTATAAAATGAATTTTCAAAATACTACCCTTAAAGATATAAAATAGGGGCTTGCAATATAATCTAATTCCACGCGTAATAAGGTAGAAAACATAAAGCGTGTCTCATTTTAGGACACAGGTATAGATTAAAATTTTAAAAATCTACAGAAAATGCTTGCAATGCCACAGTTTTCTTCATTAAATTGTTCTCTATTCATATTTAACTTATTAGAGTTGTTTAAGTAATTATTTCACCCCTGTTTCGTTTATCTCAATTCTCTTGCCGAGAGAATTACTAATTTTGTTTCCAAAGTGTTTCTTTTATCAAAGATTGAGCGATTCAATAGTATATAAGCCGATAAGACTTATTAAAGTCCTTATAAACTTAATACTAGTGCTTTCGAAAATACGTGAAGAGTCGCAATCGTTGATAATGCCCATACTGAGACATGTGAACAAGTTTTGTGTTACTAAGGGTGAATTTCTTTTTGGTTTATTTATTTATTTGGAAGCAATTTGGTCGTTTTGTTTATTTATTTAGGTAATATTTAAAAATTAAATTTTATCGGTAATCAGAAATGAAAACACGAGTGCTGTATGTCAATGATACTGAGCTTTGATACTAAAATTTTACGAAAAAGGATGATAACACTTATGAAATATTTTAAGTAAACGTATAATATTAATCATACTTAATGCACCAACGTAAATTATTATGGTTTTCGTTAGCAGGATCAGTAGTCAGTTTTTAAATACCTAAAAGTAAAGTTATAAGACAAACTAAGAGTTAAGTGTCTCCCTTTTAATCTTCTTGGAGAATTGGTATATAACACATTTAATTGCTAAAGAAAAAGCTTCTGTAAATCATTTTAGAAAAAGGCGTAAAGGATTTGATAACACAAAGGAATAAAAAAAAGACTTACCTTGCATCTTCAGCCCTGGTGAATAGAATTACGGCTTTGGCGTTGCTTTTCTTTCTTAATTTGTTAATGATGTTATCGAATTGTTTGTCGTCAGCAGTTCGTGGTACTTTTTCGGACACGGCAATGCAAACGTCTCTTTCCTGGGCTTCTTTATGGAATACCTCTATCCCATGCTCTCCATAAGATCCTTCGGAGTAAACGGTTGAGACGTAAGACCAACCCATGCTTGTGACAATATCGACAAGGGCGATTGATTGAAAGGTATCAGGTGGTACAGTCCGAGCGAAATATTCAAATCGAGACTTATCGCTCAGAGCTTTGGCAGTAGATGCGGGTGATATTTGAGGAATGTGAAATAAACCAAGTAAATTGGCCACTTGTAACGATACTGTACTGTAGGAACCACCAATTACGCCAAAGACAGGGCCGGTAAAGTTAAACTTAAACCGAGGCAAAGAATGATCGCCGCATTCTAAGATTGAAGAGTCAATGGCGTTTAAGGAAGCCCTTATAAATTGTAGGGTTTGGTTTAAAGCGTACGTTTCTCTAGAGCAAGTATCCAAAATGTGGACCCCGATTATTATTCCTGGTAGTAGATCGGGATCCGCATTTATCATATCAATAGCGAATAACATCGCTTCCAACCTTTGGACACCGCGGTTGTAAATTTTGTCCCCACATGGTGACGATTCGCCCTTTTCGTGGATGGGAATTAAGCCTCCCAAAACTATCTGTCCGGATACCAACACTGCCATCTGCTCTGTCTTAGCAGTGTTGGTTACTAACAGCAGGGTAATAAAGGCTTCGAAGAGCACCATTACCCCGTCGGTAGATCCACGTTACATGGACCTCTGCAACAAAAGAAAACACAATGTAATCTACAATTAAAGATTAACAAAAAATTTACGGAAGAAACTGTTGTAAAATTATCATTAATTTGTATGGCATGTACGTTTCCGACATAGTCTGTAGTATACTTCATTTACTTTCTCTAGTGATGTGCCCCTTCAAACGCTCATTATACTCTCGACTCTTGTTCATTAAACATACTTTTTCATACAGCACCTGCCAAAAGTTTCGTTCAATCATGAATCGTAGTGCGAGTTGAAAACAAGCGTTAAAGCCTTTAATATGTCTTCAAATATAAATAAACATCTCGTTGATATTTTCAGTAGTAGGTGGTATCAATAACAGCACATTTGAGCAATGCAATTGTAGTGGATAAAATGATCAATTTTTCCGTGCAGTACTGTACGGATTATACGCTCCTCAACGGTTAAGAGTTTGGCCGAGAGTTGTCTCCTTCCTTTTCTGGCCTAGTGCTGTTCTTTTCTACTTTGCGCCGGTAAAACTGAAGGTCACATCGCTACAGAAACTAAACGAATTATGCAAACAAGCTCTGTGGTGGGACACTCTATAATATAAATATTCATATTCAAAACGTAGTTTAACTGAACAGCCCACAGTATTCTAGGACACCCTGTATTTTTGTATTTCGAATGTTGTTTTGAGAGAAAGAGAAAAGGAATAATCGAGGATTGGGATGGCCATTAAGGCAAAGAAAAGGAATAATGGATATTCCTTCCCTATTAGCATTAATCTGTAACTTTATTTTTCTATCAAAGTTCACAAAAACAGCGGCATCTAAAGGTAGCATCCATCCATTAATCTTTATCTAATTTCCAAAGGAATAATAAGATGGTACATTCATACACAACAGTAGACGTTTCCTTCCGAAATCGCTACATTATGATTTATTCCGATGTTCCTGTCAGATATTATATTACGTTTGTAATTCTTTTGATAATTTCTTCTTCGCAAGTTCTGACACTTTAAGAAATCTTGTCTTCAGTTCGTTAAATTTTGTTGCTAATAATACAATAAATTTAAATTTTCTTTCTTCAATTTGCAAACCCAACTTTTCATTTTATTTTTTATGATTTTCAGGCAAATATACAGATGCAAGCTTCTTTTATTATTACCTACACAATTAATATTTCTTAACATCTATATGCTCTATTGTACGAAACATATTTTTTGAAAATTGTAGCCTGAAGGGTACCTACATGCACAACAGCTTTGCGGTTTTCTTCCCGTACTGTTCTATTATGAATAGGTAAATCATGATGTGTCAATCAGGAAGTACATTTCCTTCTAGCAACTAAAATTGAATTCTGTAATTGCTTAGTAATAAGTAATACGGAAATTGCCTTTTTATTGACCGTTTAAGTTATATCGCAGCGTATGGTCAAACCACATTGATTTAATTTTGGCAATTGCTAAACTTGGCAACAGCAATATGAATTATTACATCCACCATAACCACTATCTTCATTGAAATTAAAATATTATTGATAAACATAAAATTTGAAGCTTACTAGGGTCAATTGAAAAGTCCCCGGCCTGACACATAGATGGCGGCACCAGAACTAAATCCATATGATTTTCAGTTAGTCCTAACCTTCAAAAGACGCGTCTATAAATTTGACGGCTGTCGGATCATTAGTTTGTGAATTATAGCATTTTTAGTGAAGCAACTTTTGTTATTGTGAAAAAAATGGATAAAAAGGAATTTCGCGTGTTGATAAAATATTGCTTTTTGAAGGGAAAAAATACAGTTGAAGCAAAAACTTGGCTTGATAACGAATTTCCGGACACTGCCCCAGGAAAATCAACCATCAAGGATTGGTATGCTAAGTTTAGACGTGGTGAAATGAGCACCGAAGACGGTGAACGCAGTGGACGCCCAAAAGAGGCTGTTACGGACGAAAACATTAAAAAAATCCACAAAATGATTTTGAATGACCGTAAATTGAAATTGAATGAAATAGCAGACACTCTACAGATATCAACGGAACGTATACATCACATCATTCACGAATATTTGGGTATGAGAAAGCTCTGTGCAAAGTGGGTGCCGCGCGAGCTCACTTTTGACCAAAAACAACGACGAGTTGATGATTCAGAGCAGTGTTTGAAGATGATCACGCGTAATAAACCCGAGTTTTTGCGTCGATATGTGACAATGGATGAAACATGGCTCCATCATTTCACTCCGAAGTCCAATCGACAGTCATCGGAGTGGACTGCACACGATGAACCCGCTCCAAAGCGTGCAAAAACGCAACAGTCGGCTGGCAAGGTTATGGCGTCTGTATTTTGGGATGCGCGTGGAATAATTTTCATTGACTACCTTGAAAAAGGAAGGACCATCAACAGCGACTATTACATAGCGTTATTGGACCGTTTGAAGGACGAAATCGCCGAGAAACGACCGCATTTGCAGAAAAAGAAAGTCCTGCTTCACCAAGACAATGCACCGTCTCACAAGTCAGTGAAAACGATGGCAAAAATTCATGAATTGGGCTTCGAATTGCTTCCGCATCCACCGTATTCTCCAGATCTGGCCCCCAGCGACTACTTCCTGTTCTCAGATCTCAAAAGAATGCTCGTTGGGAAAAAATTTTCGTCGAATGAAGAGGTGATCGCCGAAACTGAGGCCTATTTTGAAGCAAAGGACAAATGGTACTACAAAAATGGTATCGAAAAGTTGGAGGATCGCTATTATCAGTGTATCACCCTTGAAGGGAATTATGTTGAATAAAAAAAACGAATTTTGCAAAAAAAATGTGTTTTACTATTTTAGGCCGGGGACTTTTCAATTGACCTGTTACAATTCAATCAGTTTGACAGATAATTGACCAGTTATTACTTAAAATCCGAAAGAGAGGCCATATTTAATTCGACGACCCTTATTTTTATCTTTGCACAGAAACTGTAAATAATAAACAATTTGTAAAACTAGTTACAGTTGTAACAATAACTACTACTCAACTATAGAAGGAATAGAATAAGTTCACAAGATCGCACGTGTAGTTATTACGAATGTGAATGCAATCAAAATTAATTAGCACAAATTTATCAAAACATCCGAGCTCCAGAGATGCAGAAAATTAAAAAGAGAAAGCTTGATAATGAAAATAAATCTGAAACTTTCCTTGTTAAAATTTTACCTTTTGTTTATCTAGCACGTCTAACGATATTTGCGATAAAAGCCTTAACGAGAAATGCTAGTGGATTTTAGACTAAACTTTTAGTTTTTGTTTAAGCGAAGCGTCACCTAGTTTACTTGTTTAATAAATACTAAGGGCGGCTGGCGACTGTTGTGCTGCAGAACTCCAAAAAAATAGACATTTATGTATTTTGCGACCTGATTATTAGGATTTATTAACAATAATTTAATGTATCTGTGTTATTGTTACTGTTGTTTAAATGTTTAAAAAATAAATTTTAAAAATAAAAGTTTACTTGTCATACCATACAAAATGACCGAAAGGGTCTTTAAAACTGGGCCGCACAATGGGTTTTGTGTGCTATGTTCTCAAACAAATGATGCAACATAAGCCTTTCGCAGTCGTCGACGGGAATAGATTAGAGGGTCGCTTTTATCATAAGTATGTATTTCATTTCAGTATTATTATTAGGTGTAATATTCTGCAAAAATGATTGTAATATTTTTACAACGTTTGAACAACCGTCCTCTTACAGAATAATTAATCAATGGAATAAAGCCCTTCTATGATATTACCGTTTTAATGTTCGGGTTCTACCAATGAGCGAGATGCACTTTATCCTATAAAATGAATTAATAATGCTCGGCGTAATGGAACTGTTATATATACTATAAGATACACTCTACCAATTGATTCCGATTATTCCAGACCGCAGATTTTATTGTAATATGTACCTATATCTAGCTTCAAGAAATTAAATTCAAGAGGAAGAAATAAAGCGAAAAAAAAATAAGTGTTTGTTATCTTTTATGTTTATTTATTCTGCTACTACCACAAAAGGTGTCGCTAGATATTTTCCAACGTTTTGTGATTATTACGCTTGATTGCTGACGCTCCTAAATTTGTGAAGAAAGCTGCCTTGCTCCTATTTCTCAAACGAAACGAAGTCTCTACAATGTGATAGAAAACTAGTTTACTCCTCTTGCTCTGGAATATTGTTGAAAGAAAGTTACACAACAAAAGATTCACAGAAGGATGAAATATAACTACTTGATGCGTAAAGCGTATAAAATATTTATTATTTATTTTTCTACGACTTGTACCTAGGTATATAAAATTATGGTAGTTAAACCAAAGTGCAGTGAGTAGTGAAATTTTTTATCGGGATCCGTTTTTCTCCGAAAAGGAAATAATGTTTAATCATCAATTCAATTACCTACCCAGTTTACTATTGAATCAATAGCCTTAATTAAAGTTGCAATATATTATCAACGTCTCTAAAAACGTCACCGTGTTGCAGGTAATTACGTTCAAATTAAAAGCAGGCTAATTTATAAGGTGCAATTAATATCTTGTAAATTTTAAGTAGGTAGCACTCCTTTCCTATCTAATTGTTTCGAAGAAGCAAACTTCAAAAGTAGAAATACTGAGCTTTATTCGCAATCATTATATGGAAGGAATGCACCTAAGCTGTTCTCTTTTATTGTTAGTAGATGCATTCAAAATGAATACCTTTGCAAAATCGTAAGGTAAAATCGGCATTCTGTTACTGTGAAATTGAAGGCACTCCGTATGAGTCTTTACAGCCAGAAACAAAGTGCTTCACCTATTCTAGTTTTCGTTTATACACAAAAAAGTAAAATAACTTGGAAAATTTTCCCACTCTTTCCTATCCTGAGCTAATCTTCGCATTTCCCTAAAAATAGAACAACCTACATCTTTAACTATTTGCGAACAGTAATCTTTCTAATCTAGGTCTTCCTCTACCCCTCTTAACTTCCGTTTCTGCCTCTAATATATCTCTAGACTAGACCTTCATGCCTGAGAAGGTATCTTACTAATCTATCTCGCCTATTTCTTATCGACTTCCATAAAGTCCTCTGTTCTCCTATTCTTCCTAATATCTCTTCATTTCTAACCTTCTCTATCCACAGTATCCTCATCATTCACCTGTAACATCACATTGCGAAAGTTTCTAACCTTTTCTTATCCGCCGCGGCCACTGTCCATGTTTCGCAACTGTACAGCGCCGTATTCCAAACATACACCTTTAAAAACCTTTTTCGAATTTCTAAATTAACCGTTCGCGAGCATAGAAATGATTTCTTTTTATTGAAGGCGACTCAATCCTGCGCTATCCTCTGCTTTATATCCCTACTACTCCTTCGGGCCTGACTTATCTGACTAGGAAATTAAGTAATATGATAGCTATAATCCTATCTGTATATTTTTTTTTGAGAAAATCTATTGAAGAACGAAAAAACCAATAAAAGGAATAATTATTTCCTAGCTATTTTTGTCATTGAACTTCATTCTGACTTCAGAATTGCCCCAGCAACCAGCATATCATGATTTAGTCAATTATTTTAGACGAAATATCACCAGACTTTGTCTTTATATTTGTTTTGTTGAGATAGTTTTCCTTCTGATTGAGATTTGTCTCGGAATTTATTTTAGTTTACAAGATAATTGCTCATTAATTACTACGGGCTGTTACCTAGGTAATACAGAACGGTTGTGTACAGATTGAATGGCAATAAAATTTTCATTTCAACGCATTTTAGAAATTCCGTGATAACAATCGGTAAGCAAAACAAGCGACGAATCGAGAAGATTTTATTTTGTCGATAGAATTGTTTACCAGTTAAGTCCTATCCTATTAATTACAAAGAGAAACGTGATTTTACTGGAATTCCAAGAGCAAATGACGAACTGTTCGCGCTGCATTTGGCAAACTATTAGGTCATTTTATCCCTGATGGATTTATTGATTATATGCTGTAGGGGCCTCAGTTAATTACGTGAGGTGTTTTTCTAGATTTGATAAAGTTTTGCTGCACCCCTCCCACTGCCTCATATTGAACACAGGTAACTAATAGAACAACAAGGACCTAGACCGTAAACTTGTCAAAAATAGAATTAATGATGGTTTTGGTGGTTATAAATATGACCCACAAACAAGGCCTGAAAAAATCTCTTATCTCGGAATGTTCCTCGATAATCAATCTGGCAATAATTGACATACAGGGTATGTTCATTGTCCACACAAAAACAGTGTCCCATACAAATGGATTACCTTTCAACTACACATGATGGCAGGTTCCAATGACACCCAGAAAATTGATATTTTACATGTTTTCCAACTTTGACCAGTACTGTTATTGAAAGGAACAACAACACCAGTCAATATTTGTTACAATGTTATTCTAAAAGAGTTTAGGGTAATCATTATTATATCGTTTAAGTATGATATTTTTATGATAGTCATGTATCTCGGGTTGTTAATAACCTATTGAACTGCTATCGGATGTTAGCAAAATTAAATTTGAATGATTGAAAATATTTCTCCATTAATTGGAAACGGATAAACTGAGACCTACAATGACCTGTGTACATCGAGGCATGTCAGAGATGATTACGACAGGTACGAAATCAAATAAACTAGGAGATGCATTCGGGCCAATTCATAAACGTAAAGCAGTTAATATGCTCATTGAATTTCAGAGAAACGCCAGAAAATTGTAATGTCAATTAAATTTTGGAATACTCGCCGTTATTAACGAATATCGCAAAAATTTTCGATGTGAATACACTTTGAAGCGAGATGAAAATCAAAATAAATGATTCGCAGCGAAACCGAACCTTATAGTTGGTAATTCAGAATTGATAACTTGTCCAACTGAGAAAGGACTAGGTTTTGAGCAAACTCGAAGAATTTAGTATAAATTTAATCGTTTATCCGTACTTTTTAAGTTTGGCTGATTTATATTAGACCGCACAGTTCTTACCTCTTTCTTTTATAAACTTCGCCTATTCTTGTGAAGGGATACTTCGAAGGTTGCTTGTTCCTAAATCTTTGTTCCGATCTCAAATTTAGATATCAGACTTCGTAAATTATTACTTACAGAACTATTGGCAAGTAAAAACTTTCCCACAAACTCTTATTGACCCTCCGTCCTTATTAGTCATTATTAACCACCATAGTGACGCAAATACTATTACGACTTACAACCTTAACACACTTGTTAGACAGTATATTTAAATTGCCTTGTTTTCATGTTGGAAAAAGATCCGTGAGAATTTTTAACTATTGAAAGTGATCCGCGACTCCAAAGAAGATAAAAGATCCTACCTAACGAATTGTCCGTTTATTTGTGATCTTGCTCTTAAACAGTACGAGTCATGTTTGGATGATTTCAGCTCAATAATTTATCGTTTCTAACTAATTTGTAAAAAACCGTTCAAATTTGTTGCAAATATTTTTCCGTTTTAACATTTCCCGAAAGCTGTAGATGGAAGGTTTTAGGTCAGAAAGCTGTTGCGTTTCGGGAGTTTAACTAATAGTGCTATTTATCTTACAATACATTAAATTTCAGGAGGTTAAGTGAAATCCGTTAGAGGTGAAGTCCACTCGTTTCAACCTGCTACAGAAACAATTGTTTTAGTTTGGGGCAGGTTTAATCAGCCAAACAGAATGTCAAAAGGGGCCGACGAAGGAACAGAACACAACGGTCCACTCAGGCCTCTTATTGTTCTTGTTCCTATTAGACATGTAACCACCTGCTACTGAATGTGTATATATACGGTATTTCGGAAATGTTGATTCATGGGCAAACTCCAGCAGTAGCCCGTTTTTCCTTTAATAATTTTCCGTTTAAATATAACAAAAATAATCGAGATGTCAACAAATTAAAATCGAAATAAAGTAGCGTCTGATATTTCAGTTCAATGTAAAATCCATAAGGACTAAGTACGGTTGAAGAAAATTTTAATTACTGACTAATGTTCTGATTGGCTAACTGAAAAAGTTCTCAATTTACTTTAACGATTTATTTACGTAATAATAAGTAAACGTGATGAAGTGACACGACCGGCTCCACTTTTTAATTGTGTTCCACTTTATTCAATTAAGAAATTATTTCCCGGATTTAGATTTAAAAACCATCCTCTTCATATTGATTTTGAACCATATATACGGTAATTCCACGAAAATCTGATCATCAAGCTTATTACCATTAAAGGATTACATTAAATTTGAATACTGTAATTTTGTTGGGAAATTGTTAAATCAAATCAATTAATAATTGACAGTAATCTAGATCCATCAAAGCAATTCGTTAATGGCCTGCAGTTAAAACAAAAGAATAATAAATGAAGACTTTTCTAAAATTTGCTGTCATTACAAGGCTTGTTAACATGGGCAAAGAGTGTATTATGATGCATAAAATATGAGTGCCGTGTATTAAAATATCACTATCAATAATGAATTAGGTTTTAACCACGATGTGAAAGATTTTTGAGGTCGATCTCGTGAAATTGAGATTTCTGATTTATTTCTGTATCGTGAATCTACGGGAGACTTTTAGTCACGTTCTTCATTCGATACCCCGGCTGGAAGCGGCGCAAAAACAGATTCATTCTCATTTTCATCTCATCACCTACCTACGGTATTAACGATAGATATATTGCAAAGGTATGGTAAGGGAAACGTTAACTAAAACCGAGTTTTGTAGTTGCATATAGAAAAAGCTCGAATTCGACGTATTAAATTTAGTATTATTTCTACGTCGATAGTCGTGGCGAAGGCCTGATTATTAAATAAAACTTTTCTAAATATTATAAAGGGTTTTTCTCTATCTGAGCATAAAAAAAATGGTATTCTGGTTTGTATTCATCACCCATTATGCGATACACCTTCAGACTCGTACGAATCTCATAACACGACAAAGATATAAAGGTGTGGTTTAGGCATTTCCTTTGACAGTTAAAAAATGTTTATAAATCGTATTAATTTAACTGTTTTACAATTTAAGTGTTCGTATTTTTGTTAACGTTATGTAAGCCAGACGCATTCATCAATTATTTTGCTTTTAGTATCATCCGCTCTACTAATTTTTGTAAGCTCGTACATTTTCTTTTTAATCAATGATTTTGACGTGCACAGTAGTTGGAAAGGGAATATTTCGAGTTGATAAAGACAAATTATCATGCGGACAATGGGACGATTTCGATGTAAAAAGAGTTGACAAAATTAGCGCACGGGTTGTCAAAGCTCCCTTTTTCTTTTGTGTCTTTATAAATTAATTACACCCTACGGGGGTAAAACATAATTACAGCGCCACATTATAAAATGTAATTTCGCCTACTTAAACGTTAACAGCTTTTCACCCTTTCATTTTAAACCTTACTTTCGTACGGTAATTATTAAATTAAAGAAGTGGAGTAAGCGACTGATACACTATGTCGTAAATTAATAAGAAAACGCTAATATAAATGCTTCACCTTCCCACCTAATGCAAAAGCGTTTTACAGAAAACTAGCACTCACAACTGCACCTGGGTCAATTTGGGAAGGCAAAGTCTCCTATAAAATTATATTGATTCCAATTTTTATCGCCTTTATCGTACTTTGCAATAATATACAACAACTTCTGGCCTAAAGTTTGTTTTATTTCTCAGTTACTTACATACGTATATCACTCGGAAATAGGTAAATTACATTCCAATACATACATTTAATTGCCAAGTTCGCCTTCCCAATTTGACCCCAGCATTGTTACAGGTACACGGCCGCTGTTTTTAGCAAGAAGTAAAAAGAAGACGGAAGGGATCTACTGCAATCCCATTAACTATTTGAAATAGTTGTTCATATAATTAGTTAAGATAAGCTTTAATAATAAATGAATGCTTTTTCTGTTCGAAGAAGTGACATTATAATTATTTATTAAAGTGTACCTTGTTCCTCATGTTTCATCATTGAACGTAATAATTGTAGCGATTCTAAATATGCAATAGACAATTCGTGATTCAGTTTGTATATATCCGGAATAATAAATTAAATTATTTATCATACCGCTACCAAAGCAATAAAGGTACCTACATACTGAATGTAATGCATCTTGACGTATGGGTTCGATATTTATTTGAATTCCAATGCGCGCCTACGCTTCAAATCTTTATTCTGTCACATCAGCTATGTAAGTTCGTATAAGCAACGGAATAAAAACTAATTTTTTTATACGTACATATAGGTATGTAACTTGTAATGGAAAAGCAATTCTTTCTAAACTATATGTGGTTTCATAACAGTGTAACGAAATGTTCGCTTTATTTCAAATTCACTGAAACTATAAACGTGCTGTTTTCATTTTGCAGAAGTACTTTACAATATAGATATTGGCTGTGCTTGTGACTTCATCCACTTGGAAGCTCCACAACTTTTTAAAAAACGCATCTCTTGACTGTTTTTACGTCGATACACGTTGCAATATTGGTCTCCACGAAAAGCCCTTTTATTTTAAACACAATACGATACAGCCTAAGCTTTCTCAAAAACTTTTACAATCAAATGTGCAATTTCTGAGATTATCTTCTTCATCCAAACTTGCAGAGTTTACCTCTTTATAAAGATATAATATAAAANATCAGTGTATCACCCTTGAAGGGAATTATGTTGAATAAAAAAAACGAATTTTGCAAAAAAAATGTGTTTTACTATTTTAGGCCGGGGACTTTTCAATTGACCTGTTACAATTCAATCAGTTTGACAGATAATTGACCAGTTATTACTTAAAATCCGAAAGAGAGGCCATATTTAATTCGACGACCCTTATTTTTATCTTTGCACAGAAACTGTAAATAATAAACAATTTGTAAAACTAGTTACAGTTGTAACAATAACTACTACTCAACTATAGAAGGAATAGAATAAGTTCACAAGATCGCACGTGTAGTTATTACGAATGTGAATGCAATCAAAATTAATTAGCACAAATTTATCAAAACATCCGAGCTCCAGAGATGCAGAAAATTAAAAAGAGAAAGCTTGATAATGAAAATAAATCTGAAACTTTCCTTGTTAAAATTTTACCTTTTGTTTATCTAGCACGTCTAACGATATTTGCGATAAAAGCCTTAACGAGAAATGCTAGTGGATTTTAGACTAAACTTTTAGTTTTTGTTTAAGCGAAGCGTCACCTAGTTTACTTGTTTAATAAATACTAAGGGCGGCTGGCGACTGTTGTGCTGCAGAACTCCAAAAAAATAGACATTTATGTATTTTGCGACCTGATTATTAGGATTTATTAACAATAATTTAATGTATCTGTGTTATTGTTACTGTTGTTTAAATGTTTAAAAAATAAATTTTAAAAATACGGAAGCTATTAGAACAACAACAACCCTTGTCTATAATACCTTGGAGTTACATCAGTTATAGTGGAAAATTCGAAGAAAAATTGTTTAAATTAATTACCTAAGTCAATTTATCGACTGTTACTAATATAAGTACAATAAAATCCATCAAGAAATATTAAAAATTACAGTAATCATGTACAAAGGTGATGCCACATTCAACAAAAAACAATTTTGAAAGTATATTAACGCTTCGGTTGTTAGAAATAACAAACAAATAATTTAAACTTCAGGAGAGCTTTTCCGACCATAATATGCATCATTGCATATTTTGAAGTCAATATGCGAATTAGTTTTCGAGGAATTGCGAACTATTTGATTTAATATCTCAGATTTAATATCATGTACCTGTGGTTCCTCTATTATAGTTTTGGTGTATATCAGATTTGAACCCCTAGCTTTACAGACAATTGGAATAGTCAATTGCACCTACGAATGCAAGGAATGACCAATGATAAATTTCTACTCGAACTGTTGTAGATTGAACTCAAAGCGAAATTTGTCCTATAAGTGTAGTCTATAACTCATATGAGCTTTGTTTCGATGACGTTTCCCGAAACAGAATTTGTGCTTTTATGCCACAATAAGGAAAACTTTTGTGATCTTTGATCTCTCTACATGGGTTTAAAACATTTTCAATAGGTTGTTTCGTAGAGGTACTTTGAAATGCATTCATATTTTACACTTCAATAAACACTCATTGACGGTCAAACGAACAATGTCTTTAGTGAGAAATCAATAAACAGGCGAAGTTTTCTGATTACCCAACCCCCGGCTTAGGACAATCCAAACTACCTCTACAAACCACAGGAACAAAACTGATCGAAAATTGTCCACTGCTTCACGCAGAATAAAAGGTGTTTAAATTGTGTATTTTCACAATTTCTACTTTATTATTATTTCTGATGGATATTCCTATTATGATAAAATTGTTTGTTCGCAGGATTAAATAGAAGATAATACAGATAATGATACAAAAGGCGATTATGGCTGACCCAGACCCACATTTCACTTGTTCTAAATAAACTTTTAGTAAAATATTCATGAATGAAAATCAACTGAACAGAGTTTATAGTTTGTGCGTGTTCGTACTGTAACAATAACATATTTATCTATTATCGCATGTTTGTAATTGTCCTGAAATCCTTTGCAATTATTTACTTGGAAATAATTATTCAACGCGTTAACAAATGGAAAAATACAGATGGCATTGGCCAAAATACGCGCACGAATAAAACTCCGAAATCGTTAAAGCATTTGTTAGCACACAAGGTCATTACAAATTTGTATATGTACATTTTATAGACAAAACGATTTTTACTGATTAACCCCGTGAGAACTGATGATTTGCTGTTAAATACCGTATATTTTAGAAAATACTATAAATGGCGCAGTAAACGCCATCTGTATCACGATGCTACATTGTAGGATTACGTATGCTTTTAACCGTATATTTTGTATATGTACCCAAATTATTAAGCGATTTTTGTTGTATTTTTTTTTCAGCCATCATATTCCAAGCGAGAATATACTTGAAAATGTTTTCCAAGGATAATTCAAAAAACTATGACAGTTATGAAGCTTGAGGATAATCTTAATCAAATTTACTTTACAAGACCTGTCAAATAGATAGAACGGTATTTTATATAAACCTTTACACAGTCTGCAAAATACGAAATTAAATAATCCAACACTAACTAATCCTGTTAGTGAGGAAATTACTCCTTAATTTCCACGAATATTCTACGCCAGTTTCCCGAAAGATTATACATGCATCATCATTGTTATTATCACGTCAACAACTGTATTCAGAATTTGTTTAAGTATTCTCTCTCAACTTAGTCAATGAATGTTCAATCTTTATTTGCAGTAGAACTATTTAAGTAGATTGGTATTTATTATGTTATAACAGGTATAAACAATTTTTGGAAAAAGTGCTAGAGATATAAAACTTACCTAACGTTATATTTAATCACAATCATAAAAGTACTTACTGTTCTAATAACATATTTCAAATATTATAAATCCTTCTAATGCTTAGTAGAAGGTAATAAATTTGACAGCCTGCGATAGCATTTTTGAAAAAGATTAAGGCATATTTTCGAGCAAATCGACCAACCATTGCATTATTTAGTTATTGACGATCAGTTCTTAAGTTCAGCGGAGGGATTAATGGACAACATTCAGGTTGGCAGAGGGATTTCTGTTTGAAATTTATTGATGATTGACTGTGATTAGGGACCGAATGCATTTCTGGTTCCAACAGTTAAATGGATTGCCCACTTTCTCAGCTCTCACTGTCTACATCACAAACTAAAACTAAACAGGGGATTTACCGCAACTGACGTACGAGGGTGGATTGATAAGTTTCCGGCCTGACCAAGAAAAACAAGGTTTTTAAAAATTTTTTTTTTTTATTTCTCAACATAATCTCCTCCAAGGCTGATACATTTCTCATAGCGGTGTTCCAGTCTATTAATGCCATCTCTATAGACTGATTCGTCAAGCTCCTCA
>NW_020438871.1:168153-176988 GCF_000699045.2 Agrilus planipennis | reverse complement strand
TTAAAGTTCAAACTCTCTATATAGGTGAACTTCTATAATAGAATTAGAAGAAGTACAACAATGCAAAATTTAATTAACATAAAAATATTTTGCATTTTCGTCTCACTAATAGGTTTATTTCGTAAATTTTTGTTAAACTTTTAGTTACTTATAGTTAGTCCAAATTGTATTTACGGCCTGTATCTGCTATTTAAATTTCGTTGAGAATTTTACAATCCATTCTGATGACAAAATCAAATGGAAAAGTCCCTTTAGCAACCTAAAACGCGTTTCGACAACTACGGTATCATCTGCAGATAGAGGCAGTATATACTAGAGCTCGAAATTGTAGTCGAATTAGTTGAATATTTAAATATTTGAATATTCGTCATTAAAATATTTTTAAAAAGGTAATCTAAATTTTAAATATTATTAATATATTGATACATTAACTATATTTTTTAAATATCTGAATACATGGAGAAATATTACCTAAATAAATATTTGTATTTAGTTCTAAAGTTACAAATTTTTCATCAAAAGTTTGCTTTTGAATAAAAATTAATGAAATATTTCTAATGTTGTTATATTTTTTGATATTAAGTGCTCAAATTATCATATTATAAAGTTTCAGATATTCATTTATTTAAATATTTCGATATTCGAATAAATGATTTATTGAATAACTATTTCATTGTTTAAATACTTGAATATTTACAAATATTGAAATTATAAACAAAAATTTGATTACTGAAGTATGAAAAATTGCAACCCTTAGTACAGAGTCACTTTTAGGTTGCTAAATGTTTCGTGGAATTTTCAGATTTAGAATTTTATTTCATTCTAATGAGCACTATTATTTCCGACGGATTTTCACTACTATTTCTTATTGGAATTCGGACCTCTTGTGTTCTTTTTCTTATAAGCGTGGCCCTGTACTGCTTAAGGGCGACTGTTGCTTAACTTCTGCACCCTCAAGTAGCGAAGCAGCTTTACGGTAATCCGTAGATCGAGAAAACCTCCACCACAGACTTTTTTC
Organism: Agrilus planipennis; assembly: GCF_000699045.2. Classification (NCBI taxonomy): domain Eukaryota; kingdom Metazoa; phylum Arthropoda; class Insecta; order Coleoptera; family Buprestidae; genus Agrilus; species Agrilus planipennis. The sequence continues at coordinate 175,970 of NW_020438871.1, read as the reverse complement.
CGTGTAGCAAACGATGTAAAACATCTTGTCGTAGTAAAATCGGAAAAATTTCATCTGTATCTTCCAAATGAACCTACACAGATTTTCAGCTGTGGCTCGGTAAAATGAGGAAAATGCTGTCGTAGTTTAGTGAAACAGGACCGTAAAATAAAATAAGTTCCTATTCCCTTTTAATTAATTCGAACTGCGATTTCAATAAGGAGAAGAAACGAAACTGCATGTAATAATTTAAAATAGTAACCAATTTCGGAAACTGTAGTAACTATCTCTATCGATTTCTGAGAACGGCTGTTCTTTATTATCTTATTGTTACTTTGTTCAACTCAAAACGCGAAAAGAATCGTATTTTTCAAAAGCACTACCTAACGAGTAAAACTCCCCCTTTATTGTATGTGAAGAAAGACAGCTGTGAATTTTAGACTTGAGATCCTGGTGGTTAATGTGCGACATAATGCATTGTAAGTACATTATCATCCCTTGTAATCATACGATAAAATGCAAAATGATTAATGTTTCAGAGTATGAAAAGGAAGAATCAGGGAGAAAGAATCCTTTAGAATTACTACTACTTACGTCATTATTTTAGGTTTCACGTTCTACCCTAACATTCCAAACTAATGCTTCTTATGTATTTATAAGTATACTATAAACTGTTAATAAATTCAAAACGATTAAAGAGAGACCAATTGTAAGGATCGTCAAACTGTTACAATATCTATTAGGGTATTAAAATTAATATAGAAAGATTGTTCTTTTCCAACGTTGCGCCATAGGCAACGTTGAGCAAACCTCTTACAGTTAGTAATCAAATTAAAATCGGCAAAAGAATTTAGGCGGGCTTGTCAAGGCATCAACTCAATTTATTAGTCACTTTCTTAATTAGGAACGTAATAGTCATCCCCATGCGATTCTTATTAGAAATAATCATTTTCAAGCATTAACATAAATGATCCAGATGGCCATCTAACCAAATGCTTCAGTAAAACACCAAATATTAAATTAAGAAAGGAACTAATAATAAAAATGCTTACGGAAAATTATTTTATGCGAGCACGTCCACCATTCTTATATAAAAACTGTCTCCTTTGAGCTTTTTAGGGTTCCGTACGTCCGAATGAAAAATGGAACCCTCCTGTCTTTTTTTTAATTATTTTTGATTAATAACGTTTCTGTCTGTATAAATCAATGAATTTTGAAGGATATGTAAAATAAAATTGATTTTTTTACACTTTTTGTCATGAAACATTCCGAATTAGTTTTCCTACAGAGGTTTTTTTTAATAATAACATCCAAGTTTATTTATAAATTTTCAACACCACCAAAACCAGCATAATGTAAATGCTGTGTGTTGTGTTGTTTTGTAGGAAACTATTAACGTTTTTTTTTTGGCGGTAATGAAGTCCAGAGAAAGAATATGAAATTACGGCGTATAAATGAGATATTAAAGAAGCAATACATTGCTACCAGGCCTGTGGCTCCCCAAGAAGCCAAATAAATTCTCCCAAAAAAAGTCGGCTCACTAATTTATAAGACTTCAAAATAGGAAATGATCTTTTCACGACCAACGTCGCTCAGGTAGTTAATAAAAAACGTACGGGGATTATTTTACAGTTAATTACGCTTTATGAATATAAACCGTGTCTGTCCAAACTGTCGCTTTATATTAACGAAAATACAAAGGGTAAGTTGGAAAATGTATTACCTCGACCATTTTCATTATTTACTATTTAAATTGCTCCAAAATGAAACTGTTTACATTATTCACTTAGCGGATTAATGCTTAAACGATGTAAAATCTTACTAATTCGACTAAAGTGTAGTGTTTGCATATACAAATACGTACATACATTCGGCTGAAGTAATGATTAAAATACGTACAACGTTTATCAGATTTACGAGGTACACGTACGAATTCAGTTTTGACTTCAAAACACTCATTCATACAGAAGTAATTAGTCATCATAAGGTCGTCAGTCCCAGGACTGGTTGGACACGCACCTCTACTTTTTCCTATCCTGAGCTAATCTTCACTATTTGCGAACAGTAATCTAATCTAGGCCTACCTCTACCGCTCCTAACTCCCGTTTCTGCCACTTATATGTCTCTGACTAGACCTTCATACCTGAAAAGATGTTCTACTAACTTATCTCGCCTATTTCTTATTAACTTCTATTGAGTCCTCTGTTCTCTTATTATTNGTTAAGAAATGGAATTTGGGGAAGAAATAGTAAACAAAAAGTCTTAACAGTAATAAGTGTATAAATTAAATTGTAAAACATGTGAAGCCACATATATTGGTCAAACAGGTCGTAATATAGATGTTAGGATCAAGGAACACGTACTTAAAATCATCATCCTTATCATCATCCTTAGACTGGATGAACACTACATACTTTACTATATCCTGAGCTAATTTTTGCATTTCCCTGAAACTAGAACAACCTACATTCTTAAATATTTGCGAACAGTAATCGAATCTAGGTCTACCTCTACTCCTCTTAACTCCTGTTTCTGCCTCTAATATGTCTCTCACTAGAACTACCAACTTATCTCGCCTATTTTTCATTGACTTTCCATAGAGTCCTCTGTTCTCTTATTATTTTTAATAACTTTTCATTTCTAACCTTATCCATCCACGGTATCCTCATCATTCGCCCGTAGCTTCTAATCTTATCTTTTCGCACCCGTACAGCGCCGCGCTTCAAACGTACACCTGTAACAACCTTTATCGAATTTCTAAACTAACCGTTCGCGAACACAGAAGGTTACTCGACCTTGCGCTGTCCTCTGCTTTATATCCTTGTTACTCCTTCCGTCGTGACTTATCTGACTTCCTAGATACCTAAAATCAGCCACTTTTTCTAATTTTTCGTCTCCTATCTTTATAATCACTGGTTTTTATTTCCTTTCATACCAGTATTTTTGTTTTACTTTTATTTATTTTCATACAGTACTGTGTTGTCAGTACCGCATCTATTTCATTTAAAGCTATCTCTAACTAAGGGATTACTATAGTTACAAGTAGAAACTAAACTAAGCAATAAGTCATTCGGTTGGGATTATTCGCACTTGATAGAAGCATCTGTTCAATTGTGGTAAAAGTTTATAGTATCTGGAGAGCACATACGTATATTGTATGCAGTGAAACTGCATAATTTTGCTACATTTATCCCTCACCGAGAATCTGCTAGGATTCAATACCATCTGAAGAGATGTTTCTAAACCAAAACCAGCATTGAAGATCCTTGATGTCAAAGCAGGTCGAGAATGGAATTTCAACAATCCATGCAGTTAGTAAACTTCAATCAACAAATTTAATAACACCGTATTAATATAGGTACCTATACATATCTTCGCATGGCATCGTTCGTAACTTATAATACGGTAAAACTATGACGAAGAGATGAACTTGAATGCAAAATATGTATCTATTAGCTTATTAAATAGTTTGACAGCGATCGAGCTGGGAAGAAAACCAAAATATCTTTCAAACTAAATATATGTATGTTACACAGCAAATATGCAATATTATCCCTTACTCGCGACTTCGTGACTGAAACTAAACTAAAAAATTTAAAAACGGAAATCATCCCCTATTTTTCTTCAAATTTAAATGGAATCATCGCCCTTTACTCGATAAAGAAAAAAAGTAATAAAATTGGTTCATAACTGATAAAGAAATCGCGTAACATACGTGTATATATACATTTTGGATCTTTTACATCAGAGACTTCGTAACAACTGCTTTTCGAATCTGTTGTGGTTGTTAGATACCTACATAATATCGATAGAATTGAAATTCTTATTTTCCCTGGTAACTCTTCAAAATCGGGATAGTATGTAGGTAATGCAGTTTTTGTGGGAATACATACACATATTTCCATCCATTCGAACTTTACAGTATTCAGAAAAGTTGCCCGAGTGCTTGGTTCGAATACGAGCCGATTTCAGTAAAAAGAGGCCCATATGCTTCAACCGCTTTTACGAATGATTACTTATATGAGATGAACTTTTTTTGAGAATGTATTACGTTGTATGTGTATTTAAAATACTCACCATTCATCTGCAAACATCCTACTGATTATTATTGATAAACGACTAATTTAATTAGTCACTCATCCAACCTAACAAAAACAAAATTTTCCAAAATATATTGTACTTTAGTTTAAAAAGCATAACACGTATAAGTATTGAAATTTAGGGATCTATTAAACAATCCCATCTTTTGGCCTTTACCTTCAATTTTCCAAGTATGCTTTTTTGTGGTTAAAAATATAAAGATATTAAGATGTTCCACTAAGAAATCATAACCCAGATGGCAGATTATTATTTTAATAGTTTTTTGATATCTTTATCTCACAATTAGATTATTACTTTCTATTTGATCAGATCGTTCAGCAAGATTTACGATTTAGATTCCGGATTATTATTGCATGATGATTAAACCTACCATTTATGTATAGTTTATAGCCAAAAATTGCAAAGAATCAAATTATTAGCCAGTGATGAATAATCTCAGTAGTTCTCACAAAACGATATCTGCGAGTTATTACTGTACCCGCTGGGTACGTATAAAACCCAATGAAATTTCGTTCGTGAAAAAGCCTGAAATATAAAGACGAATAACAGCAAATGGAAATCAGCTTAGAGAAACGAGAGTAAACTTGTTTGGCTTTTAAAGAAATGGAAATGGATCTGTGTCCGTGTTTTCACCGGTAAAGTTTCACTCAAGTCACCTTCCACGTCAAAACATAGAATGCTCCTATGCTGAGTAAATCAATTAATTAATCTTTTTATCCAACCAAGGCGAAGCTAAAAGGATGTTGATATATTTATTTTGCTTATATGCATGTACTTGATGCAAAAAAAACACCGTTGCAGACGATTTACGACATTATTCATCGTCATAAGGTCGTCAGTCCTAAGACTGATTGGACACGTACCTCCACTCTTTCCTATTCTGAGCTAAACTTCGCATTTCCCTAAAACTAGAACAACCCACATCCTTTACTATTCACCTATTTCTTATTGACAGAGTCCTCTGTTCTCCTAGTCTTTCTAATACCTCTTCATTTCTAATCTTCTCTATCCACGACATTCTCATCATTCACTCGTAACACCACATTTCGAACGCTTCTAACCTTTTCTTTTCCGCCTTGCCCACCGTCCATATTTCGCACCCGTACAGCGCCGCTCCAAACATACACCTTTAATAATCTTTTCCGAATTTCTAAATTAACCGTTCGTAAACATAGAATTAACTTACATAACGTAGTTAAATGTGAAAGTGACTGCTCCAAACGAATATTTGTACCCCCTTCTCCTAATAATGTCTCAGATTACTACTTAGTAATAGAAACATAACTTTTGTTATTGAACGTTTTGGTAGATCGAGAGCATTATAAATGAAATTTGATTTTCCCTCTGAGCGCTTAAAGATAACGATAACCGTATCAGTTGGCGTTGGAAAAACAATTTATAGGGAGAGTTTAATTATAAAGATGGAAACTTTATAATGAGGGCTCGATGTCAAGATACCTTTTGTTTCGGCCCCTATTATTTTGCGCATTTCACACTTGCATTCAAAATGCATTTCCACTAAGTTTTATTGTTCGACCGATTCACGACTCCATATTCTACACTACAGAATAATTTATAGTTCACATACGTATACATATATATATATNTGTTTACCAATATATATATACACTGATACAAACAATTGCATAATTAATACTATTTTATAAAAAATTGAATATTACACATTAATGGCAAGTTTTTATTTGCCATGATACGAAGTTTGTTTTGTTTGAATTTCACGAAAACTTTTTTGCCTTTCAGCAGTTAGAAATTCGTATAATGAAAGCAGAAACAGCAATTCAACATTTACATCTAGCCAAACCGTACACTTTTATTTATCTTCAGTTACGTATTTTGTCATATACGTACATATATGTTTATTAATTGCTGAAATTCCATTCTCGACCTGCTTTGACACTGACTATTTTGACTGCTGGTATTGTCATAGAAACATCTTTTCAGGTGATATCAATTCTAGATGCTTTTGTGTGTAACTAGTTAGAGACAATTATAACGATTCTATGCAATTATATTGCATGCAATATGTGCTTCTCATAAACAGAACCCACATGCTTCCAACTTCAATTAAACGGAGATGAACAATAACCAAGCTCGATGACAATTATTGCTGGCCCTCGAAGAAAACGAATTCGTGTTTAGCGGCTTTGTAATATCGTATAGCATTTTCCTGGACAAAACTTCAAAATTAATAAACTACATTGACTTTTACACTTGTATAATGCTAAAATTAATTTTAAACAAGTTGTCAATTATTCGCGGACATATTGAAACAGAATATGATTCCGTTGTACATACGATTTTTATAATTAATTTTAATATTGAAAAGTACTTTAATATTTTGTCTCCAAGTTTAACTTAGACATATGTATATACTTATTAGTAGTTATTAGTTGATAATATAAAAAATAATATTCTCAATTTTGGATGAAATAAGAAAGCTCTTCAACAATTTCATATATATCATTATGAGATAAAACTCGACAACATAAAGTCACTAGCACGAATGATGTGCGGTTGTGGCTTACTTTACCATGAGGCAGAAGTGGAAACTTCTTCCCTGCCCCAGGAGTACGCACTTCGTCGCTTGTCCCCTCTTCCTTTATTTATTTATAAAGCGAATATTCTTATTTTAATATTTTTGGCGTTCGAGGAGTAAATAAAAAATTTTGGAAACTTGATGCCGTTTGAAAAGTTTTTCGAAAGCTTTTCTTAATTATTAGAGTTTGAGGTAGAAGAGCACCTACAGTATGATGTCTTCTAAACAAAATAACATTACATCCGTGGAATTACCTTGTGCTTTTAAAGTTCCAATGTCAACAGGAAATTTAATTAAAAAAGTACTTTTATACAAACAAAGAAAATTTGAATAAATTGAAGTCAGCGAGGAAAACTTTTCAAACGGCTACTACTTAAAACGAAAATTTTGCCATTGTAATTTTTCCTGTAATGAGAGAAATTAAAATTGAAATGAGCTGTTGGAAGAAAGCTGTCCGTTCTTCATAAGTGTAAAGTTGGCCCTTTGATGTACCTATCCCCGATTTTAATTAAAAAGGGGTGACAATTTATGGTAACAGAGTGGCTTACTTAACGTCACGCCCTCTTAAAATTAGTTAAATTTTCGACACATCTAACATTCCTCTCAAAATATCTGGAAATGTGCCTAGCCCCAAATTAATTATTATTAACTCAAAATTAAATTATATTGGAGGAAATTTAGCATAAACAACAAGCAATATTATACAGTAAAGCTCGCTTATTACAAACTCACGGTTAGGGTTTATACAAAAACCGACATTTTAGAAAACCGGTTTTCGAATAGTAGTTTTTTCAGAAAACCGATTTTAACCGGTTTCGAATTTTTATAAAAAAATTTTTTGCTCGAATATTCTGTAATTCGAACAAAAAATTTAACAGAAAACTTAGAGTGATTAAAAGCAGTTTTTGACTGAAATTATTTACTGTTCAATTTTATTGATAGTAAAATTTCTTTATGCAATTTAGTAGAACAAAGAAATAATAGTTGACCAGGATTAAATAACTTTAAAAACAATAATTCGTTGTTTATGCATAATTTTCACATATAAGGATGTAAATATTTTTATAATAGTGAAACGAGTTATTCAGCAAAGGGTTCGAATAAATAAAAACAATATATTTTCATATTTTTATAATAACCGTAGATATTATTTTTTTAAAAAACAACCATATTAGATACA
>NW_020438871.1:131857-167262 GCF_000699045.2 Agrilus planipennis | reverse complement strand
TGCTATTTAGCCGTGTCCTTAGTTTATTCACAAAATTCCCCGAAATAGAAAATACCCTCTCACTTGCGACCGAACTAGGCTTAATCGTTTTTAAGGCCTGATGTAATATTTCTAATTTTTTGTACTTTTATTTGTGGCTTCCAGAGCTAAAAACTCTTTTCTTAGAGTTTGAGTAGAGGAAGTCACTTCTTCCGGTTCCTTTAAATAAAAACTATCAAACTGATATAAAATCTAAATTAATTCATCCAATAGACAAAACACACCGTTTATATCGGTCCGATATGATTCCAAGAACCAAACCGCTTGCAACAGTGTTTTCATCAATCTGGTACATTTGGCTACATTTGTCATTTTCAAATTTTTTTTAAGTGTTATTCATACATTGAAAACCGATATTTTCTACTAAAAAACCGGTTTTCGAATTTCATAAATTTCTCCAAAAACCCGGTTTTTAAAAACCGACAAACCCTACTCACAGTGGTTATGGCATAGCTACCAGAAGTACTAAATATTAGGACTTGAACGTACAAAATAAACAAATACTTATAGCGTGCTTTTTATTAATCTATCAATAAAAAACATTGTCGCTTTTTTACTTATTTTTGTTGTTAGAAAGATAAACGATATATATTTTAATCCTGTTTTTGATATAATGTACCTACTTTAAGTTCTTTTCAAGTAAATATGTTTTACTTACAGTACTTCGCTTCCTAGAAAATAAAATTACTGTGTACATAATACGTATTGGTATGGCTCATATCGTTGTTGGTTAATAATAATATTAAAGGAGAAAACGGAGAACAAGATAATCAAGATGAAAGTGACCTCTACAGATAAGTTATTGGAAATATCTTGCTGCGTTCGTTCGTTTAAAATTCTTTCAAGTTTACACTTGACCTTTTCCGTGAATACTGGCCCCTAGGTTCCTTTGATACAGATTGTTTTTGAATCCTACTCCTGAATCGTCAGATAAAGGCCCTTAACTTAACTATTCTTCTTCAACGTTTTCTTTTATACTTTTACCCCTAAGATGAAAATTTGCTTTGTTAAGCGGCTTGAAATACCTCAACCCGATATACAGCGATTGATTCATCGATACACTCCGCAGTCTTATCAGATTCTTGTTGCGATTATTTTACTTCAAGGGGGACATCAAAAATGACGTGTTCTTTTTCTTACATACGCAAAGCACAAAAAAGCAAATCAATTAACCTCAATATTTTTCGATTTCGATGAAATTTTAGTGTGTTGAGCAATTCACGCCACTAAACAAGAATGTATCAGAACTACACTGCAAATGCTAAGTGTGTTACATTGTCACACATTTACGCGTTTTTTCGATGTAGTCATTTTAAACACACTTCAAAGTGTGACATTTTCAAACACGCTAAAGTGTGATTATGTAACACGCAGTAAATGTGTTTTTTTTAACACGTGTTTGGTATAAAATGGGAAATTCGGAAGCGTGTTATAAATTGTACAGACATGTATAACTATAGTTAAACTAAGTCAAACCTAAACTAATCCCAACCTAATATAAAGCAATTGTAATTTTTTTTTGCAGGAAGTTATGAAAAGTCCTGTTGCATTTGCTGACAGGTTTCCAATTAACGCAGATTCGGCGGTATCAACCGTTTTTACCCAACATAATTAAAAGAAATACAGACAACTAACTGTAATAAGAAAGTATAACTACAATAAGAACGGAATAATTTTTAAGTCAGTAATTTATAAGCATGTTTACATGATATCGAATTACCGTTTGAAATATTTCGGTTAGGAGCGCCACGCTGCTGTAAAAGGATCCTACTGACAAGAATATCCCATTTTTTCACATTTAAACGAACAGATACGTATAATTTTCTTTTATCTCTAAGGTATTGTAAATATAAGACTGAGCTTTCTTTTATGTAAAAACGAGACGGTGTTTCTTAACGCTGTTCCGAGAAAATCATGATGTAACACTCTTCCTAAAGGATACTTCAATTTCACGGACTTTTTGAATGTAACGGCCGATTTAACGGAATAAAACGAGCACAGAATAAGGTAGCGTCTACTTAAAGGAATTCGGTAGTCTTGCACACGACAGGACCGAAGAAATATTGTCACAGAAGGATCATTTAAAATTCACAGTTCGCTTACGCGGTTTTTGTTCATGACGGTTCGGCTGGTAGCACCCACGGCTAGACTATATTCTTCGGGTGAAGAGATGCGCAAAAGTCATTTCGGTATTTCTTAATCTGCACATCTACAAATTGTTTTAGTGTTTTAGATTATTGATGTGATTTATTACGTTTTAGTCGGTATTCTTTTAGGTAATGTTAAGTTAATAATAGAGTTTAATAAATCATACTGGACTGATTGGACACGCACCATCCCACATCCTTAATTGTAATCTAGGTCTACCTCTCCTCCTCTTAACTCCTGTTTCTGCTTCTAATATAACTCAAACCAGCCCTACCGTCTATGAGGATTCTACTTTCTTTTTTTCAAAAACAAATCTCTAAAGGATGGCGAACGACACATTTTGAATTTTACTAAAATAACTCAACTCCAATTAAACCTAAACCTAAGTTGGCATTATTATCGTCGTCATAGTTTTCAGTAAAATTTATTTTTACTGAGAAATACAAAATGAGCAAACCCCTGTTTTAAAGGTCGGCGTCTCTCTAACAAAGTCCATTATTTCTTTTCACTTTAATTAAGTCCATTTGTAAATATCTCCGAGCTGGACTGTACGTGATAAGGCTTAGAGTTCTGTTTGATCACATCTGCAAGACATGTACTAACTGTTTCCTAAATTTCGTCCCTTTTAAAGCTGCACATATTTAATGGACCTGCTTTTATTAAAGGTCTACGTCCTTTTTTTTTTTGGGAAATTACTTCGATTTAGATATTTTCTATCAGAACTGCTAAATATTGTGGACAAAATTTAACAACAATGAGAATAAAAAAGAATTTATTTTTGTATTTATTTCTCGAAACCTACGGTAAGCACCTGATTCCGGGAATTCCTTAAGGTCCTGCTCAAAAAAAGATATGTATCTTTTCCCCAAATAGAAAGATAAACAACATCATTTCTTTTCAGTCCGTTCAAGGGTTTTGATTTTCAAGTAAGAAATTGGGAAAATGGGGGAGCTTTTATAGTAGAAAGAGAGGAAGCCATAAAAAGTTCGAAAGAAAAATTAACACGCCTTCCTTCTCATTTTGGAAATTTATGGTACGGCAACTGACATTCAAAGTAGCTGCCCACTACAAGCCATAAATATTTAGGGAGTATCTTCAGAAATTTTATGGGCTTTTGTAAAAAAAATAAATAGCAGTCCGTTCTTCTTTACAATTAATAAATATACACGAACGAATAAGGATTCCATTATTAGAAGTTCCATGATATAAATGGTAAAACTCTTTAATTATAAACAATTTTCAGAATTTAATATGAACTCTTAATGGTCAATTCATTAATGTGAGTGTTAGGACGTAATAATGAAAAGCAAAGTTGAATTGCCTTGTTTAGAAGGAAATGTATAAACCTATTTTGTTTATGCAATATTTTTTAAAAGTGTCTCTGGAATTGCACTGTAAAACAGGAGCATGATGCAATTAGAAAAGACTTCGTACTCAAAAAAAAAAAAAATGTTAATTACTTTTGGCGCAATATTTAAAAAATATCTTTAAAGGTGGTTGTTTGATTTAAAAAAAATCTTTTAGTTAGGTGCGTGTTTTGGACTTTTGTTCGCGAAGAAAAAAGAGAATCGTATCCTTTGAAGACGAAGGGAAGTATGTAGTGAAACATACCTTCAAAGGACATCGGTGCCTCAGGCCTCCCTACGGTATGTGTATACTCCCTTTTGGACAGAGAACGTACATGAAAATGACTCCTTTCAAAAGAAACTAGAAATTTAGTTAATTAAAGTAAGTCAAATGAATTCTCTTTGAATCTTACATACGTGTGTATGCTGCAGGTGCAAATAAAAGGTAGCAAAAGGTCAAATTTCCGCTTTTGTTACAAAACTAAAACTAGATAATCAAATGTAGTAATCAGATCCTTCAGTAGCACTTAAATAAAACCACATCTGATTCAATACCTACTCTAAACGCATTGGCGACTTTAACATTTATTAAAATCGTGAATGAAAACAGGGGAAAAAGAAGGAACCACTTTACATGCATTAAAACCTATTTAACTGAAATGTTTTAATGTTTATGTTGAACTTGAACTAAACATCGATGTCTGCAGCAGAAACTGGTTTTTACGAATAAATTTTAGTGTTGGTAACTCCAAAGTTTATATCATGTCCGATTAGTGGTTTGTGGACAGGTTTGCAAACAACAAAAGCATGTGTGGTCAACTAAAAGCATCCCTGTTATGTGAAAACGGAATTTCCATCTTGAATTGCATCTAACACTAACTGGAAGTGGGTGAGAGGCGATTACAACCATATATGCCACTTCGGCAAAAAATACCCTAGCCGAACTTTTAAGGATGCTTTTAACAAAAGGGAATATTTGGCGCATATGGAATTTCTATTGACTTTTACATTGAACAAGGTAAAATTTCATTACTTTCCATAGGGCCACTTAGCTTCACTGATTGCATTTTATCGCTTTTTAACTTTATTCTCATATGCTTTCAAAAAATTTAGTAACGAAAATTGTACAAAATTGACTTATGGACATAAAGAGCACCCTCGCCCTCATTAAGCTCCATGAAACAAAGAAAAACTAATAATGTCTTCTAATATAATAACAAAATTTACAAAGGGGTAGCAATAAACAATTAGTCTGAATGAAATGAGGGCTTTTTTGTATTTCTCGTATAATTACAGAACAACTTTCAGTCAGCATTTTACCTGTTACCGAAACGGTTAGTACAAAAACACTAATGTAATTAATTACTGCCTAGGTTAAATTAGTTAGTGGGACCATTTAGATTGAATACTGATCATGTACGTATATTTACAATGCACGGTTCAAAGCAGCCAACATTACTTTTTTTTATCTACCTGTAAAACAGTTTATATCGGTGACTTATACGAGCCTTAGGGTCTTGCGGTAACATATGTTTAAAAGAGACCGCAAACATTTTAGTAACACTTCTAATGGTCAGTCTAGTTTTGGAAAGAACCATTTCCCGGTGAAACGTTTCTTTTATTACTCTCGTATATTAAAGCAGGTAGATACTAAAAGAGCGTGTTCTCTCGATTACATTACATTACATGCATTATTATATCGCATTATAAGCAGAAAAACTACTATTAGAATTAACACAAAAATATTTTTTTCTGAACAACATTTCATATTTGGTGTTTCTCATTGAAACTTTGTATTTTGTTTTATGTCTTTAGCACTTTTTCCAGTGGAAATCGTTGGAAAATTTTACAACAAAGTAAGCATTTGGTTCAGCTAAATTCCGTCGAAACAAAAATTATAATCGCCCTCAAAAACGGCTTCAAGTTGCAACATTAAAGAGACTAAGTTTTCAAAAGTGTCATTCGCAGACTAAATGAGAAAACAATGGTAGATCACGTATATCCGCGTATAGAGCACACATTGGCATCTGAATGACTTGCGGCTGTTTATTACACAAATTTCCCACTTGGCATTAAGCTTAATTAGTGTGTATGAACAATTTTCATGTTTACCAAATACCTGCTCGCATTTCTATTTTAACATTGTTCATATCAAGTTACGTTTCCCCGATGCTGTTACCAACTCTTCAACTATTGACAAACAAACGTCTATTCTATTCCATATTGATCAGCCCATTATACGAACTGAACAGTGATTGTCAATATCTTTAAAACAAATACCTAAATACCTATTACAACAACAAAAGGTAAGCTAAAACCTATTCGATCAACCTCAATTCATTATAATAAACCAAAGTAATTTCAAATAAACAAAAGTAGCATCAAAGAACTCCAACACATGTAATTTTCTATAATACCGTTAACGATGGTATAGGGAGTTAACACAGATCCATTCAGCAATAAATAAACTCGAAAGGGTTAAATAAACTAAAAGAAAATTCACCCTAGTTGCCACTAACCATTTTCCCTTCGGACATGCGATTCACCCACTTATAGTGTCGAAATCATCAAGGCGAAATAGTAACTGTATGGTGAGTCCCTTTTTAGATTATTTATTCCTCATTTTCTACTTTGAAGAGCTTAGAACAGACGTTAGGTATTTGTAGTTTCTGGTGTTTGAATACTTAGAAATTTCAACTAAGCTGTTTGTACCAACTTTGGTAGTTACTATAGTTGAATGCTACAATGATTTAATACTTGTTATGTAGAAGTCTTCTTGACTTCTTCTTCTGTAAAAGTTCTGAACTTTTCATTATAATAATTACGGTGAAAGGTATTTCTTGCGGGCTTTTATTTTAATTATAATTTATAGAAAAAAGGCGACAGAAACCAAACCATTGATGTAGGGAAAGGTTTGGATTTGGTTAGAGTTGGACAGCATCGAAGAGCAAATTTTAAGAAAGTTACTTTAGAAATTAATGTATATAATATATAACATTTATTAAGTATGCAATGTGACTTTTATGGGTGACATTTTGATAATTTAATTTAAAAAAAGAAGAAGTAAATACCTGAATTCTTTTTTGGTAGATATGAAGAGTTTTAATCGAAGTTGTCAAAAGTTCTCTTTGAATAGGTTCTCTGAGTGAGATAAAAAGGCTTGAACGTACCAAAATATTCAACTTAGCAAACCTTTCCAATTTTAAAGCTGAACCATTTTTGATTTAGAAATAACGTACACCATAAATTTAACAGCTGACGTTAAACTCACCTGTCAATCAGGACGAAATCAACTCCACTGGCCTCCCGGATAAAAATTTACAACCGCAAATTCATCTGAAACAAGTGAGACATCCCAATGATTATTTATCATTTAAAATTCCCCTATGTTACTTTACATTCATGCAACATTTAATCAAAATTACCATCGCAAGTAAAAACATTATTCAGAACAACTTCTAATAAGAAATAGAAAAGCAACATTTATTTAATTGGTATATTAATGTACAAAACTGATTCAAGAAAAATGGTAACTACAAAAAAAAAAACTCTTTTTTTAACCATTTACTTTAAAAGAATCATTTTTGTTATACAAGCCGGTAAAAGTCTTAAAAAAATCAATTCCATTCGTACCCACTTAAGTATCCTTTTAACATCTAATAAAAGGTATAACGTAAAGAAGGAATAACTAAACCTCTTCAACGTTTACTAACCAACGTAGCAAACGAATGCAAAAAAGCAAAAGAACAATTTACCTAGAGAGAAAGAATTAATTGCTTCTCTCATGCAACCAGAAAAATCGCAGAAGAAAACTTTTGCAAAGAAAAAACACAATTATCCTTCTTGTTACTGTTATTAAAATCACAAAGGCAATAAGACTGTTTTTATTAAACATCAACGCAATTCTCCGTAATACTTAATTCACCCAGAAATAAATAAAAATAAAATAATTTTATAATAAACCCTCAGTGACGTAACAGTCGTTACACAGCTGAATATTTTTCTTTTCTTTTATCGAAAAGACGAATCGTTAGATGAATGAACTTTATATATACCTATAAGTATAAAGGTACATAGAATGTCTTCAGAATTTTTCTTACCGTGCAATGTTTACTAATTTAAACTGACTAATTAAAAATTAACGAGAATCATAAGGAAATAGAGTAAAAAATGTTTCTTCTCCTTTCTTTCGTCAAACGAGCTCCATATCCATGTACCTTGATGTGATACCTTTGTCTTACCTTATATCAAAGTTTCATAAAGAATTTCTAAAAGGAGTAAAATGTTCAATTAAAATTTCTTTTCGTTTAAAGAACGGGCAGTTTTTCATTTTTACTTAAAAGGAAATAAGAAAATGTCGATCAATTTTTTATTTAAATGCCAGATCCATTCGCCTGAGAATAAACCGTGTAAAAATAAAGCAACCTACAGTTAACAAAAAAGTTTTCTTAAGGAAATGTGATTGGGGGGGGGGTTAATTTCCAATGAGTAGCTATAGCAACCAGTTGAACCCCATTCTATCATTTGTTTCAACTTAATTCTGACGAATACCATTGGAATTACGTCAGTAGTTCTTTATTATGTTAATTAATAAAACACTTTAAATCAAATTGTAACTTGCAAATAACAGGAAACACTATTTCAAAGGTAACATTAACACATAGAAGTATTTAATAATTTTGTT
The DNA here is from genome assembly GCF_000699045.2 of Agrilus planipennis. Taxonomy (NCBI): domain Eukaryota; kingdom Metazoa; phylum Arthropoda; class Insecta; order Coleoptera; family Buprestidae; genus Agrilus; species Agrilus planipennis. The sequence goes on along the minus strand of NW_020438871.1, from coordinate 159,045 downwards.
AATTGGGGGAAGTGACAATTGGTTTTGCAAGTTGTCCCATAAGATAAAGAAAGATTAGCATTACTTGATAATGTACTTACTTTAATTTTTTAATTAACTTTTTCGGTTATTATTGTTCGACTATGCCTTGTTTGAGCGATTAAATAAAGGACCAATTAGTAAAATTATCGCTGGCTGTATATCGAATATTATTTACGAAATTGGAGCTCTCCTAGGGGGTTAAGACTGAGAAAATTACCCTTCAAAATCAGCGAAACAATGGAAAGATAAATTAAGGTTGTTTCTTCTAATGTTGAAAATCAGAAAGGAAGAACGGCAAAGGAGAAGTGTGATTGATATTATGATGTTCACAATAATATATGAAACGAAATGAAATAAAAGAGATTGCCTTTAAGCTATTTTTCTCCATGTTGTGTAAAGACTGTATCTCAGGAATATACATTATTCTTGAAAGAGCCATATTTTAAAAAAAAAAGATAAGCTATAAACATACGTGTATACGAGAACCAAAAGGCCAACGTATCTACTTAGTTTCTTTATCTCAAAATAAAAAACAACTCTAAGCTGTTTAGTACTTCAGGGAATTATCTAAGAGAGCAATAAATACTTTACATAAACGACAACTCCTCCTAAACCGCCGTAAACGATTCTTTTAAAGTTTAAAATTACAAATGACGACCGAATTATAAAAATAAATAAAAAAGTACACTTGTATGTATATGTCTCTGACTTCTCTCCGATTTTAATAACTCCCAAAAAATAAAAAGTGCTAATTACTATCCCTAGCCAAATAAAATTTACAGAAATAAAGAAACAAAATCAACGAATTAACAACGACGTTTCGCATTTCTAATGCAACTTTTGGTGTTTCTTGTAATATTGATTATGAAATTACAGCAGAAAGTCTACACGGTGAAGATTTGCGAGACAATTATCACCATTAACTCAAAAGTTAGAGGCAATTTTTATTCGTCCTAATGTGTCAGCCTTAACATAATCTACAGACAAAACGATTTTTCGATCGAGACGATACCACTTATCGTTGTTAACTAAATATCAATTTACAATGACATTAGGAGTTTAATTCGTATCAGTTTTATCCAAATGGTTTAAATACGTTTTGAAAAAATTAACCAAAAAACTCGCAAAAGTTTAGCGCAAATTAAACCCTGTATGGTTGAAACCCTATAGATCAATAGTAATAAAATTAAATTGGAGGGTTATTTGTAAAACAGTGGTTAATTTGTTCTAACAACGTGGTTCGTCGTGTCGAAAACTAAATTACAAACCCATTTAATGCCAATATGGAATGCACGAACGGTAGGCATTTCAAACGACATGCAAATTCAGAATCCCACATTACCCTGTTAATCAAAGAGGAGCCAATTGTGCGAATAGCTGCGGTATGTATTATACGTACATATATAACTACCTATCAAAATCAGAATGAACTTGCTTCGGTGATTCGATTTAAAAGCACAAAAAAGGCAATTTCGATTGTAGTTAGGTGAACACGAACTAATCGGAATTAAAACTAACTCGTTATAAAATTGCTAATACAGTGGAATTCGTTTGTTACGTCTCCGCCTATATTGACCAACCGCTAAATATGAAGTAATTACAGTGTTAAGTTTGGTTTTCATACTAAAATTCTCTATAGGAATGTTTGGATATAATGACTCCACTTAAGAAGACATATCGTTTATTATGAAATCATATCCGACTATAGTGACCCAAATGATTAATAATAACATTTTCGTTCACTTTCCTGATCCTTCTTATGTATATTAAAGTTACAATTCATCGTTCTTTTTCTTTTTCTGTTAATAAATATAAACAATTTGTAGTTTTTCTCTGTATTAAACTAAATAACTAACAAAAATAGAAAGTTGTTTATTTTCTAAGACTATGCTTTATATGACGTGTTTATCATTTCCCTTCCCATTATAAGCGGATTCTACTGTAAATCAACATTTCTGTTTTATCGTTTATTTAAATTTCTAAAACTTCTAAATTATATTGCAATNCCTTTGTAGGTAAAAGTTTCTTTATTCCATTCGTTAAAAGATTCTTTTTTATTAAGAACATTTAATTAACAGCCTTCTATCGGAAAGTTGATCGCATTCAAAATGAGTAAAAAGTTTCAAATGAGTAATAAGTTTTGTTAAAATTTTCGAAGATTATAAAATGATTAATAATAACATTTTCGTTCACTTTCCTGATCCTTCTTATGTATATTAAAGTTACAATTCATCGTTCTTTTTCTTTTTCTTCTGTTAATAAATATATACAATTTGTAGTTTTTCTCTCTATTAAACTAAATAACTAACAAAAATAGAAAGTTGTTTATTTTCTAAGACTATGCTTTATATGACGTGTTTATCATTTCCCTTCCCATTATAAGCGGATTCTACTGTAAATCAACATTTCTGTTTTATCGTTTATTTAAATTTCTAAAACTTCTAAATTATATTGCAATCAATTCTATGACCTTTTTGTGTCTCCGCTCGTCTTCTATAAAGACTTACGTCTTCAAAAATTTTTACAATATATTTTTAGAGCAACTTCTAAATCGCGGTCAATATCTATCTATCAATATCAAAATTTTCCCTCAAAAACCTGAGGCAGTTTGTAGTGGATAGAAAATTGAAAATGAATTTTCACATTAATATTCAATATCTGGTTTCAATTTTAAGTATTGAATTTACGATCAAATGAGCGCGAATGTGTTTGATTGAAATTATCTATATAATATCTACATTTGTAATCGCGCTATGATCGTGGCGCAAATTCGGCATACTTCATTATCCATAAAATTTTGAACTTTTCATGCTATGAATTTGAAAGAAAATTTTGCCACTCAAGTTCTGCGCGTACCTACTTGACCCTTGCACTTTAAATAACGCATACAGCAAAGAGAAGCTGACTCACAATAATTTGGCCCAAGTGTGTCTCTACCACGTTTACTCCACATAATGGAAAATATTCCATTGTTGGAAAGGCAGATTACTTCCTGTTTTGTTGAGACGAAATAAGTGGAGAGGTGAACGCAATATGCAATATACCTTGAATTTTATTCCGGGAACGTATTTTTTCTTATCACTATTTCTCAGGCATAGCATTTAGTAGAAGAGAAAAATAAAGTGGGTAGGCCTTCTTTTTTTTTTTATTATCTTTTTTTCAGTAGAATTTGAGTAGATACATACGTACATTCTGACGAATTATTCCTAAACTGCTAGTCACAACCGTATCAAAGCTAATCCATCAACTCAACCCTCTAGAGAAAATCGTTTCGAATTTCTGGACCATTTTCAGAAAAAATAAATAATAATGTTAGGTAAGGAATATATTATATTGATATTTAGTATAAGTCCTACGGGGTTTCCACTAATTTGGAATTTCGTTGGCATACCCTTTCAGGATCTTACGACTATGTCATGATAATTTTCTGGTATAGTTCTTGACTCGTTTATTGGCATCATTAGCAAATGAAATTAAAATTATCAATTATAACAGAAAGTGAAACAATTTGTCCATATGAAATTATATGTATGTATAATATGATATAGGTTCGTTGGTATGTAATATAATTGTACATGTGAGTGAAGGTATCGTTTATATATTAGATATAATCGAACATCACTGTGTCATTAATGGTAACTTCAACACTATGCCTGTAATTTACTTGATGTTACCGCATTTATTGATTCTACAACAATAAACTATTTCAACTGAAATAGAAACGAAGAAAACACAGCACGCACACAAAATAAGTTACAAAAAATATTACGTTCACATTATTATGCAGTTACAGTATTGGAAAGCACCGTCAATTCAAAGCTTAGTTTGTAACTAGGTCCTTTTTTATTTTATTGAAAGGAAAACTTTCGTAAAAAAAGAAATCGGGCGTTTATAATAGAGCGTGTCGGGCAAGCATTAACTGTTAGGGTTACGAAGTGCGATAACGCGATTCTTCAACAGATATCTTTTAAAATTACCGACCAAGTTATCCGAAACAATTTTAATTAAAAGTTCATAACAAAAGTGATAGAGTCCATAATCTTTCCATGATTGGAAGATTACGTGCAGTAGATACATTTTAAAACTCAATACTTAACGTTAACTTTATTTTAAAAGACGTATCAACGTTATAATGCAAAATATTTTAACCAGTTTTTGTACTTATTGCTTGGGGACTGTTAATAACTGACCTTCCATTATAACCGATGCTGTTATAACCAAAATTTCCACTATATTTCTTAGTTATTGTGCCGAATTTTAGATTTCTACACAAGAGAATTTCTGAAGAAATCATCCCTTTAGTGATGTGCGCATCTTTACTTTCTGTCACCCTCTTAATAAATTGATCCTTTGCATTTCATAAGCTATCCAGCGGTCAATTTGACCTCCCAATTAGAGAACAGTCGTCACAATTAATAAAAACCTTTTGGGTATTTCCGCTGACTGAGTCAAATCGGATAGCAAAAAAAAAAGAAGCCGTTTCTTCCTTTGTAGGTAAAAGTTTCTTTATTCCATTCGTTAAAAGATTCTTTTTTATTAAGAACATTTAATTAACAGCCTTCTATCGGAAAGTTGATCGCATTCAAAATGAGTAAAAAGTTTCAAATGAGTAATAAGTTTTGTTAAAATTTTCGAAGATTATAAAGAATATCATTATTATTTTCCTAACGATAAAATACCAAATTAATTATAAAAGGTCTTCCTGCCAATAGGTAGGTACGGCAGTGCAATTAGGTATAATAGCATAGCGTCTACGTATTTATAAATTAACGAAAATACGGAACGAGAAAAGATATTATAGCTAAATTAAGATAAATTTGTCCGTTAAAGAAATTTAGTAAACATATTAGAATTAGGCCAATTAAATTATAAAATATGTTCCTTCAAAATAAGTTATAATGTAAAAAGTAATTAATAATTATACATTTACACTTTTGAGTTCTAATCGTAATAAATAATAGATAGATGATCATCCCCTCGACTTGCTGCGATTTACACAGTGTATAGCAACTACATGCACATTTATACGTGTGTAAGTTTGAGAAATAGGACTTATTTAGTTGTTATCCGAATCCTTTAGTCAAAAGTTTGGATTACAGACGCTAGCTTTGTAGTATTACAGACCGACCAATTTGAGTTGCAACCTTTTCTTCGTAAAAGCTCTAGCAACATTCAAATAAGAGCCAAAATACATATTTGCACTTGCTACTTATTCCTTAAAGAAATTTTTGAAACTGAAATCTAACTATTAAAACAAATATCTTCCCTGTCTCAGTAAAATTAGTTCATATTTTCGATCTTGGATCTATCTATGGTAGAAAATAAAGATGTGATTTCTATTTATAATAGCAAAATAGCTATTTATATTGTCTATATTAAATAATATTAACTCATAATGTTTTATATTTTTATCTTACTCTTTCACAAAAGTTGATTACTAGGTAGCTGTTACTGTTTTCCTTATAAAAAGGAGAAATTAGAGGTTTTACTAAAAGAAAACTGGATTGCAAAAAGTGTTTTCTCTGTCAAGCGAATAATTGCAAGGACATGAAATAAGAAAATCCGATAATTTCTTGAACTAGCCATTACGTATTTTGTCAGTATACATTAACTCTTGCATTTTCTATCAAGTGGAAAGTTTCATTCCTGTCTTGAGTACTTCGTTTTCAGAACTAATACAATTTGATTTATGTTTATTGACCAATGAAGTATTAAAGCTGTTTTTCTAACAAAAATAAATTGTTTATGTTACTCTATTTTATGATTAATATAAAATAATATTTCTATTAGTTTTCCGCCTCTAAGATCAATTTTATGGATAAACTTGAATAAACTAAGAGAGTGTGACGTCATAATTTGTTTAATATACGAGATACGCTTTGTGCTTTTCGTAATCCTATAATCGCTTCTAGGGCCATGATTAGTTCTAAATTATGGCATTAATGCGCAAGTTACCAGATTCTGATGAAGACCATGAAATACCCTTCGAATCTATTTTACAAATTAAGATTCTATTGGTCATTCAATTCTGCCACATAATCCCCTTCATACTTGGATGTAACTACACATTCTACCAAATCAATTACTTAGGTACCTATATATGTTTAATTACACAGGTCTGCGATAAAAAAGTTTTTTGTATAAATTTATCTTAAGCATGCAAATGTTGGTCTATAATTTGCAAATATAAACTTTGTTTTAACGTATCACGTCACATTTTTTTTTGTATGTAGATATATGTAGCTCTTTGAATCGGCAAATTTATTTGTTTTTTCACAAAATTCATTTTATAGTTTATATTTCTATTTAATACTCTCTGACTGAGCATTATATTGTCTTTTACTTTATTTTAGATAGTCTGAAAGTAACTATAGTCGTTTACACCGCCTGAAAAAGAAATAGTTTATAGCGCGCCATTATTGAGAGAGATATAATATTAACGTGTAATAAAAGATTGTGTTTCATTTATCTTTAACTATAGCTTCTCGGAGTTGTAAAAACAATTCAAATATATTTTTTTACATTTGCGGAGAATATACAATAGTTAAGCAAAGATTGAATATAACAGACTTTGTAAAAAATGCTTATTAAGCTTACTTCAGAATAAAGTGTCACCAACATAAGCACTGGCTTACGATAAAATATGCCGGTTATGTGTTGAAGTGTTAAGACAGTAGACAGGTAAATCAAAATCATTGTTATTAGGTATTTCTGTCCAAATTAGGATGCAATTGGAACTCGGAGTGAAAAATGTCATCAATACGAGTTTGAAAAAAGAAAGTATTGCTTCTTTACATCAAACTTGGTTTGATCAAACAGTTTGTAAAGACATTTCAACTTGACTAACGGTGGTTATTTCATGTTTAGATATCGAGGTCATGATTTATATAGGTTTTAAGCATATAGGACACAAGAAATTACTTTTTAAGAAAAAAGTCAATTCAAAAATCACGTTTCTTTTGTTTATTTTCGATTTTTCCATGTTTTAATATTGTCGGAGGTATTTTTAACCAACACCATCGAAAAGAGCATCGTTAAAAACATAGGAAACAGTGGTTATCGAATATTTTTTCGTCGCACTCATTACGTGGCAAGGATTCAAATGGAAATGTGTTCTCTGAGCATTTATGGGTTAATGTGACGTGGTATAAACCATATGAATATCGTTTTCTATTACTTTTAAGACAATTACGACAAATATTAACAATTTTAGAAAAAAACTTTTCAAAAAAAAAATTTCGCAGACCTGTGTTATTTACGTACAGTTTTCCTTTTTTATAAAGCAGAATATCATTTTATTCCGATCCGATTCGATAAATCAAATAAAGGATTATTTAAAAAAGCGAGGGGAAAGTACAGAGAATAAACTGCTGCTTTACAGTTTTCGTCGAGCGATAGCCAAGGGCTGTTTGGTCTCTACAGTCTACATCACTCATTTCCTCCGAATCGAAACTAACGCTCTCATCGATTACATCGTCTACGTGAGAAAGTCAAACAGATTAATATTTTGTTTGATCCTTGCGAAATACTATTTAACCGATGACCGCAAAATTCAGCAAAAAAAAAAAAAACTAAGCGTAGGTATCCGTTGCAATTAAATATGCATAATGTAGATTTCTATTGAGTGAAATCGTTGGAGCAAAACTGCAATAAATGTCACATTCCGACTTGTTAATTACAGTGGACACCGGATGCAAAATTTACGCAGAAGTGCTTAGGAAAAGGCTAGAAAAGGAATTAAAAGAAAAAAGGACAATGACGGAAGCGCAAATAGGATACAGGAAGCGAAAAGAGACTATAGAAGCAAAGTACGTATATCAGCAACGGAAGAAGAAATCAAAAAAGAAAAAGGGAAAATAATATCATTTTTCACTAACATGAAACGACTTTTCGACAAACTACAAAATATATATACAGATACGTATAAAACTACTAAACATTCGGAACCACGCACCGAGAGTTCCATACAAATATGTAAATAATCGAAAAATTTTCCCACTTTTTCGAAGTATGTTTTGTTTCCTTTCAAAATATACCTATAATTACAATATTACAATTAAAAACATTTTGACAGACACCGAAACGGACAACGAAGTGATTTTATAAGGGTTCTCTCTTTTTTTTTTTCTTTTAAAGGTATACTAAGAGTAAAAGAAATATGCATTTGCAAGAAAAACTAAAAACATCAAACTTTACTGAAGAATACAAAAAAATAGCATCGCTACCAATGGAAATTGGAAAACACCTTACAAATCAAAGCAATAAAAAATTGACCGGGGTTAATATTGAGCAAGTATAATTTCCCGTAGCTTATGTTTAATCGAATAAAGCAAAAAGAAAAAACTACAATCGATCTGAGTTTCGTGAAAACGTGAAATTTTTTGCAATTCAACTCAACGTGGTGTGGCCCTAAATCCGAAATGAAATGTAAACAGGTCCAAGACGGTGGATGCTTAGCAACACAGCCATCAACGAATACATCTCGTTAAGTTTATACCACATTATCCATCCCAACGCTTAAACGAAGTGTACACAACTTTAAAAGTGTAAATATAACAAATCCACTAATTAAAGATTACATTACGTGCTATTTTTTAATTGCTAAAAATTTTTAAAAACATCTGCTAATAACATTACTACCTACGAAGTATGACACTCACCCTTTAACGTTTAGTACCTCGAAATGAAAAACATAACGATTCAAATTAACTAAAAGTTCATTTATAATGGTACAGCAACCGAACATTCCATTTGTATAATCCTGGTGTAAAGGAAAAAGAGATTTATAAAATGAAAATTGTTTCGGAATTTTAGATGAAATTTTCGCTGAAGGTGTTACATACTCTGTATTTTTATACTGCATATAAATAGGGCATAAACTGCTGCACTACATACACGGGTAATTCGTTATATAAAACGCAAGCGTTTGCCCCGAATTTTATTTAACTGTTGACTTCGTTATTGCAGATCGTACGGCAACTTGATTTTTCCTAAAGAGTTTATTGCATTTCCATAAACTCACTTTGTTACCTAAGTTACGTACCTAGCTCGGATAAAAATTTAGTTTTTCAAATTTTCAAAAGTTTTCACATCTTAAAACATTATCGTCATGTTAAGTTTACATAAGTAATAAAGTTTCGATTTGAATTCCTTTAAGTCGATCGCGAAATTATCACAGTCGATCTAAATTTTTTTCATTGAACAAGATGAAAAATAAAGATACTTGGTTAATACATTTAGGAAGATTTTCCATTGAAATCAATTAAAAAAAAATTTTTAAACAAATTAATTTGAAGCATCCAAATTGATTTGNTTTATTCAGAAAAAAATACTACTCTCGACGAATAGAAAAAAATTGTTTTATGTAGTCAATTTCACGCCTTAACTAATCGATCGATCATCATGAAATTTTGTAAACACACTGTCAGGGGCCCAGAAAAGGACATTATATATATATACATATAATATGTATGTTCGATTTTTCAAATAAAATCATCACGTTGTTACGTTTTTATAATTACATATATCCCTAAAGGTTGGAAGTAATCACATATAGCACTATGGATTAAAAAAATGCGATAAGTCCCTTAATGGGATCAAATTCGGACCGACGAGCTAAAGGTTAACAAATGTATATTATTTATAAACTATATTTACCTATGTTGATTTAATACTTTTCATCCAATCGCGACAAATTTTCTAGAAAGTAGTACGTCAACATTATTAAATTTAGTCTGGGTATATTGCCAATCAAAAAACTAATTTTGTAAAGAACATGCTATTTGCGAGTGTTATCTTGAAGGAAATTTTCAATCATCTACGGTAGAAGAAAGCAAAGCATAACTGAATTTATAGTAAACGGTGTTAGATAAGCTTTCGATAGTTTCAACAAAGAAGAATTGGCTCGTTGTAATTATATTTGCGAGATATATTTGAATTTTAAACAAAGAGAATGAAACACTTACCGAAACTTTCGTCAAACCTGAAACGCATAACTTGAACTAAGAAAGTTCAAGTGTTGCTGTTACTTTACAATAGAAGCGGATATAGTATAATGAGTAATTCACAAAATTATCAAATTAAATAGAATACAGCCTCCTCACTGTGATATAAAGTGAATACCAGCACTGCTTAGCTTACGTTGTCTACTTGGAGAGTTCGTAACTACTCAGAAACCTTTACTTTTCTCATTATATTTTTTCTTATAATTACGATACCATTTTTTATCCATTCGTGATAAACTGCACGGTAACACCCGATACTGCCACAAAAATCGTACAGTATATCACTGGCTATTGTTATAAATTATTGAAACTGCCTCAGATATCACACAAAACAAATATTTAGTTGGTTCCGGAATTATCTATATACATACAATGGTAACAAATTAAGAACCAAACAAACATACCTATATTCTATCACATGCAATTATCAAAGTGTGTCCATCATCTTTTGAAAAAGACGACACAATATAGGAAAATTCGTACAAGTGCAATTTAAAGACCCCTAAGGGTGTTACACTTTGTTCAAAAGATTTTGATGGTTCGATTGGTTTACGACAGTTTTCACATTGTCATCAAATCATGCATTTTTGCTCGTGTGACATAAGATATATTATTTCTACTTATATTCGGTGAGCATTTTGCCTTGCGTGTATACCTACTACGAAAGAAGTAAACGAAACGATACATGTAAGTAGGATCGTCATTACCTTTTCCCCAAGCTCCCAGTCAGATTATATCAAAAAAGAAGAAAGGAAGGGCCTTTTGAGTATATTGTTTCTTATCTTTTAAAATAAATTCTAGATTACACGGTTGTTACGAGCTCCAATTTATGCTATCGTCTATTTATCAAATTAAAGTTAATTCTAGAGTAATTGAGATAGTCGTAAGATCACCTATGCGAAAAATAACTGCTAAAGTTTCAATGCAACCCAAATGAAAGTATCGATACGTACATAATATCCTTACTTTGATATGAGACATTTTTTATTTCTACATGCGAAACCTACTTCTTTTAATTCCAGTTATACCCAAATGTATAAGAAGAGTAAGTACAATTTTAACTCGAACACAACGCAATAACCATTTCAGCACACCATTATATAACTTTTCCGCCTGAAGATGGTACAGTGTGCCGAAATAATTATCGCAGACAATAAATTTTCTGTATTTTTAGCACAATTTTTCGGAAAACTTGAAAATCGTATTCAACCGTTGCATTTAATATCTCTCAAAAAAAAAATCGCTGCCAGTCTAATAATAAAGCTTTTTCACCCTTTATTCGAACATGTAAGGCATACATTTTATGACATTCTTTGTACAGTAAAAGCATGTTTTAGCATTGGTGTGAAATAATATTAATATGTGGCACACTGGCATCACCATAACTCAAGATAAATTGTTTCGTTATTAGAGTCGTTTCCCCGCCAAGTTCAAAAACATTATTAAACGAAATACTGAGTGATTCATGTCTCATTTAAAATAATAGATTATAACATTACATTACACAGGGCGATTCAAAAGGCATGGATGATACGAAAACTACCGATTCTATAGGGTTACAAGAAATTTGATAGATTCCTTTTGAAGGGTTAATGTAAAGCTTTTGCGATCGATTTTCTCATGTATTAGTCGACCTTAGATGATAACTGTTAGTTTTTGAGATATGAATTTTTATGTTTTTATCTTTAAATACCGAGTTTTGACAAAGAAAATCGTAAAAATCCACCTCAAAAAATGATCTTTTTTAATATCTTTACCCTTCTTGATATCGAGATTGCATTAATCTGAAATAATAACATTAATTTTCATGTTGTGAGCTTGCAATCACAAGAAATTAAAAAAAAATCTTTGTAATTCTAAGTTATTGTAAATTTGCATCTAAAAAATGTAGGTAATGTAACATTACAAAGATTTTTTTAATCCACTGCAATTCTAAACCCACAACAAGAAATTTAATGCTTTACATCAGTCTATTTTTTGTCAAGATTCGGTATTTAAAGATAAAAACATAAACAATTGTTAATACTAGTACTAAATTGTTAACAAGCACTACATAGAACAATAAGGAAATGTTATTTCTTGACACAAATTTTGAAATTTTGGTCTATTTCTGGGTATTTAACTTTAATATACAACGTAGTATTCTCCATTCTTTTTTCAATCAAATGTAGCTCAAATTTAATAAATAATTGTAAACCTTTTCGTAATCTTTTAATTTTTTAACATTATGTCACAACATAACGATGAATAAAAGAAGATGTGTCACAATACTTAATTTCAATTTGTCCAAAAAGGGAAGAAGAACAATTAATTAAAATCAATTAAAACATCACTAATAATACTAACATCGTATTATTTGCATTTAAAACAATTTTGTTGATACAATTTACTAAATTTATTTGATGAAAATATGGAAAACTGTCGTATAAGTAAGTACCTATATTTATTCCCAGAATAATTTTTATAACTTAGTTAAAATTATGTATACTTATATTTATATTAAANAATTAAAAGACGAATGCACTTCTTAACGAAAATGATTTAATATTCTGCAATATTTAATTGTATTGTATTCAAAAAAGGTAAAATGAATTGAAAATAAATATTCGAAAACGTATTTAAATCAAAAGTTAAAAAAAATTAAGCAAACTGTTACAATTACAATTAAGTATTTAAATAAACAGATTTACGAAAATAATTAAAAAGCTTACCGTTTCAAATGTATGTTTCGCGCCATGATCTCGCAGGCTGTTCTAGTGGAGCTGGAAATTACTGCAACCTCAACGCTGGCGCATCAAGACGCAACTGGATTGTTCCAGGCGCCTCGACGCCCGAAGTAAACTTTATTTTCAGTCCTGCGCTATACCATTTTAAATAATCGTACACAAATATACACCCATATTTATGTACATGTCACTATAAGTGCCCCACTTAGTTCCTAGATAACAATCGAAACTTCCCCTGGTTTGTTCTATCTACCGATGGTTAAACGCATTCGACGCTCTCGCTAGTCAACAAGTGGAAATGTCATTACCTCCCTGACTATAACAATAACTAAATATAGTTATCCACGTATGCACTATAAATACTATCCCCACCTAGACGTCATAGATAAGGGGAGGTTTCCAGGGGCTCAAATCTCGTCTCCCGGAAATTCTCCAATCCGACGATGAATTCGATTCAATAGAAGTATTATTTTCATCAAAAGGCGTAAAGCGCGATCGAAACTAGTATATAAATCATTGCTAACAACTATACATATAGTATATATAAATGTTGTACAACCAATCGCAGCGCAGAATCCTTGCTGCAAGCAGAAATACATTTTTTTAGCGTACTCAGCTCCAACGAGCGTTAATCAAGGTAAAACAATAACTAGCCAATGAGATAGCGGGACTGACATGCAGGCAGGCCCGGGGCCTGTCCCCAGCTAATCCTCAAAAAGAAAATAGGAACCCTCATAGGATCACTTCGTTGTTCGTCGGTCTGTCTATCTCTCAATGCTCTTTTTTTTCCGGAACGCGTAAAAATATTAACTTCAAATTATAACAAATTCAACGCAATTCACTCGTTACAAACTGCAATTATTGCAGCTACATAAAACTTATACAGAAGGTGTTTTAACCGATTTAGTTCTATTTGATGTAAGAGTCAGGTATGATTAAATGTAAGTAGATTATTTTATCTTTAAAATCGCCAGTTTATGCTGCCTATCACGTTCCATAATAAACACAAACGAAAACTAACAAACTGTAAAGCATGGAATACTTTTATAATCGGCAACACATTCAATTTATACAGTTAATTAAACGAAATATTTTCACTGATATTTCATTTACAAAACTTTTGGTGCAACAGTTAGATGTCAATTACATTATACATAATTACTGTACCGTAAATGATAAAGTTAATGTTATTAAACATCGCCTACGGTTAGTTTGAGTTTGAAATAAAAAATGAAAATAATAAATTTTTCGTCATAAATCTCTACATTTTTATAAACGAAAACAAAGCAAATTTTCAACAGATTTGCTCATTCTGGAAAGAAAAAAAATTTACGATTAAACGTAATTGTCAAAGAGTAAATAAAAAAGGACGTAAAACAAACCATAGGGATTGGACGACAGTCGTAACCGTGATTTATAATAAGTAGGTTCTTCTAACCTAGTTTATAGCTCTAACATCAAAAAAATAAAGCAATAAATTAGTAAAAAGGTTCTTGTTACAAAACTATTTTATTCTTACCAACGCATTGCCATTTGAAAGTAATATATGAATGTATAAAACATATAGCCCCATATTTTTATAGATAATGTGGAATTTTTCTTTAAGAAATCCATGAAAGAATATTTTACAAATTATTTATTTCCACTTTTCATTTAGGTGGCGAGAAAACACACATAGTAGAGACCGTAAGTCATCATTGTCGTATACAACGCTAATAATTTAATATCAAAGAGAAATATTATTAAAATGATAACCAAGTACCTAACGAATAAAAAAATACATCCACACCTTCTTTGCGGATTGTTTAGTCCTGATGATAGTAAAATCGTATGATATTATATTTTATGCTGTAATAAATTATTGTGCATCCATTTGGATAAAATTGACGTCAAACACACGTTAAATACACATAATATAAATTTGTTTTCTAGTTCCGTCGGTAAAACAATTTGAATATGTAAAAAAGTAAATACATCAAAAAACTTTTTATCATTTGACTTCGATCTCTTCAATTAAAATATCTCTTTTAGTTTCGTATTTCAATGCAAAAGATTACCACAACTTTATTTATTTTTAATAACGAGTGGTAATGTTAATAGCATGAGAATGGCGAGTTTCATCAACGGTCCATCCATCTGCGATGCTGAACGTGGACTGGAAGGACCTTTGAAGAAGTTTGCGAAACGTTTTAACAGTATCAGTTCGCCTACTGACCGCGAAAGCCTTTACCAATTTATAAGTGACAAAAGTATTTTCTTTAGGTGTCCCTCGTTTAATTCCTTTAAAGTACACGAATGTTTAATTGATTATATTATTATTATCGACCGTATTTAATATCCGTTAAATACAAGGCATTATAATCACTGGACATACGAGAACTTGATAACAAAGACAATACAACATTTCTTAGGTTTTTATATCATACCAACCACAGAAAGTATTTAGGTCCGCATATAACAATAATCGTCTATCAGTTAGTTGTTATATACCTTCCTGAATGTGCGAAGTGTCATTAGAGGATTCATAAGTAACATTTTTACTACAAATGAAAAACACCAGCGTAATAAACACTTCATAGAATTTTTTGGAAAATTTACTTTCTAGCAACACTTTTGGTGAAGGTGCTGTAAGTATATCCTAACTAATCTTATAAATGTGAATATGAGTTTGTTTGTTTGTCGGCTTTTCACGCCTTAACAACTCAATCGATCATCTTGAAAATTTGTAAACACATTGTCAGGGGCACAGAAAAGGACATAGGGTACCTTTTATTCAGAAAAAAATACTACTCTCGAGGGATAGAAAAAAATAGTTTTATGTAGTCAATTTCACGCCTTAATTAATCGATCTATCATCATGGAATTTTGTAAACACATTGTCAGGGGTACATAAAAGGACATAGGGTACCTTTTATTCAGACAAACATACTACTCTCGAGGGATAGGAAAAAATAGTTTCATATAGTCGATTTCACGCCTTAACTACTCAATCGATCATCTTGAAAATTTGTAGACACATTGTTAGGGGTACAGAAAAGGTTATAGGGTACTTTTTATTCAGAAAAAAATACTACTCTCGACGAATAGAAAAAAATTGTTTTATGTAGTCAATTTCACGCCTTAACTAATCGATCGATCATCATGAAATTTTGTAAACACACTGTCAGGGGCCCAGAAAAGGACATAGGGTGCCTTTTATTCAGACAAACATACTACTCTCGAGGGATAGGAAAAAATAGTTTCATATAGTCGATTTCACGCCTTAACTACTCAATCGATCATCTTGAAAATTTGTAGACACATTGTTAGGGGTACAGAAAAGGTTATAGGGTACTTTTTATTCAGAAAAAAATACTACTCTCGACGAATAGAAAAAAATTGTTTTATGTAGTCAATTTCACGCCTTAACTAATCGATCGATCATCATGAAATTTTGTAAACACACTGTCAGGGGCCCAGAAAAGGACATAGGGTGCCTTTTATTCAGACAAACATACTACTCTCGAGGGATAGGAAAAAATAGTTTCATATAGTCGATTTCACGCCTTAACTACTCAATCGATCATCTTGAAAATTTGTAGACACATTGTTAGGGGTACAGAAAAGGTTATAGGGTACTTTTTATTCAGAAAAAAATACTACTCTCGACGAATAGAAAAAAATTGTTTTATGTAGTCAATTTCACGCCTTAACTAATCGATCGATCATCATGAAATTTTGTAAACACACTGTCAGGGGCCCAGAAAAGGACATAGGGTGCCTTTTATTCAGACAAACATACTACTCTCGAGGGATAGGAAAAAATAGTTTCATATAGTCGATTTCACGCCTTAACTACTCAATCGATCATCTTGAAAATTTGTAGACACATTGTTAGGGGTACAGAAAAGGTTATAGGGTACTTTTTATTCAGAAAAAAATACTACTCTCGACGAATAGAAAAAAATAGTTTTATGTAGTCAATTTCACGCCTTAACTAATCGATCGATCATCATGAAATTTTGTAAACACACTGTCAGGGGCCCAGAAAAGGACATAGGGTGCCTTTTATTCAGATAAACATACTACTCCCGAGGGATAGGAAAAAATAGTTTCATATAGTCGATTTCACGCCTTAACTACTCAATCGATCATCATGAAATTTTGTAAACACATTGTCAGGGGCACAGAAAAGGACATAGGGTACCTTTTAATCAGAAAAAAATACTACTCTGGAGAGATAGGAAAAAATAGTTTCATGTAGTCGATTTCACGCCTTAACTAATCAATCGATCATCATGAAATTTTGTAAACACGTACTCAAGGGACAGAAAAGGACATACTTATTTATTCCTAAGAGTATTTTTTTTAATATAACATTTTTATGATTTTCAACCTGATAATCTTTCAGAAAAAATCCTCCTATAGAAAAACCATTTAACAATTAAAGAAATAAAATTAAACTTACTGACCTTTAAAGCTTTCAGCGATGTGGATACTCCGCCCGATTTTGACTCCCACATCCAAAAATCGGTGCCTCAATTCCATATTAAAAGAAGGTTTTCATCACGTTTTCACTCGCGAATCCCGCACTTTTACCGCGCGTACAAACACTACTTTACACTACATTTTTCGCGAAGGAAGATTCGTTTAGATTAAACTAACGGTTTCGTTCGTTTTGATGGAAATGATCTGTAATAAAAAACATAAATAATTTTTAAACACATACTGTCCTGTTTTGGGTCTAAGGGCCGCCGTCGGTTGGAGTCCCATTTTGGTCACGATTACTTATATTCGTATAAATAGAGGAGGAATAGGTATATACAATTCGAACGGGGTACTATCCAACAAACAAAGCCTCATATATAATAAATTTTACAACCCCGTATATTGGCGTAATTTCTTTAAATGTTATTAACTAGCAAATATTTTTATATATTTTTTAATCTGACTAATGTCGATAGTTTTACGACAGTAGACATGTCACTTTCATCAATTTACAGCCAAATTTGTTAGGTCTCCAGTTTGGTGAAAAACAGCTAAATTACATCATTCTTTAGTAAGAAAGAAGGCGCTGTCCAAACAACGCTTTCACGCAACATTTATTCTGAGGATAAGGCAAGAATTGCCTTAATTTTAAATATAAACCGTTTGTTAAATAAGTAAGTAAACTGCGAATGACGTCAAAAAGGCTTTTTAAAATTTAGTATTTCATTTTCAAAATTATTCCCGTTATCTATTGATAGAGTATTATTCACAAAATTCACTGCGAAATAAAGTTAATTACAAAATCGTCCAGTAATTTTAAACGCACTAATGACTCCAAAAACGCATACATTAATAATTTTACTGAAGACTTCAAAGGATATGAATTTGCAATTGAAAATATGCTATGGCGCACTACTTCGTAACGTTAATTAATATTTACAAAATATTCATCATGCACCGATGGCATTATCGTTAATTTTGATGTCCCTATTAGCTTTTCTAGGCTGGCAGAAATCACCTAGTTTTTCCCTCTATAAAATTTTATGTAATTATTTAAAATGCTAGACATTTACATTCGTTAATAAAACTATGTAAATATACTAATTAACTACGATTCAAGTGAAAAATTCCATTATCTGCATCGTATTTTTTTATCATATCAGTAATGTAAATAAATATAGCACTATCAACCAATATTTGAGCATTAGTCGCGGCATTTTGTCAACATAATTCCGAAATCTACTCATATTTCCGAATTTAACCCTGCACGTAGTTAAAGTAGGAGTACCATTATATGTATAAAACTGATTTTAAAATGTACCTAGAAGTTTCTACGAGTACCACACTGTTTCTTTGTTAATATTACTTATCAACATGCAAATGCATTTATGCATATCCACTGTATAGGCAGGTAATTAATAAAAACCATAATTTTTTTCTCTTTAAAAACAGTACTATAATACAAATATATTAGTTAAATATATATAATGTTACGGTAGTGAAACTGACAAAATAAAGTCGCCAAAATGAATTTCGAAAATGCCTTTTCAGGGTTAATTTGCTGCCAAAACAAAAAATTAGGGAATCATGCCTTATGTTTGTTGATTTTTTAATAATTTCCTTTTTCTTACTAATCTTATACGCCTCTCAAGAAATGATGCATGACAATAAAAAGAAAAAAGAAATTAATCGTAACTAATGTTGTAAATGCGAATGTGAGTTCGTTTGTTTGTTTGTTTGTTGGTTTTTCACTCCTTAACTACTCGACACCAATCATCATGAAATTTTGTACAAACATTGTCAGGAATACAAGAAAGCACATAGGGTACCTTTTATCTAGAAAAAATATTGTTCTCGAGGGATAGAAGAAAATTAGTTTTATGTAGTCGATTTCACGCCTTAACTACTCCATCAATCATCATGAAATTTTGTAGACACATTGTCAGGAGTACATAAAAAGACATAGGGTACCCATTATCCAGAAAAAATACTATTCCCAAAGGATAGAATAATTAATATTATGCGGTCGATTTCTCGCCTTAACTACTCGATCGATAAAAATTGATTGTAGGTCGTCGATGATTTTTGACACGTATTTAGGACATCAACGCGTACGAAGCCGCGGGTAAAATGTAGTAAATCAATAAACGTAAAATATCAGCTCCCAATTACCCCCTAAAAACTCCTAAATTCAACATTTTCTAAATCCATTTTGGTCACTTTGTTGTGCTAGCCTCACAATAACAGACAATGTAAGAAAGAATAATGAGTTTTTTAATAAAAAAAATACCGTATTATTCTGAACGATTAAGGCTGTATTATTTAATAATAATTCTATTTTGAACGTTAACTCAGTTAAATTTAATTTGATGTCCATTTTCGTACAGAAAGAGTAAATATTTTATTATTATGCCTAATAATACTCACATTAATAACATTACGTCACAATTTCAAAACTTCATCGAATAAAATATTTATCAATAATAACCAAATAAATAATAAAACATGTTCCAGTAATTTCAATAATGAAACATTATTTGTTGTAAGTCAATATTAACAAACACGTACCGTCCGTTTATTGAAAATGGAGTAGATAATTATTAGAATGATAGAAAAACTATTTAATGAAATAACAGATATAATTAAATCGGTGTGGTCTCCGATATTGAGATTGGCAAACATGGAATGTACACAAATCCCTAAATTCAGTGGCCTACTCATTTTATGGTTTTTTATTTTATTTAATATTATTCTATGTCAAAAGGACTGATTTAGCCCCGTTTCCCGTGCAATTAAATAAGTACTAAAATTTAGTATCCCACTTAAATTAAAAATGTTTAATTTTTATAATCCCGTAATATACAATCAACACAAAATGAATCAAGCATTCCGTAATAAATGTAATTGTTAATTTGCTGTAAAAAATATATCATCATCATGATCTAACGAAAAACTTTTTCACGCAACATTATCGGAAAATTAATATATAAAAACAACTCACCGTTTTTATTATGTCGCTTTCCCTAAATCATTCTTAAGTCGATAAAGGTCTACCCATTTGAGAATTTGAGATATTTTCTCGTAAATGTTGCTCTTCTCAACCCATTTCTCCATTTCCTACCGCAGATATATCAACTTCCGACTTTATATACTAAAGCAGTCATTTCCTTAAAACATGCTCTCACTTAATGCAATACTGTAAAGTCTTTATTTAAAAGGTTATTGCATGCTTACCTTCATTCATGTGCACCTTATTTAATGTTACTTGACTTAATAGATACGTAAATAGCAAAGCAAAACCTACTATAATCCTTTTACTATTCAAATATTTTGGTGCACATTGAACTACTTGACGATTGCAGTTACAAAAGGGTTTTCTTCCTTTTCTACTCGCCATCGTTAACGAAACAATTAAATGTAATGTGTAAAGTTTTTCTTGCTAGTAGGATTATTTATTTATATATAAAAATAATGTAATTTGTAATAA
Source organism: Agrilus planipennis (assembly GCF_000699045.2). NCBI lineage: Eukaryota > Metazoa > Arthropoda > Insecta > Coleoptera > Buprestidae > Agrilus > Agrilus planipennis. The sequence goes on along the minus strand of NW_020438871.1, from coordinate 138,340 downwards.
TTTTCCACTTCACCATATTTTTATGTTTTGGAAACATACGTACCATCTACCGGCGAAACGCTAAAACGCCTATACACATCTATAATTTCTATTGCAGTTTTCGTATATACTGTTTAACTAGTAGAGAAAAATGCGGTAAAATTTAAACTTACAATCTAGATCAATACATTATATTGTTTCTTAACGCTCAAAATTATTTTGTGTAGCAAATTCCACCACTTACCTTCAGATTTCTGCGGTGCATTGAAACTATTTCACAATTACAAAAAAACAATATAAGACAACGAATATTGTCGAAGTAAAAAGAAAAACTCAAAAACACGTTATAAAATTTATTAGTCATACAAAAATTCTATACAGAAAATTTTTGTTGCACAATTTAAAATCAAGTACATGGTAAATACACTCAATCTAAGGAAAGGGAACTGAACTAGATAACTCTTGGTCATTAATAAATTGATATATTTANATATAATATATTTACTTTAAATTTCAGCTAAAAAATCATTTTCTAACATTTCAAATTTAAATTAAAGAGAATGTAAGTATCGATGACTGAGTTAAAATTTCTTAGAAGAAATCACAGCCACTCTTCATTCACACATATTCTAAATAAGTGTTCAGATCACAGTGTTTCACTATTGAAGGCACTGGCCTCTATGTTGTTTCATAGCTTGTAAGCAAAGCTGCATCAACAGGCTCCAAGCAACTGGGACAAGTTAAACTGCGCATAAGCCATCCATCTATACACTTCATATGATAGGTGTGCATACATGGAAGACACCGAACTGTATCTCCTACAAGAAATTCTACCATACATATTACACATTCTCTTTCTTTCTTACACCCATCATAAGTGCCAATAGGAAGATTCTGAATTAGACCTATACGCTTAGCTATTTTTACTTGTTCTTCTTCTGTCAACTGGACCACAGACCTTGACACACTTGGGGACGGGTAATACACAGGCGAAACGTCTTCGGCAGGAATTGGCTCCTAAAAAGACTTACTAAAATGACTATTTTTAATTGAAAATAAATTTCACTGTTATGTGTTCACAAGAAAGTTTTGAACCAACTAAGTACAACAATTTATTAAAAGATTATAAATCAAGTTCTTATCAGTTAGTCACTCATGAAACATAAATAAACAATTTTGAACCATTACCTAATGACTGGTACAATAACTACATGAAGCTTACAAAAATAATACTATTCCTTTCAAATACCCCCATCCTTTTCATATAATTAAGAGGTAATTACTACTAAATCAATGTTTAAACTTCAGTTTAATATTCTCTCACAAAAAAGTAAAAGATAACAAATTTCATAAAGCCAAACAAAGATGAAATAGGTACCTTCAGCTATTTATACCACATCTAGGAAATAATTGTAATTGTTATTAGTTATTTTTACTTTTTTTCTTATAAAATCTAATGAATAAACACCATCAAAAGTTATGAACTCCTAAAACTAAAGAAAAAATAGGTAAAATAGACAAGGTCCCTTGAGAAACTATTATAGGTTTAGGTTTAATTTTAAGTGTAATTGTTAATAGTTTATTGAGGTTTATACCTGGTAAGGTTGCCCCAGCTGATCCGAAGAAGACTCACGGACACTGTCGCTACCCCGCAACAAAGAAATGTCATCTGTAGTGGATCTTTTCAAACAATTACCCATTATGACAGTCTAAACCACTCTCTCATGCCATATTTATTATTGAATGTGTAGCAGAAGTAATCGTTACAAACATCGTTTGTTAATTTTTTACACATGAATGCTAATATTTTATTGTTATTCCCGATTCTTTGCAAATGACCAGATGACAAACAACTAATGACAAGTGAACGAGATGTCCTCGGAATTATTCAGGCTTTAGAATAGATAGCAACACCAATAGTTTTTATAAAAAATCCATAAAAAATAAATCAAACCAACGGTTAGCCTAAGCTAGCCCTGGTGCTTCTTATGTTGATTTTGCAAATCACTTGTGATAATCATCAGGCAAAAAATAAGAACTGTCAAAATTTGAAAGAACTTTCGGAACTCATAAGCAATGATTTCACGCCATCTGTGCAACACCTCATTCACTAACAATTTTAAAAAAAGAAAATAGATTCATTCAAGTAAACTAAGAGAATACTCACCCAATTGAAAGGGCCATAAAAGCAACTAGGCAACCATGAAAAATAATTAGTTGGGTAAAGTTTTGTTTTATTTGAAATTCTATAAGCAAATTACTTTGTAAAACTATATAAACAACTCATAATATAATTAATTTTAAAACTACTACAAACAAATGTGTTATGAACATTATCTTAACATTAAAAACTTTTAATATCATAAAAATTATATTTTTTGATATTTATAACGAATATACCAAAACAATTAGCCAAACCAATTTTTAGAATCCAGAAACTTAGATTATAGATTATATTAATATGTTTGTTTATACTATTCAGTATTATTTATGAAATAAATGGAAACTTTATAAATTTCTCTTTGCAACTTTTTAGTAAGTGTTTCAGCAAGGGACTATATATTTAAGTTACACATGGAATGCGGATACTTACAATGGTGTTTATATTTTATGTGAATCTCCCTACTGATTATGTTATAGTACTTTAGTATAATAAAAAATTAGTCTAGAATTGCCTTTTATAAAGTAGATAAAATTTTCTAATTCCAACTACCAAATAATTTATTAACAACTTGAACACCAACAATGACTTAAAAGAGGATCACGTTTGTTCATCTTGTTCAAATAACTGTTAAAAAAAATCTACGAATATGTAGCGTCAGTTATCACTTCTAAACACACCAATATAGTGATGTTTACAAGCTTTTCTTTTTTTTAAACAACTGATGTAGCTGAAGGACTTGTGCCTTGCATTTTTGCCCGAAGTGTAGGAATATCTTCGTCTATTCGCACCAGCAACCGAAAACGCTGAAACATTAAATTGTATAAATTTATATCACTAAAATCTTAAAAGTACAAGTTGTGACATAATAAAAAAATCAATAAGCTACAAAAAAATATTTTCTCTCCGTCAAGATTTGAACCGATTCCAATGAGAATTCGAGGACTTGGTACACGTAAGCTGTTATCGACAGGATCGAGAACGCCCCTAGACGTACGTTTTTTAATAGCCAAAAAATATGTTATAAAAAAAAAGAGACGTCGACATTACTGACTTAATGATTACAAAAAGAGTGATCGTAAGAGAAAAAGCCGTTATACAAAAAACAAAAATTGTCAAATAATTCTGATCTGTTCGGCAAAAAAAAAGATAATTAATTTATTACCGTTTTTTGATCTCCAGGGGTACTATACCATTTGTAAATCATATAACCAGGTATACAGAGCATTGATGTTAGCGCAGTAAACCATCCAAACAAATGCGCCCACAGAGGAAATTCGTAATTTAAATACTTCACAGGTGTCCATTGTACCAAATTAAATATAAAGACTCCCTAAAGGAAATATTTTATTCGCGTCGTATTAAAAAATCAGACGCACTAATCATACTTACCACACATATAAGTGGAGTTGCAATAGTCCAGCAAAATTTCCACCATGCCATTGGATAATACCCGATCATTTCCTTAATTCCGTCATAGAATCTATCCACCCCGTAAGCCCAAGATATAGAAACGCATTCGAAAAATATCAAAAACAGTAGACAAAATCCACTAACGGCGTATGAGTCAAGAATTTGGAAGACGTACATTCCGCCCTGCATTTTTTGGTACAGTAAACTACTAATAAATTTTCTTATTTTAAATCATTATACTTACTTCAGAAATGCATGATAACCCAACCACATACGAGAGCAAGCACACCACAGCGATAAATATTTCTTTTCTTGGTCGTAACAACTTCGGCCATTCGTCAATAACGGCAGTAACGAAACCTTCCATCGTACAAAACTGAGAATCCAATCCTATCAAAAGAATCATAAAGAAAAATAAACATGCCCAAAGTGGTGAACCTGGAAGTTGAAGAACTGCCGATGGATATGCTAAGAAAGCTAATCCAGGACCTGAAAGATAAACAATTATTTTTTGTCGCTATTGTTCTTCTAAATACATATTGATATCGATTTATAGAAGAAGTTTTACCGGAAGCTGCTACCTCACCAACTGGCTTCTTCTGCTCATGGGCCATAAAGCCCACAACAGAAAATATTACAAACCCAGCAAACATACTTGTAGTAGAATTAACAGAACAAACTATCAAAGCATCCCTACAAAAAAAGATGCATTTCTTTCCTATCAATTAATTAAGTTCTTACTTGTAGACGTTGTTAGTAAATTTATTGTAACTCCCCAGTGCCACCAGCGTTCCTAAACCAAGACCATACGAGAAAAAAATTTGTGTTACAGCATCGATCCAGACTTCCGACTCTTTTAATTTAGAAATGTTAGGCATTACATAGAATTTTATTCCTTCCATTGCACCGGGCAATGTGACTCCTCTTATTAGCAAAATTGTTAAAAGTACGTAAGGGAAAAGTGCTGTGAAATAGACAACTTTTCCAGTCCATTTTACACCTTTCCAAATACAAAAATAGCAAAGAACCCATACTAGTAAAAGGGTTCCTGCCAATTCCCATCGAATTCCTCCCACCTTTTCTATACCTTCTGATATCATCAATGCGCGTCGTCTAAGAAAAAAGAATATTTTTGATAAGTAATCAACAAATTATTAATTGCTTCCACCGGTACTTTACCGGAAATTAAGATTAATGTTTAATCTTTAAAAAACACAATAATCTCCACTATTAATCATGGACTATTAACGATACTATTTGCAGGGTTAATTATGAATAAAACATTTGCTAAATTTATATGTGATTAGGAACGAAGCCAGCTATTTTTTTATTATTATTATACTTACTCCCAAAATTCTTTAACTGGATCGGTCAACTCAGTCAATGTTATGTTGTAGGAATTAACATTACACATCTTTGTAAAAGTATTGTTTATATTATAATGATCCCAACACATGAGAGAATCGCGATCGTAGGGATTTACGCAAAATTGCGTATTCCAATAATTATTGCAAGTTCTCCAAGGAACATCTAGAAATCATATCCAATTAAAAACGTGTTTTTTTTTTTAATAAGGATTACATACCGGACCTTAACGACATAAAGAAGTAAAAAATCGCCCATGCTAAAATAACGATGTAATAAATATTCATCCAACAGGACATGACAGCAGCTGCATAGCCGATTCCTAAAAAATTTGTTTGCTAAAGGAGCTATAGAAACACCAAAATATTGCTTCATTTAAAAACTTTATAAAGTTCCTTAACGTTTACTGACGTATATTTGGAAATACCTTTGAAGATTGGCGCTATTTTAAAGACGCCCAATCCACCAATTGTCATCATTTGACCAAGAGCGAGTTCCATAAAGAACATGGGAATTCCTGCTAGGAACAATGTAATGAAATATGGGACGAGGAAGGCTCCTCCGCCATTTTTATAGCAAAGATAAGGGAACCTCCAAACATTCCCCAACCCTATAGCCAAACCAACGACGGAAAGTATGAAGTCTAGTTTGGTTCCCCATGTTCCTCTCTCAGGAAGAACTTTAACGGTCTTGAATGGTTTCATTTTATTGGCCGAATTTGGTAACTCTTTCAAATTAGGCATCTCTATTTCTTCAACGTATCTGTTCAAATTGATCTTATTTTCTATGCAATCAAAGGATTCCCCTCGTTTCTCCATTGTAAATATTTTATAAATAAAATATGACTGCCCAAAATCGCGATGGAAACCGTCAGCTCATTTCAATTACTAAAGCAATCTAGAAAATTAATTAATCAATTACCAATCGGTTTGTTTAGATGCAAAATAAAACAAAATACGTTGAAAACGTTCTCCAACATTTTTTAAAACTTAAATGTCGATGCAGTCGCAGAAAATGTTCTTTGCAAAAGGAAGTCTTTGTTGTTACCTTCCAAGAGGAAACACTTTGAGAGACTGAAAAGGGAGGAACAGTTCAGTCCTGCATAATTATATCCGAACTGAAGTATGTATATGGAACAATTATTACGGCCTACTAATTTATATAACGAAGTCCTTTTGTCAAGAAAGAGAAAGAAAAAAGGGACATCTATTGTTGCCGATGTCGATAAGTGCCCAAAAATGGTAACCCCTACTCGTTCAGCCATGAATATCGAATTGGAAAAAGTTTGTTGCTGTTTTAATCATAAACAAAATGTAGGTGTATATTGTTACAATCTAGCGTTATTATGTAGGGTAGGAATGCTTTATAAACGAATATATCCGGCAACGGCTAGACTGAATCTAACAGTAACATTTATACGTCTATTATAGCTCCCATGCGATAGCCTAATCTAAAACAAATTATAGTTAGGGTGATAAACATTCTGCATCATCTCAATTGAGAGAATCATCATTGAACCCGCTGTCTCATTCGCGATCTGTTGCTATCTTTTTTTTTTTTTTAAT
>NW_020438871.1:124480-130549 GCF_000699045.2 Agrilus planipennis | reverse complement strand
ACTAGACAAGCACCCTAATACTACTTCTACTAGTACACTGAGATAGATATCCGGTCACATGACATGTATCCTGCTATTGCTACTTCCTTTCTCGTCGCCCCTAAAGGATGTTCCTAACTGGGAAATGAGTTCTACAACGCAACTCGATCATATATTTATATTTAAATACTAATATGATATTCTTTTTTGACACTGACTCATTATCTTTAAGTCACCATTTAGTCTCACGATACATTCTTTTAATTATCCAATTAATATTTATTTAAATTGATTGCATAAAACATCATCAATAATATTACGTACATAAATATTTCGAATATACAATGAAAAGAAAACAATTATTCTGCATAAACTATAAAATTCTTGTTTTAAATACAACATGTTGTTCTCAGATAAATGTTAAAAAACATAAGAAACTGCTTAATTTTAATTCCTCCCTACTTTAGAGCACTGTATCAATGTATTTATTCCTAATAACTTATAGTTTTGCTTAGAAGAAATTGTTACTCTGCCTCTTATTTGAAAACACAGTATTTACGATTTTGAAAATCGTATGACTAACATTTTATGCAATTTATTATTTTGTGAATCTTATTCTAATATCTACTTTTTGAACAAATAACTTCCTTTGGTATATTATTAGTTACTTGCAGTTCTTTTTTCTACATAATATATTCATACAAGAAATAAAGCTGTTTTAAATTAATAACCATATGAAATAAATGAAGATAAAAGAATGATGAATATTTAAAATTCGTAGCAAACGGTAACTGATCAGTGGAATCATTAAAATGAGAAAGCCTATCAAATTCGCTGACATCTATGATTTACGCCGACAATGAACGCATCTTTTAAAACGCGGACCGCGGACCATAGATTACGCGGACTGTTAGGATTATTTGTTGAACTAATTGTTGTTTACATATATTATGTCTTAATTATGTATATTTTTATTCATTTACAAATTATAAAACATGGTTTAAAATAATTATTTTCAACAGAACAATTTAATTTTAAGTGATTTTTAATAATTTTTGTTTGTTGGCGGTATTGAGTTTCACAAGAGGCAACAGAGGTAATATGAAGCATGTATATAGTACTAATTTTTATTAATTCGCTTATTCCTATTTTGACTGTATGAAATATAAATTGTTACTTTGATATGGTATTTATCAATTAAAAATAATACAATGCAAGTTTAGAGTTGTAAATGAATAAATAGTATAATTGGGGAGTTTATAATTCAAACATAACCTCAGCATAAATTGCTTTAATCGGTTTCAAGAACACTTTGTAGAGTTGCTTTTCTATTTGTTATGAATAGAGTGTAAGAAACTAATGGTTTTAACCTTCGGAACTGAATATTATCGTTTTAGAACTCTGCTGAAGTTGATGACCAAGATATGGGTTCTAAACGTAAGGATAGATCTGAAAAAACAGATGAAGGGGAAAAAAAGAAAAAACATAAAAAGGTCAAAATAAAAGAAGAAACCGCTAGTGATATTGAAATTGAAGACTCCAAAGTTAAAGAGTCAGATCACATAAATGTTTTCAAAGAAGAGCCAATAGAACATGTCGACCATGAAGATAGTTAGTACACAAAAGTGTGAAATAAATGTTATTTATTAATATTTTTACAGATGAAACTATTAATATGCGTGAAGAGGATCTATCAGAGCTTTTTACTAAAATAGAACAAGTTCTTCCAGAACAAGATACCATGTCTTATAGTACACGAGTAGAAAAACTCAAATGGGAAGATGTATGAATATTTATATGCATTAAACAGTAAAAATATTGCATATAATTCTTGTATTTTATAGGTTGCATTCAAGAATTATTCTGCTGAAGAATGCAAAAAAACTTGGCTCCTTGTTCAAAAAAGAGTACGAAGGTTTAGAATTTTGAAAGAACTTCTGCATGATGCAAAAGACTGGTTAAATAAACCATGGACCAACTTTTATCGTGGTAACAAAATGGTATAGTATGATATTTGTATGTTTAATATATGGTTTACTAAGGCAAAAATTACAGAACCGTCACCCTGATATGCCAAGAAAACCATTATCTTCATACATGATATTCTACAAGAAAAAGAGAGACAAAATCATAAAAGAGAATCCAGGAATGGATATTGTGAGTCTTTAAAATTTAGACCATAATTTAAATTTCTTAAAAAAAAACTCAAATGACTCAAATTTTTATAGACTGAAGTCACAAAAATTATTGCACAAATGTACAAGTCCATATCTTCAGAAAAGAGGCAAAAATACAACAAACTTGCTGCTGAACAAAAAAAACAGTATGAAGAAAAATTACAAGAGTTTTAGTACGTATATTTTTTCTCAAATATTGACCAAAATATTATTTTGTTTTTGCTTTAGCAACCAACATCCTGAAGTGCCAAGACTTGTTAACAAATCTGTTACCCAGGGTCCAAAAAGACCCCTGACGCCATTTTTACTTTTCTTCCAAAGCCAAATTAAAAACATGGCTCCTGAGGATATTGATAAAGCAACCATTAAAGAGCAGTGTAGGGAGCTTTGGAAAAACTTTCCTGATAAAAAGAGACTTGTTTGGATAGAGTTAGCTTTAGAACACGAAGCAAAATATCTTGTAAGAAAGTTGTAGAAGAAATACTATAAATATTAAACTTATCACATTGTTTATTGCAGCAAGATATAAACAAATACAAGCAGATGAACCCTGACTTTGAGCCTCCACCGTTTAAGTCTATTTTAACTAAAGAAGAAAGAGCTCTCAAAGAACGGCTGTTAGATGGAAAACCTGTCAAACCTCCTAATTCTGCTTACAGTTTATTTTCTACAAAGATGCTACAAAGTGAAGAAATAAAAAGTTGTCCATTGAAAGACAGAATGAATTACATTTCAGGTTTATGGAAGAATATGAGTGAGATGGAGAAGAAAGAATATATTGATCAGACAAAACAGGTATTTCATACTGTATTTTCAACCTGTAAAATATATCTTCTAATATGATGTTTAACCTACAGTTAATAGAACAATACAAGTTAGATTATGCAAGTTATATTAAAGCACTTCCCAAAGAAAAGCGCCAAGAAGAATTGAAGACCCTGTCAAAAAGAAAACAGAAATCCATGAGTGAAATCAATAATCATACTCCAAAGAAAAAACGAAAAGAGAAAGCGGTAAAAGTAGAGGTGAAAGAAGAAGAAGAAGAAGAAGAGGTGCAAGAAGAAGTCAGTTTAAGTGAACAGCCTTTGGAAAATGATAATGAAGTTGAGGAATCATTGATGGCTAAAATCGTCGCATTAGAACCTGAACAGCCTCCCTTGTAAGTAAAACGGTACCCATACAGAAATAGACATAATTCATTTCTGCTTAATATATTTCAATTTGTCAGGAATGCATTTGGTTTGTTTCTTAAAAATTNGAAGAACTTTAACGGTCTTGAATGGTTTCATTTTATTGGCCGAATTTGGTAACTCTTTCAAATTAGGCATCTCTATTTCTTCAACGTATCTGTTCAAATTGATCTTATTTTCTATGCAATCAAAGGATTCCCCTCGTTTCTCCATTGTAAATATTTTATAAATAAAATATGACTGCCCAAAATCGCGATGGAAACCGTCAGCTCATTTCAATTACTAAAGCAATCTAGAAAATTAATTAATCAATTACCAATCGGTTTGTTTAGATGCAAAATAAAACAAAATACGTTGAAAACGTTCTCCAACATTTTTTAAAACTTAAATGTCGATGCAGTCGCAGAAAATGTTCTTTGCAAAAGGAAGTCTTTGTTGTTACCTTCCAAGAGGAAACACTTTGAGAGACTGAAAAGGGAGGAACAGTTCAGTCCTGCATAATTATATCCGAACTGAAGTATGTATATGGAACAATTATTACGGCCTACTAATTTATATAACGAAGTCCTTTTGTCAAGAAAGAGAAAGAAAAAAGGGACATCTATTGTTGCCGATGTCGATAAGTGCCCAAAAATGGTAACCCCTACTCGTTCAGCCATGAATATCGAATTGGAAAAAGTTTGTTGCTGTTTTAATCATAAACAAAATGTAGGTGTATATTGTTACAATCTAGCGTTATTATGTAGGGTAGGAATGCTTTATAAACGAATATATCCGGCAACGGCTAGACTGAATCTAACAGTAACATTTATACGTCTATTATAGCTCCCATGCGATAGCCTAATCTAAAACAAATTATAGTTAGGGTGATAAACATTCTGCATCATCTCAATTGAGAGAATCATCATTGAACCCGCTGTCTCATTCGCGATCTGTTGCTATCTTNTATTCTAATATCTACTTTTTGAACAAATAACTTCCTTTGGTATATTATTAGTTACTTGCAGTTCTTTTTTCTACATAATATATTCATACAAGAAATAAAGCTGTTTTAAATTAATAACCATATGAAATAAATGAAGATAAAAGAATGATGAATATTTAAAATTCGTAGCAAACGGTAACTGATCAGTGGAATCATTAAAATGAGAAAGCCTATCAAATTCGCTGACATCTATGATTTACGCCGACAATGAACGCATCTTTTAAAACGCGGACCGCGGACCATAGATTACGCGGACTGTTAGGATTATTTGTTGAACTAATTGTTGTTTACATATATTATGTCTTAATTATGTATATTTTTATTCATTTACAAATTATAAAACATGGTATTTCTTAAAAACTTTATGTACCTATATAAATTCGCTATTTTTTTTTTTTCGCAATAAATAACGATAAAGCTTCATGATTAAAAAAATGTAAAAGAAATAAAATATATGTATATATACGCACACATGTACAAGAAGAAATGAACCACCGTAAACACTAAGTTAGTCCACTATTCAGGAACACACTGTATACACTAAATAACCGCACAAGTTAAAAGTACCTATTGTATGTAACTTATTCAAAGGGCTTCGAATGACTAACTTGAATCCTTCTGATTTTCTAACTCGGTTCTTCTCCCAACAATCATCCACTTATGGAGTACAAATCGGCCGCCACTGGGATAGAAAAAGGGAGGGGATACAAATGTACGTAAAGATATTCCATGCTCCATCCCCATCTCCAAAGATTTTCCGGGAAAACAGCTTTAACGAATCTGAAGACGCAAGGGAAAATGTGCTTAAAACCAGGTGGTGCATATTTATCACAGAAAATGTAAAGGAAAATAACTAAGAATGTTGTATTTAAATTATAATTCCTTTACCCCAAAATTGTATGTTTCAATTTATTTACATAAATGAATATATTGACGATTAACAATTTTTTTATTATGTATCAAAATATGGAGAAATAAACAGCACAGTCTTAATCAATCATTGGTTCAAAAAATGTTACGCATTTTCACATTCTAATACTCATTTTCATCTAACAGTTTAGAAAAAAGCTTTTAAAATTATTCACAATATTTTATAGAATTCCCTAAAATGTCTTTTAATGATTTCAATGATTTAAAAAATAAAATACTTCGCTTCACTTTTCTAATAAACTCAAAAATAAAATTCAAACAATCACATTTATTTATTTAAACGTTACATCCTCTATATCAACTAATTAGCTGTCTGTATATACATAGGTTGAACTTAATAACTAATGTTAAATACTATTATAAATTTAATCTTTTTTAATTTCTTTTTCATGTAATCTTTTGTTTTCTACAGGTTTAATTCTCTAATCGCTTGCAAAAAGTGTGCAAATTTTAGTATATAGGCTTTCTTAAATATTTCAGACACCTGTTTCCAGATTTACTGAACTAATTGTAACTAAAGACAAAAAAAACAAACATAATTTTTTTGCTTCGCAATTACATTTTGAATACGAACAATGCTGCTTATGTTGCGAGATATTGTTTTTTAAAAAAAAGATAAAGACGCACAATTAAAAGAAATTATGAAATGATTCAATTCAATTATGGAACGGTTTTATTCATTAGTGATGTTAATTTAATTAATAAATGACCAATAAAAACTGGTCACATAACGGTTTCTATAGTACGCCTACTAAACAAATAATTAACTAATTTAAAACAAGAATCATTAAAAACAACTTGGCATATA
>NW_020438871.1:116327-120248 GCF_000699045.2 Agrilus planipennis | reverse complement strand
TAGTATGATATTTGTATGTTTAATATATGGTTTACTAAGGCAAAAATTACAGAACCGTCACCCTGATATGCCAAGAAAACCATTATCTTCATACATGATATTCTACAAGAAAAAGAGAGACAAAATCATAAAAGAGAATCCAGGAATGGATATTGTGAGTCTTTAAAATTTAGACCATAATTTAAATTTCTTAAAAAAAAACTCTAATGACTCAAATTTTTATAGACTGAAGTCACAAAAATTATTGCACAAATGTACAAGTCCATATCTTCAGAAAAGAGGCAAAAATACAACAAACTTGCTGCTGAACAAAAAAAACAGTATGAAGAAAAATTACAAGAGTTTTAGTACGTATATTTTTTCTCAAATATTGACCAAAATATTATTTTGTTTTTGCTTTAGCAACCAACATCCTGAAGTGCCAAGACTTGTTAACAAATCTGTTACCCAGGGTCCAAAAAGACCCCTGACGCCATTTTTACTTTTCTTCCAAAGCCAAATTAAAAACATGGCTCCTGAGGATATTGATAAAGCAACCATTAAAGAGCAGTGTAGGGAGCTTTGGAAAAACTTTCCTGATAAAAAGAGACTTGTTTGGATAGAGTTAGCTTTAGAACACGAAGCAAAATATCTTGTAAGAAAGTTGTAGAAGAAATACTATAAATATTAAACTTATCACATTGTTTATTGCAGCAAGATATAAACAAATACAAGCAGATGAACCCTGACTTTGAGCCTCCACCGTTTAAGTCTATTTTAACTAAAGAAGAAAGAGCTCTCAAAGAACGGCTGTTAGATGGAAAACCTGTCAAACCTCCTAATTCTGCTTACAGTTTATTTTCTACAAAGATGCTACAAAGTGAAGAAATAAAAAGTTGTCCATTGAAAGACAGAATGAATTACATTTCAGGTTTATGGAAGAATATGAGTGAGATGGAGAAGAAAGAATATATTGATCAGACAAAACAGGTATTTCATACTGTATTTTCAACCTGTAAAATATATCTTCTAATATGATGTTTAACCTACAGTTAATAGAACAATACAAGTTAGATTATGCAAGTTATATTAAAGCACTTCCCAAAGAAAAGCGCCAAGAAGAATTGAAGACCCTGTCAAAAAGAAAACAGAAATCCATGAGTGAAATCAATAATCATACTCCAAAGAAAAAACGAAAAGAGAAAGCGGTAAAAGTAGAGGTGAAAGAAGAAGAAGAAGAAGAAGAGGTGCAAGAAGAAGTCAGTTTAAGTGAACAGCCTTTGGAAAATGATAATGAAGTTGAGGAATCATTGATGGCTAAAATCGTCGCATTAGAACCTGAACAGCCTCCCTTGTAAGTAAAACGGTACCCATACAGAAATAGACATAATTCATTTCTGCTTAATATATTTCAATTTGTCAGGAATGCATTTGGTTTGTTTCTTAAAAATTATTCTGGAAAAAAGCCGGCAAAAGACGAATTTAATAAACTAAGCCGAGCAGAAAAACGTAAATTGGAAAAAGAAGTGCAAAATTTGAAGAAAGCTTATATCAAAGACTATGAAGAATTTCTGAATGGTTTAACAAAGAAGCAGTTAAAAACTTTTTCAAAGTGGTCAAAAAAGAGGGATGAGAATAAAAAAGATCCTGAAATAAGTAAAATGGGAAAAGCTGAAGTAGGATACTGAATAGATCATCATTTTCTTGTAATATTTACATTACTTATTTTTAGGCCGAAGTATCATCATCTTCTGATTCAGAATCAGATTCGTCTAGTTCATCTTAATTTCTTTACATATTAGTTTGGTGAAAATAGGGACATCACCTATACCTCCATTCATTTTATAAATTTGACAAAAAGGGGTAATGAATGTATTAATCTAAAAAAACTTAATCGATTGCCAGTGAAAGTGACAGTGGTATAATAATTTTTTTAGACATATTCTATTTAAAAATGTTATTTCCAAATGTGTTCGTTACAAAAATTATGTTGAAGTTGTCCAAATTTATTACTTTTAAAAGAAGTATTAATGCGCTTATTCATGTATAAAGATCTGAACAATGGTGAACCTGAATACATATAATTATATCAGCAAAATACATTATCTTGTTTCAGAATTATAGATTTACCATCATTAGTTCATTTGCCTTAAGCAAATGTAATTAATTTATTTGAGTATCAACTTGATTAATTGGTAATAGAAGTATTTCTTATTCTTATATTAGTAAGAGTGTAATTTTTAAATTAGTGCTTTGTGGTACTTCACAATTTTTTGTATGATTCATTATTCTTATCAATTATTTATTGATGTACCTAATTTGGAAAATATTATCCCTAATTTACTGAAATTGTAATGCATTGTGAACTGATAAGTTTTCTGTTTTATAGATTTTTTTAATAAAAAAACTTTCCAACCATTACATTTAGTTTACCTATTTAAACAAAAAATATTTCTTATTCTTTACATTATCGATAGTAAAAGCCGGTATTACTACGAAAGCACTTGGTAAAAGGAAATAGTAACAACATAAATTATCTATCGAATTTTGAGCTCGAAATCCATATTCCGAATTCAAATATTGACTTTTCGCTTAAANGGACCTTAACGACATAAAGAAGTAAAAAATCGCCCATGCTAAAATAACGATGTAATAAATATTCATCCAACAGGACATGACAGCAGCTGCATAGCCGATTCCTAAAAAATTTGTTTGCTAAAGGAGCTATAGAAACACCAAAATATTGCTTCATTTAAAAACTTTATAAAGTTCCTTAACGTTTACTGACGTATATTTGGAAATACCTTTGAAGATTGGCGCTATTTTAAAGACGCCCAATCCACCAATTGTCATCATTTGACCAAGAGCGAGTTCCATAAAGAACATGGGAATTCCTGCTAGGAACAATGTAATGAAATATGGGACGAGGAAGGCTCCTCCGCCATTTTTATAGCAAAGATAAGGGAACCTCCAAACATTCCCCAACCCTATGGCCAAACCAACGACGGAAAGTATGAAGTCTAGTTTGGTTCCCCATGTTCCTCTCTCAGGAAGAACTTTAACGGTCTTGAATGGTTTCATTTTATTGGCCGAATTTGGTAACTCTTTCAAATTAGGCATCTCTATTTCTTCAACGTATCTGTTCAAATTGATCTTATTTTCTATGCAATCAAAGGATTCCCCTCGTTTCTCCATTGTAAATATTTTATAAATAAAATATGACTGCCCAAAATCGCGATGGAAACCGTCAGCTCATTTCAATTACTAAAGCAATCTAGAAAATTAATTAATCAATTACCAATCGGTTTGTTTAGATGCAAAATAAAACAAAATACGTTGAAAACGTTCTCCAACATTTTTTAAAACTTAAATGTCGATGCAGTCGCAGAAAATGTTCTTTGCAAAAGGAAGTCTTTGTTGTTACCTTCCAAGAGGAAACACTTTGAGAGACTGAAAAGGGAGGAACAGTTCAGTCCTGCATAATTATATCCGAACTGAAGTATGTATATGGAACAATTATTACGGCCTACTAATTTATATAACGAAGTCCTTTTGTCAAGAAAGAGAAAGAAAAAAGGGACATCTATTGTTGCCGATGTCGATAAGTGCCCAAAAATGGTAACCCCTACTCGTTCAGCCATGAATATCGAATTGGAAAAAGTTTGTTGCTGTTTTAATCATAAACAAAATGTAGGTGTATATTGTTACAATCTAGCGTTATTATGTAGGGTAGGAATGCTTTATAAACGAATATATCCGGCAACGGCTAGACTGAATCTAACAGTAACATTTATACGTCTATTATAGCTCCCATGCGATAGCCTAATCTAAAACAAATTATAGTTAGGGTGATAAACATTCTGCATCATCTCAATTGAGAGAATCATCATTGAACCCGCTGTCTCATTCGCGATCTGTTGCTATCTTTTTTTTTTTTTTAAT
>NW_020438871.1:102598-111592 GCF_000699045.2 Agrilus planipennis | reverse complement strand
GGATAGAGTTAGCTTTAGAACACGAAGCAAAATATCTTGTAAGAAAGTTGTAGAAGAAATACTATAAATATTAAACTTATCACATTGTTTATTGCAGCAAGATATAAACAAATACAAGCAGATGAACCCTGACTTTGAGCCTCCACCGTTTAAGTCTATTTTAACTAAAGAAGAAAGAGCTCTCAAAGAACGGCTGTTAGATGGAAAACCTGTCAAACCTCCTAATTCTGCTTACAGTTTATTTTCTACAAAGATGCTACAAAGTGAAGAAATAAAAAGTTGTCCATTGAAAGACAGAATGAATTACATTTCAGGTTTATGGAAGAATATGAGTGAGATGGAGAAGAAAGAATATATTGATCAGACAAAACAGGTATTTCATACTGTATTTTCAACCTGTAAAATATATCTTCTAATATGATGTTTAACCTACAGTTAATAGAACAATACAAGTTAGATTATGCAAGTTATATTAAAGCACTTCCCAAAGAAAAGCGCCAAGAAGAATTGAAGACCCTGTCAAAAAGAAAACAGAAATCCATGAGTGAAATCAATAATCATACTCCAAAGAAAAAACGAAAAGAGAAAGCGGTAAAAGTAGAGGTGAAAGAAGAAGAAGAAGAAGAAGAGGTGCAAGAAGAAGTCAGTTTAAGTGAACAGCCTTTGGAAAATGATAATGAAGTTGAGGAATCATTGATGGCTAAAATCGTCGCATTAGAACCTGAACAGCCTCCCTTGTAAGTAAAACGGTACCCATACAGAAATAGACATAATTCATTTCTGCTTAATATATTTCAATTTGTCAGGAATGCATTTGGTTTGTTTCTTAAAAATTATTCTGGAAAAAAGCCGGCAAAAGACGAATTTAATAAACTAAGCCGAGCAGAAAAACGTAAATTGGAAAAAGAAGTGCAAAATTTGAAGAAAGCTTATATCAAAGACTATGAAGAATTTCTGAATGGTTTAACAAAGAAGCAGTTAAAAACGTTTTCAAAGTGGTCAAAAAAGAGGGATGAGAATAAAAAAGATCCTGAAATAAGTAAAATGGGAAAAGCTGAAGTAGGATACTGAATAGATCATCATTTTCTTGTAATATTTACATTACTTATTTTTAGGCCGAAGTATCATCATCTTCTGATTCAGAATCAGATTCGTCTAGTTCATCTTAATTTCTTTACATATTAGTTTGGTGAAAATAGGGACATCACCTATACCTCCATTCATTTTATAAATTTGACAAAAAGGGGTAATGAATGTATTAATCTAAAAAAACTTAATCGATTGCCAGTGAAAGTGACAGTGGTATAATAATTTTTTTAGACATATTCTATTTAAAAATGTTATTTCCAAATGTGTTCGTTACAAAAATTATGTTGAAGTTGTCCAAATTTATTACTTTTAAAAGAAGTATTAATGCGCTTATTCATGTATAAAGATCTGAACAATGGTGAACCTGAATACATATAATTATATCAGCAAAATACATTATCTTGTTTCAGAATTATAGATTTACCATCATTAGTTCATTTGCCTTAAGCAAATGTAATTAATTTATTTGAGTATCAACTTGATTAATTGGTAATAGAAGTATTTCTTATTCTTATATTAGTAAGAGTGTAATTTTTAAATTAGTGCTTTGTGGTACTTCACAATTTTTTGTATGATTCATTATTCTTATCAATTATTTATTGATGTACCTAATTTGGAAAATATTATCCCTAATTTACTGAAATTGTAATGCATTGTGAACTGATAAGTTTTCTGTTTTATAGATTTTTTTAATAAAAAAACTTTCCAACCATTACATTTAGTTTACCTATTTAAACAAAAAATATTTCTTATTCTTTACATTATCGATAGTAAAAGCCGGTATTACTACGAAAGCACTTGGTAAAAGGAAATAGTAACAACATAAATTATCTATCGAATTTTGAGCTCGAAATCCATATTCCGAATTCAAATATTGACTTTTCGCTTAAATTATGTAAGAAAAGCTGAAATATTAAATTAGTATAAATATATTTGTTTCGGAATAATGCCTCTATCGGTCTTATAACAATATTGGAGAAAAGCTAATTATATATCTTTGAAATGGACATTTTGAAATAATAAATTGCATCAAGGGATTATGCAGTACAGTACATTCTAAAAATTTTGAACTCCGATTTAATCATACAATATATTGAAAAAAAAAGCAATGAAGCCGTTACAATATATACAGATTTTATTATGAAAAAACCAAAATCATCAAAGAAAGATAGGTAATAGACTAAAGAGGATTTATTATTTGCGTAGATCAATGTATGGGAGATAACAGTTCTTCGCTTTTTGTATTATAATTACGACAGAAGTCTATTTCTAATTAATATTGATCAAACTTTAAAAAATACTGCATGCAGTTTTTACAAGAATGTCAGAAAATAAGCCCATTTTTCGATGTTAGTGCAACACCTCCACTGCATGTAAGAAGTGAAAAGTGTAAAGCAATTTTCAGGCATAGCGTGATAGAAATTAAATTGAAGTGTCTACTCTAATCACCCATTGGCACTAATAACGTACAGTTTTCTAAAATGGTGAAGTACCTGACTGTTTATTATCGCAACATCAATTTCTGTACCTTACACTACCATTTTCTAACTAATTTTCCATTATATATTCTAATTATCATTTATAATTATCTCATGTATTTAATTTAATGTATAGTAAAAACACTTATTTTAAATGAAATTAGATATACAAAGTTTATCTCTGTTTCGAAAAATAACAAGCAGCTTTTTTATATTTAGACATTCATAGTAATATTCTTTTCTTTAAATTACCATATCAAGGCCTCATGAAATAGTTTTGAGTATTTCTTTTTTGATGTAAAACTTTTTATATTACTGTATTTTTTAAAACGCTTCTGTTACCAAATATAATATATACAGGGCGATCGAATAAATGCGATAAGCGAGATGCTAAATTTTTTAAAATATAGTTTTTTACATTTTATATTGCAATTACACGTTTATGTTTGTTTTTTCTATTAATAGTAAATATCTGTTCCTTTTTAATCAGATGTTGGAATTGGACTTGTGGTAACTAGTAAACCTAATCAACTACAATAATGTCAGGTAAAAGGATTGTACATTATTATTAAATCCAAAATTAAACATTGTTTTTATTATTTTTGGATCTGTTTCTTTTGCCCGTACCTTTACAGTGCTTATGTTAAAATTTATCGAGTAAATTTCTAACAAATAAACTACCTAGTAGTTAAATAACGTGGAAAGTTCACTATCGCATCTATTTAAAATTCTCTACAAAACAGATGCCATTTCTGATAACATTTCACACGATTTCACTTACTTTGAAATTCTGCTAAAGCTCACTAGGTCAGCAGCTTTCAAGCAACGCTTTTAACACGAAAGCTCAAACCAAAAATAGCCAGTAATTATTTAGTCATGGAGCTTTATTCTGTTGCTTGCGATCCATTAGACCACACTAGTATATATCGTCGCCTGGAAGAAGGTTTCACAAAAATCATTTACCTACTTCAACTGAATTTTTAATTTATTTAATCCTCAAAATTCTTTAACTTCGTATTGTATTTTATTTTTACAGATAGTGAAGATAGCGATGGGGAAGCTGGTCTTGGGAATGTCAATAGGGCAATCATGAGACCTCCGGGTCATAGTGGTAAAGCTAAAAGAGGACATTTATGTTTTGATGCTTCTTTTGAAACAGGGAATCTTGGAAGAGTGGATTTAGTTAATGAATTTGAATATGACTTATTTTTGCGCCCCGATACATGCAATCCGCGGTTCCGATTTTGGTTTAATTTTACTGTCGAAAATGTTAAACAGGACCAAGTACAGACACAAATCACATTAAAGTAATAGTTTAATCAAAAATATATTATTATATTTCAGAGAGTTATCTTTAATATAGTGAATATGAGTAAGTGTAGAACGCTTTTAAGCGAAGGAATGACGCCTTTGGTTAAATCCTCAACGCGGCAAAAATGGTAAACCCAAATTTTATACCAATAACAGGAAACAAAAGATTTTCTTTTAGGCAGAGAATACCAAAGCGTTATGTATTTTACCATCGTTCGCCTTATCACCGAGGGAATTATATTTTGAGTTTTGCGTTTGGTTTTGACGAAGATGAAATATTCCAATTTGCTCTAACAGCTCCTTACAGCTATTCAAGACTTCAATCATACTTAACAAACTTGGAATGCAGATTACCAAAATCGAACGAATTTTTTCACAGAGAGCTTCTTGCACAAAGTATTGTACGGTATTATAACTAATTTGCAACCACAATTTTTTTAATTGATAACACATTCTAGCAAAAGCGACGCCTAGATTTAATAACCATCGGCCAAAAACCAAAGTCGCAAGAAAAACAGAGGGTAGTAGCAATAATGGCTAGAGTTCATCCTGGAGAAACTCCTGCAAGTTACATTTGTCAAGGTTACTATAACATACACGTAACTATCCAGATAAAATACACGCATTCTTGTAACCAATCCTTCTCTATTCATAACATCCACGAAAACATTATATATATTCAATTTTCATTACAGGGTTAATGGAAATATTGGTTAGCGCACACCCTCTTGCAAGTATACTACGCGAAAATGTAGTTTTCAAAATTGTGCCGATGTTAAATCCTGATGGCGTTTTCGTAGGTAATTTTAGAAGTTCTTATATGGGGTTCGATTTAAACAGATCTTGGCATTTAGCAACTCCTTGGTGTCATCCAACCATTAGAGCCGTCCTAGATATGCTTCTTGATATCGATAAAAGTGATGTAGGGCGCAAAACATTAATTCTATTACCAATATCATTATTCATATTACTTTCAGAACTTCCAGCTAGATTTGGTGCTAGATCTTCACGCGCACACAAGTTTGAAAGGGTGTTTTATATATGGAAACTCTTATGAAGACGTTTACAGGTACAAATATTGAAACAAATTTTTCAATGCATAACACATATTTCCAGGTTCGAAAGACATATCGTCTTCCCTAAAATTCTAGCGTCACTTTGTGACGATTACATGTCATCAAATACAATGTTTAATTCGGACATTAATAAAATTGGTACATCCCGAAGATTTCTTTGTTCGGTATTGAGTGAAAGAGTAAACTGTTACACATTTGAGGTATCTGTTTATGGTTACTCCTTAAAAGGATCTGATATAACAATCCCTTACACGGAAGAAAGTTGTATCCTTCAATCAATTACGAACAATGACTGAAATTAATGAATAAAATTTTGTTAGTAGTACAATTAATTTCCCTTAACATTAGATATGAGATGTGGAAGAAATTTGGCAAGAACCTTTCTGGAGTACTACAGGGCAACTGGTTTAATACCGCTTCATGTACCAACTCAAATATCCGACAAAAAGAGGAAAAAATTCAAAAGATTCAAATGTAAATCCAGAGAAACTTCCAATTCAACCCGCGAAACAGTTCGTAACCAAGCCACTTTAAAATACACAGATTTACAATTAAATTACGACAGCGAAACTTCAATAGAAGACATATGTTCCAGCATAAAAAATTTTTTTAGTAGTCCAGCAAGAAATGATCAACAAAAATATGCTCAAAGGATACACAGCGTAAAAAAATCTGCAAATTCTGTGAAATTTATAAATCAAAACACGTCTTCTCCACCTCCACAACCACCAGCCCCCACACTTATTTGCATACCTCAACCGAGTTTGTCAATAATCGATTTCAATTCCATAATTAGGGACAGTTTTGAGGAAAAGATATAAAAACTAAAAAAAAAATATTCGCTAAAGAAATTTAATTATTTAAAGTTCTGACATAGGACAGACGATTAATATTGGAAAAAAACCATAAAAATTACATAACTTTTCTCTCCTTTTTTGTCATAATAAACGATTTTAGAAATACTCGCTTCTTTTAATAATAATTTTAAATAAATCATTATTACAAAGTTAAGCTATTAGCTGGAAAAAACAAACTCACCTGAAAATACACAATTAATGAAAAAGTACTAAACATGAAAAAATGAAAAAATCAACGTTTAAAAATAAATAGCAACTAATTAAACATAAATCAAAATAAAATAACAACTTTTCCTACATTAACGTTAACAAGCACTGCAGTAAGTATATTTTATGATCTTAATACCTTACTTCTAAAATTTAAAATCGTGCTCATTGGGTATCATATTATTGTGTCTCATTCTTAATAATATGCCCGTTAAATATAATGCAGTACTTCTTCGAACGTTAATAAAGAAAATATTAATTTTTAATACAACATACACATCACTCTGTTGTTTTTTTCGTTGCATTTTATTTCCCTTTCTTTTATTAAAGGGTAAATTAAAAAAGAATTCATTATTTCTAGTTGTTTCTAAAACAGAAAAATGAATTTTAAAAGCACAGCTATCGCGATAATGTGAACTATGTATAACGGAAACCCCACATAATATGGTCAGCATATTATTTATGCTTCTTTATTACATAATAAACCTAACGACTTCGACTGCATAAAAAAACAAGTAACCTCGATCTATACAGTTCACCGCTTCGAAAATTAGCCCGTATCTTTTTTAAGGACAGTCTATGTCTTAATTTCATACAAATGAATTTCAAAAATCGATAATGTAAACAGCTATTGTCTACTTGGGTTCATACTATCGCGATTGTACTGTACAAAACAAGAAGTAATAACATCGTTCTACCTCTTTAAAATGGTATGAACGTTATCTTGAACTCTTCTATTTTTTAAAACTCGTCAATCATGAAATAAACTTGGTCAGAACCATAAATTTTTTTTCTATATACATCGCAGTCGAAAGACTTAAAAAACTAAATTAATCTGTAATGGAAGATTGTTAAATTAATATCTATGTAAAAATAAACATCGAATTTGGCACGATAACTAATTGAAGCACTTATTCTTTTTCGGAAAGTTCTTGGTAACGAGCATACATCNAAAAAAACTCAAATGACTCAAATTTTTATAGACTGAAGTCACAAAAATTATTGCACAAATGTACAAGTCCATATCTTCAGAAAAGAGGCAAAAATACAACAAACTTGCTGCTGAACAAAAAAAACAGTATGAAGAAAAATTACAAGAGTTTTAGTACGTATATTTTTTCTCAAATATTGACCAAAATATTATTTTGTTTTTGCTTTAGCAACCAACATCCTGAAGTGCCAAGACTTGTTAACTAAAAAGCACATTAGCAAAAAGCTTTACCGAAAATTTGAATCGATTTTTATTAAAAAATTCATATTAGAATATATACAACTAGACAAGCACCCTAATACTACTACTACTAGTACACTGAGATAGATATCCGGTCACATGACATGTATCCTGCTATTGCTACTTCCTTTCTCGTCGCCCCTAAAGGATGTTCCTAACTGGGAAATGAGTTCTACAACGCAACTCGATCATATATTTATATTTAAATACTAATATGATATTCTTTTTTGACACTGACTCATTATCTTTAAGTCACCATTTAGTCTCACGATACATTCTTTTAATTATCCAATTAATATTTATTTAAATTGATTGCATAAAACATCATCAATAATATTACGTACATAAATATTTCGAATATACAATGAAAAGAAAACAATTATTCTGCATAAACTATAAAATTCTTGTTTTAAATACAACATGTTGTTCTCAGATAAATGTTAAAAAACATAAGAAACTGCTTAATTTTAATTCCTCCCTACTTTAGAGCACTGTATCAATGTATTTATTCCTAATAACTTATAGTTTTGCTTAGAAGAAATTGTTACTCTGCCTCTTATTTGAAAACACAGTATTTACGATTTTGAAAATCGTATGACTAACATTTTATGCAATTTATTATTTTGTGAATCTTATTCTAATATCTACTTTTTGAACAAATAACTTCCTTTGGTATATTATTAGTTACTTGCAGTTCTTTTTTCTACATAATATATTCATACAAGAAATAAAGCTGTTTTAAATTAATAACCATATGAAATAAATGAAGATAAAAGAATGATGAATATTTAAAATTCGTAGCAAACGGTAACTGATCAGTGGAATCATTAAAATGAGAAAGCCTATCAAATTCGCTGACATCTATGATTTACGCCGACAATGAACGCATCTTTTAAAACGCGGACCGCGGACCATAGATTACGCGGACTGTTAGGATTATTTGTTGAACTAATTGTTGTTTACATATATTATGTCTTAATTATGTATATTTTTATTCATTTACAAATTATAAAACATGGTTTAAAATAATTATTTTCAACAGAACAATTTAATTTTAAGTGATTTTTAATAATTTTTGTTTGTTGGCGGTATTGAGTTTCACAAGAGGCAACAGAGGTAATATGAAGCATGTATATAGTACTAATTTTTATTAATTCGCTTATTCCTATTTTGACTGTATGAAATATAAATTGTTACTTTGATATGGTATTTATCAATTAAAAATAATACAATGCAAGTTTAGAGTTGTAAATGAATAAATAGTATAATTGGGGAGTTTATAATTCAAACATAACCTCAGCATAAATTGCTTTAATCGGTTTCAAGAACACTTTGTAGAGTTGCTTTTCTATTTGTTATGAATAGAGTGTAAGAAACTAATGGTTTTAACCTTCGGAACTGAATATTATCGTTTTAGAACTCTGCTGAAGTTGATGACCAAGATATGGGTTCTAAACGTAAGGATAGATCTGAAAAAACAGATGAAGGGGAAAAAAAGAAAAAACATAAAAAGGTCAAAATAAAAGAAGAAACCGCTAGTGATATTGAAATTGAAGACTCCAAAGTTAAAGAGTCAGATCACATAAATGTTTTCAAAGAAGAGCCAATAGAACATGTCGACCATGAAGATAGTTAGTACACAAAAGTGTGAAATAAATGTTATTTATTAATATTTTTACAGATGAAACTATTAATATGCGTGAAGAGGATCTATCAGAGCTTTTTACTAAAATAGAACAAGTTCT
>NW_020438871.1:80064-99188 GCF_000699045.2 Agrilus planipennis | reverse complement strand
CGCTTCTTTTAATAATAATTTTAAATAAATCATTATTACAAAGTTAAGCTATTAGCTGGAAAAAACAAACTCACCTGAAAATACACAATTAATGAAAAAGTACTAAACATGAAAAAATGAAAAAATCAACGTTTAAAAATAAATAGCAACTAATTAAACATAAATCAAAATAAAATAACAACTTTTCCTACATTAACGTTAACAAGCACTGCAGTAAGTATATTTTATGATCTTAATACCTTACTTCTAAAATTTAAAATCGTGCTCATTGGGTATCATATTATTGTGTCTCATTCTTAATAATATGCCCGTTAAATATAATGCAGTACTTCTTCGAACGTTAATAAAGAAAATATTAATTTTTAATACAACATACACATCACTCTGTTGTTTTTTTCGTTGCATTTTATTTCCCTTTCTTTTATTAAAGGGTAAATTAAAAAAGAATTCATTATTTCTAGTTGTTTCTAAAACAGAAAAATGAATTTTAAAAGCACAGCTATCGCGATAATGTGAACTATGTATAACGGAAACCCCACATAATATGGTCAGCATATTATTTATGCTTCTTTATTACATAATAAACCTAACGACTTCGACTGCATAAAAAAACAAGTAACCTCGATCTATACAGTTCACCGCTTCGAAAATTAGCCCGTATCTTTTTTAAGGACAGTCTATGTCTTAATTTCATACAAATGAATTTCAAAAATCGATAATGTAAACAGCTATTGTCTACTTGGGTTCATACTATCGCGATTGTACTGTACAAAACAAGAAGTAATAACATCGTTCTACCTCTTTAAAATGGTATGAACGTTATCTTGAACTCTTCTATTTTTTAAAACTCGTCAATCATGAAATAAACTTGGTCAGAACCATAAATTTTTTTCTATATACATCGCAGTCGAAAGACTTAAAAAACTAAATTAATCTGTAATGGAAGATTGTTAAATTAATATCTATGTAAAAATAAACATCGAATTTGGCACGATAACTAATTGAAGCACTTATTCTTTTTCGGAAAGTTCTTGGTAACGAGCATACATCATTTTTTTAACACAGTCTTTGTATGATTCACCAGCTACAGCGGAATAGGATTTATTGCCTAAACCGACTGTACTATTGCGTTGTTCTGCCTGAAAGAAAAACACATTTAAACAGTTTTAATACTTTCACACAGCAATAACTAAAAATCAGATCTTAATAGAATTATAACTACTCTTTAAATAGATAATAGATTTTACCCTTTGTAATCAATGAACAAATTAGATTACAGATTTACTGTTGAATCTTCTTCTGAAGAAAAATAGTCGTAAAAGGTTGTACAAAAACAAGTTTAACTGAATTTACAATTACTATTATATGTGCCAATGCCCCTTTTTATTACCTGAATGATTGTAGTTCTTCCTTGATTGGTTTTGCCAAGACCTTGTCCTTCCATCCATCCCATTTTCTGAAGAAGTCGGTTACCTACGTTGTCAGAACCAATTGGTTCCATAACAGACGCTGAAGGAGGTGGAAGATTATCAACCAACTCTCTAGTTTTTAAATACTTTTCTTTCAACTTGCTCGGTTGAGGTTCATCAGTATCACCATACTTCATTCTTCTTTCTTTTGCCCTATCCCTATACACGATCTTTAAGCCAGAACTGTCACTTTTAGACAATCCTCCCTTTTTCGCAATCAAATTCTGTTTATGCAAGTTGGACAATTTCGCATGTTTCGTTAAAGCATCTGCCGAACTTAGCTGACGTTTACAAAGGTTACATATTAGTTTCGTGTAATCCAAGAACTCCAAGTCGTCCATAGGTGTTTCGTCTTCGCCTGAAGATTCGCTTTCTCCCCCATATGCAGCTACTAGTGGCGTTGCCTGAACCGGAGCCTCTACAACAGGCACCTCTGGTTTAAAACTCGTCGCAACTATAGAAGAATTTGAACCATTCTTCTTCTCCAATACGGAGTACCCAATATCAGCAGCTGCTGTAGTTGCGATTCCAAGGGCCCCACCGACATCTATATTCTTAATAGTCGTAGATGTCTCTTTCCTCTGATTCAAAGTTTTCGCCCAACGCTCCATGTCTTTTGCTATCTTTTTGGCAACTTTTACTTTGTCTTGTTTCTCAGATTTGCTCTTTTTCGTTTCTGGTTCTGCTGTTATTTCTACTGGTGTTTGAAAAGTTGTGTAGGATGAATCATAAGCAGGAGCCAAGGCGTACGTCAACTTATCTTGATCGTAATAAAGGTACTTTTGAATGACACTATTCCAGTAATAAGTCGAATTAGGATCATAATACAGTCCTGTAGTCACGTCATAGTAATATCCACTGCTCTTATCGTAAGTAAATTTTGTACTATCTGGTATAGCTGAAATAATTTACAAATGTATTATTCAAACTTATATTTTCATTTCTTTTTTGTACAAACTCACGGTATTTTTTTCCATCGGTGCCAGTAGGTACTGTCATGTGCGTGGAGTCGTAGAATGTTTTACTGGCTTGCATCTGTTGAATTGCAGACTGTGCTACAGCAGCGGCTGCATTTGCGGCATCCATTTGATTTTCTTGCAACGTGATGGAATGTCCATTATTTATTTGATGTGTAAAGTATGTCTTATAATAGTCATAAAACTGATGATATTCAACTACTGTTTTCGCGTAACGACTAGCTGAATATTCTGCCAACCTATCCACATCACTGAGGGCGTAGGTACTTGGCTGAGCTGCATTTGGAAAAGCAGCACTTTCTGCCTGGTCATAGGCTTTTTTTGTGTCACCCATTTTGTACTTGCAATAAGAAATAATAACTGCAAATTTTAAAAGCAATTAAATTACATCACTACTCAATAATACTTACTAATGTTTTAACTGAATTAATAAGAAATTAAGTAATGTTTCTATTTTACATATTAGCCGGAAATAACGAAACAAAATACGATCGTAGCACATGCCCAAGTTGTTTGATAATAAAACGAAATACAAGAACAATAAATCACGTAATATTATATTATACACCTCGAGATGTTTTTTAATTTATGCAGTGCTATACATGGAAAATAGTGTTTATAAATTATTTGAACAATATATCTACAGTATGGATGTTTGTATACAAGTGTTTCCTTTAGCTAGAATATGAGAAAAGTTCTCTGAAGTCACTGACTAATCTTAACTTAATTCAAAATAAAGCCTGAATTCTTAATAAGCTGAAATTTACCTGTTTTTCCATCTATAGTTAAAGGTGGGTTTAAATTAGCTAAGGCACCATGTAATGCTAAGGCATCTACTGTACTTTCGGTACCCAAATAACAAATTCCTCTAGAGGTTGATGTTAAGGGGTCTCTGCCAATACATACTCCACTTATAGTTTTCACCAAATCGGAAACTTCTGTATTCAAAATTTGCATAACTGAGTCTTCTGTAGTTAAAGCATCCAGATTTCTTAACATGATGGCTGTAATATCAAGACAGAATTAGTTGTGAATGCTTTATTATCCCAAAGACGGACTAACGTCATGGGAAGGATAATTCGACATATCATCAACGATTTTCATTTTTTATTGCATGACTATTATAAAGTGATTTACATAGTTATCCCTGATAAAAAACAAAAATGTTTTAAACCGCTTTACTACATGATTTTATTTCCACCTATCGTAACTACGAATAATTACACAGGTCAGTAGTTTACAACATACAATAAAAAAACATCATACCAAACAATATATAATACGAATGCTTTTTTATTTATTATTTTTGACATTCGTTATATCACGACGTACAAATCTGAGTTATTACTTCCCAAAAAGTAGTACAGGGAAGTGCCAAAAAGCACGTAAACACATTTTTGAAATTTTAATCAATAAGCTATACGTTTACCAAAATTTATTAAAATGGTTTTTATATTTTTATGGGATCCTACAAAATCGTTAAATATCAGATAATACTTCCCAGAAAAGTTAGTACACAGGGAAGTGCCAATAAAAAAATACGAAGCATATAATTCGTTCTGTACAAAGGGGATTAATAAACATACATTATACGAATTATATGAAAATATACGCAGTACAGGTCCCAAGAACACAACATTTCCTGTAAGACGTATACATAATGGTCTACCTTGATGCCAACTCGCCCAATTTTCAATTCACTTAGAACTAATCTATAAGTCGAGAACTATAACAGGTTTATTCATAAAATCTAGGTCTTCAAAAGGGGCTTATTAAATATGCAAAATTGCAAATAATACATGTAGTTATAGGGGTCGAATGTGGCTGACACATTACCATGTGTCTAGATAAACAAATATGTTTGTTTATGATATTTAAAAATTCTGTTTTTATAGTACTAGTTGTTTCTGATAGGAATATAACACTAATGTTAATGCTAAATAAGTTCATTAACCAAACTGAAAAACACATAAAGGTGTTCCAGGTAAGAAATGTACAACCTTTAATGTCAATGAAATAACTTGAGTGTTCGTGGCCAGTTTCAATTGTTAAATGATTTTCCAGTTTTGGTGATCATAGTCGTAAAAACAGACATCAAGCTTGAATGATTAATGTAAACCAAAATAAGGTACAAATGAAACCTAAGAATGCGAGGCTCAACTTACTTTTGGTAGCATAGTTACAAACTTCATCGCTACCACTTCCACCTTCTTCACTTTCTGTGCGGGAAGCATGACATTTGAAGCAGTTGTCTCTTCTCTTAAAATTCTGGGCCCCACACTGTTAAAATACAAATTATTTTTCCTTCAATAATTCACATGAGAATTAAAAAATTTAATTTACCTTTATACAAAACCAATCAGATGATGCCTTGTGTGAAGGGGGCTTTTCTGAGCTCTGGCAAAGTTCCTTTGGAATACTATATTGCATAATAGCACGATAGTTGTCGTGAAGCATGAGGATGCCCTGTAAATACAAACTTATATTGCTTTATGTCTAATATATTTTTCCCACCCCTCTTTCTAAAAGAGACATTTTTGCTGTTGAGAAGCAGGAGGTGTTTACTATTTTGTTCGTTTATTCATCTTAAAATTTAGAATTTGAAAATGTTCTGATACCCAGTTAAAGCACAATTGTTTAATCGTTACAGTAAAATAACAAATCCGAGTGTATTTGCTTTTTTTTTTCAAGTCGGAAAGTCATTATTGCAAAAAAGTGAGTGATTAAAGTCTGGTACCAACTGAACAGATCCTTTTCAAAGTTAAGATACCTGCTTCATGTCCATCCAACGAGTGGCCTCAGCTAGCGTAGTAAACTCGACAAAGGCGAAACCGCGTGATGTACCTAAACAGCACAATAGATACCAATGGCATTACCTGAGCCTTACGAGCCAAAAATGCAGAAATATGACCTAAGAGCATTTATATTTCCTGTACATACAAAAAGTCGCCATGATTACCTGTATCTTTTTTCCTTATGAGTCTGATGTCCTTTGGCATTAATCCTGCTTGCATTATATCTTGGCGAATCTAAAATTATTTTTTTTATGTAAAATAAATAACTACTTAGTATAATGAGAGCATACATCATTTTCGGTAATATGTAGAGCAAGTCCTCTAATCATTATAGTGTTATTTGGGGGTTGGCTTTTGTATCCAATGATTTCGGAGCCACTTGCACCTATCACTGCTCCATTTGGGCTTCGCTCACTGTTAAAATCATACAAGTACAAAATACATATTATAATCTATTCCTGTCAAGATTGTTTCACTTTTCCTGCTATTCCATTCATACCTATCGACACTATCCCTATCATCATCACGGTAAGACCTTTCACGGTCCCTAGCTTTTCTTTCAACGGATTTTCTTTCCCACCTAGAATTACTATGAGATCTTCGATCACGAGTCTTTCGATGGTCTCTTTCTTTATACGAGTCATAGTCTCTATCGCGGTGAAAACGGTCTTTTTCGCGACTCCTTGATCTGCTTCGGCGGTTACTCCGGGGCTCCCACGGCGATTCTCTTTTTCCATAGCTTCTATCACTGTCGTAGTCACTGTCGTGTCTGCCCTTTTCTTCTACATTGTACTCATAACGATCTGAAACAAAAACGAATCGTTTTTAGTAACACGTCCAACAATTCTTCAAAAAATATACAAAATAGTATACAAAATAATTACCTAAAAATGCATTAGATAGCAATTCTAGATAAACAGTCATATTTGTTTTAAATTTTAACCCTAAATCTCTAATGTTCACCCGGTTGCAGTTTAAGAATTACAACGCAATAATACTAAAATCATAGAATTAGTAAAAATCGTTAAAAATTGTATGTTATTTCAATGGTCAGATTTCATGTTCAGTATGTCTTTAAATTTCGGCAAAACCGTTAAACCGGAAAACTTAATAATAACATATGTTATATATATTAAATTAGCTAATACAAAATAGTGATTGATATGTGGACAAATGTACTACTCGTCTTATTTTTGAATTGTAATTAGTGAAACTATAACGTGGTGAAAGTGCTTGTTAGTTAATTACTGATGTGCGACCCCTTCCCAAAGCATGTGAAAAATGGCGTCTTTAGAATGCTGTAAGTAAAATATTTTCGTTCTTTTTCCCTGTTTCATATGAAACCTCTTCAGTTTTATTTCAATACAGTACTGTAGAAGACATGTATCTACATTTCTAAGCGTCACCCAAGCCGTTCGGGTTTTTATGGTTTAAGATCTGAGGGAGGGGGCACACACAATGATCTACAGTTTATGGTGCCTCTAAAAAAGCAAAAATTGAACTTAAGCCTCCCTGTTTGGAAGACCTCTGTGCATATCTATCCAACTTTTAGATTACTGAGCATTAGACAGAAATTCTTCTATAAACTGTCTCGATTACTTTTGCAGGTAATTGTTCACTTTAGGAACCAGACCTGCGATTTTCTTGAAATTTTACTATGTTGAACAGTTCACCGTGCTGATTAAAAATATCCTTGTATGTTGAGTGCGGAAACAACTCTTTTTCATATTTTCTGAGGTTTGAAAAAAATAAGAAAAACAACCCAACTCAATCCACAGTAAACTAAATCAACCAAAAATAAGAATGTTTATCTTATCATCATCAGTGTAAACAAAAGAAATTGTCTTAATACTCACGCTTTATGAGTGTTGTATTACTTCACCGTAGCCTAACCTACCCATGTAACCTTTTGATTGCCTTGGAGCATAAGGTTATGACAAGAAAAACAAGCCACTTCGTACATTTCTGTTATTTGCAGCAATGTGATGCACAAAAAATCCTGATTGGGTTGAATTGGGTTGTTTTGCTTACTTTTCTTTCAAACCTCTAAAACTATTCTAAAGACTAGTTTCCGCACCCAACATACATATATTTGTGTATATTCTTAATTAGCACTGTAAATTGTGTAACATACAAAAAACAAACAAAATCAGAAGTGCATTTACTCATGGTGACCTTTATCTGTTAACAATCTTCAATGATTAGAACCTCCACTTCCTGTAACTTATTGGAAAAAATACTTTGTTATATTTACAATATAAAATTAGAAGTCAAAGGCGTTTCACAAATATCGTTAAATACGGTCCTGGCGTTTCCCACTGTTTTGGACAAAATGCTTCGGCGTACCTATCTATAGGACAGTCAATTGTTTTATTGTTTCTAGATATTTTTCTATACAAGTAAAAAGGAATTCAAATAGTTGCCACGAAATTTTGAATATTAATAATCATTTACTTATGAACTAATAAATATAAAAATAAATTCAACTAGAATATAGTATGAAACAATAAGAATACCAATAAAAACGTAATTATTTTTAGAAATTTCTAGAAGATTACATTTACAAATGAATCGAAGTAAACTACTTACTTAACTTACTGGTTTTATGAGATTTGTAGCCATTATGTTTACGATAGTGTGGAGATTTCGAACGTGATCGACTTCTTTCGATGTAATCAGGGGAAATTCTTCGATTGTCTGGAGATATGGACATACTTTTACCCCTAAAACAGTCTTTATTCCTTTCCATCTTAGCTCTAGACTAAACACACTTTTTAGGCGAAAAATGCTTTTGTTAGCAGACGTTTCGATTGAATTAAGTTGTGTAAGATTTAAACTACGTCATTTGCTTAGAAATTGAAAAATTTCACATCTACTGATTAAATTTGTCGACATAGGTGACTTTAACACAATCGATTTTATAAAAGAAACACTAAATAAGTCTTCTTCACGTTTTCACTCACTTAATCGATCCAAAAACTCTTAAAACGTTTCCGTTTACAGGCGTTGCGCACCAAGCGGCCAAGCGCATTTCTGTTACCAACACATACAAGGACAATGTCGTTCTATAAAAGAACTCCCAACATTAAATAGAATAAGACTGAACAAATACAAACAATTTCTAAAACTTGGTGTTTCTCAAAAACATCTTATCGTTTTTCAGAAAAACAAAAAACATAAAATTACTGCTTTATGAAATAATCAATAATTTTTAAAAATATACACCGACAAAATATGGCGCCTATATCTTACTCACAACCACATACAATAGACAGAGAGACAAATAGAGACGAGAGACAGTCCAGGATAATTTAAATCATAGACATAACCGGTTTGGCAAATAATTCAGCATGTATATTATAAATTACAGAATACAGATATAAATTCAATAATTAGTTTTGGTTTAGATACCTACATAAAGATATACAACTTTTAAATGGTAGAAGAAGAGCTGAATAATAATAGTACACATAATTAATTTTAAGGTCATAATAATATATACAAAAGAAATAATGAGTGCTGTCAGCACAAGGCAAAGTAGTATTACGTAGTTAGTATCAGCAATTTCATATGCTGAAGTGTACGATGTGTTGCATACCTATTTACAAACAATTCCTTTAAATTTAATTTTTCAACACAATGAAAGTAATTGAACAATTGTTCACTTTCACTCGAAGCAATGGTGTTAACAGTTTCGAGCTCACAATAATTGATAAGGGGGAAGAACTAGTTTCAATAACATTAATTTTTAAGGAAACTTTTATAAAAAACATATGAGATCTGCTCTTGGAACTATTCAAAAACTGTATTAATTTCAATATTAAATGCTTACATTGCTTTATTTAAACAGCATCTCAAGTACGTACAGGAAAATGTTAACTCATAATAAAGTGGCTAGAAATGAGATAACTCTAGGAAAAGCGGAATCTACAGAGTTAAGTGTTTGAATTGTGTAGCGTTCACATCGGAAAGCCAATCGGAAGGAATAGTAAACTTCAACTATCTGAAGCACAATAGAGAAGCATCCGATACGAGAATGTCTTATTAATAATATTATAATCGATAAATAACGAGGTTCATATTTCGCACCNATACAATACACATTCACAAAAAAAAAATAAACACGTTTTTAAATACAAATATGATAATAAATAATATACCCTTTTTTTATATGGCAAAGCACATGCTAGAACATTAAAAAATCATTCACATTATAAACATGTTTACTAACTTTTCATTCAATTTCTGTTGCAATTTATATTTTTCATTACCTTTGCTCCTCGTCCGTTATTAAGTGTGTGTATCCACTTTTTTTGGGTGATTTTTTAAATTTAAATAATGTGCAAATCTTTCTAATGAATGATCTTGTTGAAATCTTTTTAATTTTGACACCGAACTCAGGCATCATTAACAGTAGTAACAACCTGATATTGCTTTCGAAACAAACACTACATTCTTTATACAGCATACAATAAATCAAAACGTCTTCTATCTTTCAAGACAAAGATGATAATTGTTCCTTTTGTAATGGTTGAACAAATATGTTTGTTGAAGACTATTATTTGTTATCATCTCACTCTCCTGCATAGAACTACCATTATCTACATTACTTAATGGCTTTAATTATCTAATAAAGTAGCTCAACAAGATGAAAGTTCAAACTAACTTACCGTCCATTCCACCAGGCTGGACACCAGGCTGGTTAGTAATAGGGCCTCCTGGTCCTGGTCCATATCCCCCTGGGGGATGATACCCCCCTGGTGGAGGACCATAATATCCCTGAACAGGTGGAGGGTATCCTTGTGGGGGAGGATAACCTCCTTGGGAAGGCGGATATCCTCCCTGAGGTGGAGGGTAGCCACCCTGGGGTGGAGGATAACCTCCTTGGGGTGGTGATGGGTATCCCTGTGGAGGTGGATAGCCTCCTGGTGTATAGCCATGGCTACCAGGTGGTGGTGGATCTGATCAAGTTAAATTGGTAAATCAAATGATGAAACTACCCCTTTACCATCCAAATAGTAATACTTACTGGTGCTTGGATACATATTATTCTTGATAAGTCTTTAATTTAAATGTGCATTGTGGTTAGTTAAGTAACAATCTGTCACGTCTATTTCGTACGATTACTTCAATTAACATGCGAAGCACGACAATCCTTAGTTTTTGGGCAACGGGCCAACCAACGCCTATCTAAATTTATATCGAAGTTCTTTGAAATTTTCAGTTTGTAAATAAAACGTAAAACAGTCGAATACGACAGCTAAAATGCAAGTAAATTTCCTGGTTTAATAAAATAAAAAATTAACAAATTTTCTCGTAAATTGCGTCAAGTATTGTACAATAAGCACGATCAATTTAAACTTAAATTCTATTTAAACCAGTTTGCATTAATTCATAGCGTTTCATAAGGTTAAGTACTAAACACAGTACCAGTACAGAACTTTGACTTGTTTGTTTGGAACACGGCAGTAATGTTTTCTTCACTTCATCTTCACTTTACGGACGATAAACGAAGGCTTTTTGAGTCACTTTCTTTCTAATTTTTAACTAGCCTTGACTCATACACAATAGTGGAGATTCGCGAGTTATTTCTGCAAAATCCTCTTACGATTAGTTTGTTAAAATTTGTTTACATGTTTACCAGTGTAATTTGTCACATCGATGATAGGTGTCGACACCCGACACTTACAATTATAATTATGGCTATTTTATTAGAATGTTTATTAAATTACGTTCGTATATTCTAAAAATTCTCATTAAAAAACGGTTTTAACAATTCTATTTCCATTAATTTCATGTATTCTATTAAAATCGATATTTCCAAGTTCAAAATGTCACATTTTCGATAACGTCCTTGCAAGGTTATTTACGTGCGTGTTGTACATGAAATACCTATATAAAATGCCCTCACATTACTTTATATTATGTACTTGCATACACATACAGGTGTGCATAACAGAATATCCTACTCACGCATGAGTAATTAATTTTTAAATGTTTGAACCAGTTTGAACTAACTGTAAATTACTTTTGAGAAATTCCTAATATTGATAGATTTACTGTAAAAGTTTATTGCTTACCATTATTAGTACCGCAAAAACCCAACAACTTAGCAGCTGTAACCATATTGATAGAGGGGTGTAAAACTGACGGTAATATTGATGACAAGAGACTAGAATATATCTGCAAAAATAAATGCATGTTTGCAAAGTTGTGCTCATATTGTCGAATTTACAATTAATATTAAGAAAAAACTTGATAAGAAAGAAAAAATATTTTACACGTATCAATAAAATAACAAATGTGAAAATGATATTAAAATTTACCGATACTTTTTCAAATTGAATTTTAAAGTTTTTTGTGAGCATGGTAACATTTCTATGTCTTTTGATTAGTCAAATCTTAACTACAATTATCAATTTAATTCAACAAAAATGTTCTTCTAATTAAACTAGAACGGACGCCCACGGTTTCGGTAAATTAATGATTATTTGACACTTGACCTCATATTAGTAAGAAAAACAAACACGTGTATCACCCGACTACAGAAGGTATTGAAACATTATGTTTTACGATTAAAAAAAATAGTTATATTTTGTGAATTTTTTTTTTTTTTTCGATTATCTAATTAATAGATAAATATAAATCTGTAATAACTATTGTAAAAAAATGCTTTATTAAAACTAGGAAAATTTCAACATCACAAAAAAAGGGTATATAAAGATTGTAAGCCTACTCCCTCGACTAATATATTGTATAATCTAATAGTCTAAGATATGATATGACTTTTTACAGAATTTTTAGTAACAGTGTAAATGTGCGTTTAGGCTTATAGTAAGGTTAATATTAAAGACCTGAACTGTTGTAAAACACGGGTACTTTTTTATTTATTTTTCGTGGGATAAAATAAAAAAATGTTGTTAGGTTCATCGGGGCAGTGAAATTAACACAGTAGATAAAACCCAAAATTCATTAGTGATCACAGAACATTTCACTGACTCTTACATGAAGAACAACATATGCTTTGAATGGAGAGGAAGTAATTGATAATAATTAAGAGCAGTCTCTAGAATTAACTAAAAACAGAAGCAAACACAACTGCATACATACCGACGCACATGTACATTATACGTAGGTACTTATGAATATTAGAACTTAAGTACCTACCATATCATATATGTATTACGATGATGCGTTTTACTGATTTTGATGTCACAGTTAGGTGAATCAAAAAGTTCAGTTTGTAGTTACGTTAGTTTAATTTAACCCCCATAAACATTAATTCTAAGAAATTAACTCCCTTATAAGTAAATATGACATTTTATCAAAGCAGACACAAAAATTCTTAAAAAAATGTAGGACTTAATTCGGGTACCCCATGAAGTTTTAACAAAAGTGTAATTCATACTTGCAATTATGAAATAAAAAGTATCCTTGATTTCCGAGAAAAAACTTTGATAATGTTAATCAAAACAAATTTTACGAGAAAACTCAATCAACTCAATAACGACCTAATTGAAGGAATAATTTTTCTTCTTGTAATATTTTTTCTTATTACGAAATTATGCCCACGGCCACAATTTTGATTCGCATGCCTTCAAATTAAAGACTCGCATATATTTTCTTAATTTATTTAAAGCATTCTATTTTGAAGTTCACCTTTTAGATAAATATATACATGGAGAAATTAAATAAAATCTTCAGCAACTGTTGACAAAGATAGAGGACAATTTATTCTAACAGTTTATCTCTTTATCCGTTATTTACAAAAAGCAAAGCAAAAACGTGAAATACGATAAACAAAACATGTGCATCATTTAAAAAAATTGAACAATTGCACCGGCGATTGTCAAGCAGTAATAGAGTTCATATCACAGTTAATTAAAATCGAAAAATAAATAAATTCAAATTCAAACATTAGTTTTCTAATTAGTCTTTGTAAATTTGTCCTTAGCCCCTGACAAACATACCTGTTTAATGTAATGGCAACCATATTGAGTAGGGAAACAGCGACATTCCCGTAAAATAGTACTGGAAACAATTTGCATACAGAATCGCCCAAAGTCCAAGCTTCATGGATGAACCTTGATGCTGTCAAGGGTAAATTTACTGAACAAAATAATAGGTCAGATACGCAGAGGGACAAAACAAATGCAGTAGTTGCATGCCCCCGCAATTTTGGACACCGTATTAATGCTATAATAGTCACTAAATTTCCTATAAAAAAAAAGGAACTGTTAGCAAAAACGATGTTGACCAGGATTTGATACGCTATAGTTTTTAATAGCTACTGATTAAAAAAAAAAAAATACAAAATTCAGATTTGTACCATAAAAGTTAGAATCAGTTTTATCGTATGATGCCTCATTCATAAGATTTTATCAAAGATAGCGACAATAGCATGATTTAAATGACGCCATTTTAAATCTGAACGATACGATAAAAGGAATATTCCAAAACTATTTCCTAAATAAATCACTTTCCCTTATAGATAAATAATAATACCTGCATATTAACTTATACACAATAAGTGGATTTCATTTTATATACCACCTACTTTTTTTGCAGATAGTATTTTTTTAAAAAAATGTTGATATGAAGTCCTGCTTAAGTATTGTAATTAAATCGTAAATAAATAATTTCTTTTGTTAATTTGTGTGAGAAACTATACACATATTTATGTAACGCTAGATTACCAATTGTTTTCTTTATTACGTCTTCAGAGGATTGAATAGTGAAATTTAAGAATGCAAACCTTTGTATTTAATATTGATATAATATGATTATCAATTATTTTAAGTTTAAAATACTAAGTTGCTGGTGTGACCAGAACAAAATAATTATTACGAAAAATAGGGTGTCATACGATAAATAAAGTAACTTTATTATTAGAAACATCAATTAAAATTATTATTTTCAATGTTAACAGGAATGCTATTTCTTTGTAATACTTATTTTATTGAAAACTTAACTTTATTTTTATTACAATATGTATCTTGATAACTTTTTACCACATCAATCAGATTTTTTGTAGCATTTAACAAACAAAATTTTTTTAAGAACACAGGAAAATGATTATTATAACATAATATCTAAGGCAGTTTGTTTAAATAAACAATATTACTGTAAAACAATAAAATTCAAATATGAATAGTTAAATGCAATTCACAATGGTACTAAAATTAATAATTATTTACTATTGAACGATAATCTGCAATAGATACCTGTTATTCCCACAATACAAAAAAACACCGCACAAATAGAAGCAAAAATAGTTGTTTCACGGGGGTATTTTATCACAATACTTTTAGTTTCATTGAACATTTTAAAACGTACTCGTAGTGTTGCATTTGCGACGTGTTAAGTTTGCACTAACACTTTAGAAACTTTGACAAAACGGCCTCGCTAGTAAGCCCGATTGAGGATAACTGAATTACTGAATGAATAATCGTATCCCTTCAGATACAAACACACACATACATATTCTCACAAGAGAGGTGGTAATCAAAAATTGAAGTTTGTTTCCAAAAATACGGAAATCATACTCAATCAAGCGGTATATTGTCTACTTAGGGGTGTCTTTTTTAAATATGTAACAGTCAATATTATTGTTATACTATAGGTTTGTTTGAATTTTTGGCGATCACTCATTTAGCAATTACCAAACCCACTATAGTTTCGTTAAAAATTGTACGAAAACGACAAAAAATGCGTGAAATGCGGTAAAGCCGATCGATTTAAGTTTTGAGGGTAGATTTAAAAAAATTTTATCTGACTAATCAGCGGTTTCAAAAATATTAGCGAATTAAAACGGCCAAAAAGGCGTTTTTGCCTAATAAACATTATCGGTGAGGCTGTCTCTTCTCATAATACAATCTTCTAAAACTATCAACCCCTCTAAAAAGATAGAAGGGTACCTTATTCCTTAGCTCTTAGATTTATTCTCAACATTCAGGATGTTATCGTGTAATCGAATGGTATGAGGGTATGCAATGATTAAACGACAACGATACTTATCCGTTCGAAATTTGAACGGGTTCAACTAGTAATATTATAATGCTTTTATTTACGTAAATTTTTCAGTACTTAAGATTGGTATGTAGTTTCAGTAAAGTATTAAAATAATATTATTTATTAGTTTTTACAGGCTTTTTGGATCATTAAAATCCTAAGAAATAGATAAAGGAACTTGGGACCCATATTTTATTTCCCTATGTCTATAGTGGGTACCGTTATCGATAATGCATTTTTAGCCTACTAAAATAACAAAATATTATCTATCTTATTAAAACAGAATTATTAATGAATGTACCCTTTGGAAGTATCGCCATTGACAATGGTATAGAATATAGGAGTTCGATTTAATAAATTTGTCGCTATCTTTAGACAATATTGTAACTAAAAACCACCCGTTACAGAATTGTTTGTCATATTTTCCCGTAGATGGTAGCAAAAGCTATATATTTTATGTTTACTTAATAGCTACAATATAGGTATAGGGCAACATTTTTTTTTATAGAATCATTATTTTTTATTGTCTTCATTGTTTTTATTTTCTTCTTAAGTGATTAAAAAACGTTTTATTGTGAACAATACAACTTTAATAGTGTAAATATAGATACAAATTCAAGATCTGAACACAATATAAAATACCTTACATTATACAGTATCAAATAAATGCAAAAAAATAAAAAACATATAAAACACAAATCGATAAAAACACAGGAGTATAAAATCGTTTACAATGAAAAATATTTTGGTGCAAAAAGAGCATTTTAAAAAATAAGATCGTATTCCTTCATTTGGTATAACGCGATTATATATATATATATGTAATTTGCAGTCAATTGGATTATACATTTTATTATTTTATTTACTCATGGAACCTGGGTGTTAGTTATTATTGGTTTTTTCGAAAAACATAACATCCTAAGGAACAAAAAAAAAAACAAACGTTAATTAATAGTAATAGTAACAACTAAGAATATGCTACTTACTATTAGAAAGCAAGCGCCTAACATAACTGCCTTCATTTTAACATCTAAATCTAATGGGAAGGTTACTCCAAAATAGTCAGCATCGGTAAACATCTCTCTCATTACCCCAGACCATTGCTTTGATATTTTTCCAACTTGAGTTTCGCCATCTCTTGAGAGTATTTTAAATTCGACGTCTCCACAAATACTCATTGTGCAAATAGGTCCTTCTATGCGTAAAACTGTCTCACCAGCGGCATTTTGAACAGAAAAACTAGGGTAACATAAACTCCACTCTTGTTGAACTATTCCTAACAAATTTCCAGGTGGAGCATACACTTCCATACTCTAAAAATGACAAATCAATTAATTATTAAACGACATAATATAAAACAAAATCAGAAAAGAACCTGAAGGCAACATGGAAAACAACAGGAATCGCAGGCAAGGGGGCGATGTAAATGAATAACTTCGTTTTTGTAATTGTCCAATATTTTCATCTCAAAAGGACGTATAGGTCCACAAATATTTCTTGTACAGCAATCAGAATCTTCTACAGCTAAGTAAACTTTTTGTCCCAAACTATTTTTAATGGTAAATTTATTTTTTGTTTCAAACCCAGTCAATGCTAAAAATAAAATATTTATTTATTTTATTTTATTATTTCGTTCTGATATGGGAATTACAAACCTTCTAAAATTTCAACTTTTTGTTTAATGAGTAATTGATCAATCATAGTAAGGTATTCCAATCCGGGTGGACAGTTGATTCCACCTTGAGGTATACTCATCCAACCACCTTAAAACATACAATACACATTCACAAAAAAAAAATAAACACGTTTTTAAATACAAATATGATAATAAATAATATACCCTTTTTTTATATGGCAAAGCACATGCTAGAACATTAAAAAATCATTCACATTATAAACATGTTTACTAACTTTTCATTCAATTTCTGTTGCAATTTATATTTTTCATTACCTTTGCTCCTCGTCCGTTATTAAGTGTGTGTATCCACTTTTTTTGGGTGATTTTTTAAATTTAAATAATGTGCAAATCTTTCTAATGAATGATCTTGTTGAAATCTTTTTAATTTTGACACCGAACTCAGGCATCATTAACAGTAGTAACAACCTGATATTGCTTTCGAAACAAACACTACATTCTTTATACAGCATACAATAAATCAAAACGTCTTCTATCTTTCAAGACAAAGATGATAATTGTTCCTTTTGTAATGGTTGAACAAATATGTTTGTTGAAGACTATTATTTGTTATCATCTCACTCTCCTGCATAGAACTACCATTATCTACATTACTTAATGGCTTTAATTATCTAATAAAGTAGCTCAACAAGATGAAAGTTCAAACTAACTTACCGTCCATTCCACCAGGCTGGACACCAGGCTGGTTAGTAATAGGGCCTCCTGGTCCTGGTCCATATCCCCCTGGGGGATGATACCCCCCTGGTGGAGGACCATAATATCCCTGAACAGGTGGAGGGTATCCTTGTGGGGGAGGATAACCTCCTTGGGAAGGCGGATATCCTCCCTGAGGTGGAGGGTAGCCACCCTGGGGTGGAGGATAACCTCCTTGGGGTGGTGATGGGTATCCCTGTGGAGGTGGATAGCCTCCTGGTGTATAGCCATGGCTACCAGGTGGTGGTGGATCTGATCAAGTTAAATTGGTAAATCAAATGATGAAACTACCCCTTTACCATCCAAATAGTAATACTTACTGGTGCTTGGATACATATTATTCTTGATAAGTCTTTAATTTAAATGTGCATTGTGGTTAGTTAAGTAACAATCTGTCACGTCTATTTCGTACGATTACTTCAATTAACATGCGAAGCACGACAATCCTTAGTTTTTGGGCAACGGGCCAACCAACGCCTATCTAAATTTATATCGAAGTTCTTTGAAATTTTCAGTTTGTAAATAAAACGTAAAACAGTCGAATACGACAGCTAAAATGCAAGTAAATTTCCTGGTTTAATAAAATAAAAAATTAACAAATTTTCTCGTAAATTGCGTCAAGTATTGTACAATAAGCACGATCAATTTAAACTTAAATTCTATTTAAACCAGTTTGCATTAATTCATAGCGTTTCATAAGGTTAAGTACTAAACACAGTACCAGTACAGAACTTTGACTTGTTTGTTTGGAACACGGCAGTAATGTTTTCTTC
The DNA here is from genome assembly GCF_000699045.2 of Agrilus planipennis. Classification (NCBI taxonomy): domain Eukaryota; kingdom Metazoa; phylum Arthropoda; class Insecta; order Coleoptera; family Buprestidae; genus Agrilus; species Agrilus planipennis. The sequence goes on along the minus strand of NW_020438871.1, from coordinate 80,774 downwards.
ACTTCATCTTCACTTTACGGACGATAAACGAAGGCTTTTTGAGTCACTTTCTTTCTAATTTTTAACTAGCCTTGACTCATACACAATAGTGGAGATTCGCGAGTTATTTCTGCAAAATCCTCTTACGATTAGTTTGTTAAAATTTGTTTACATGTTTACCAGTGTAATTTGTCACATCGATGATAGGTGTCGACACCCGACACTTACAATTATAATTATGGCTATTTTATTAGAATGTTTATTAAATTACGTTCGTATATTCTAAAAATTCTCATTAAAAAACGGTTTTAACAATTCTATTTCCATTAATTTCATGTATTCTATTAAAATCGATATTTCCAAGTTCAAAATGTCACATTTTCGATAACGTCCTTGCAAGGTTATTTACGTGCGTGTTGTACATGAAATACCTATATAAAATGCCCTCACATTACTTTATATTATGTACTTGCATACACATACAGGTGTGCATAACAGAATATCCTACTCACGCATGAGTAATTAATTTTTAAATGTTTGAACCAGTTTGAACTAACTGTAAATTACTTTTGAGAAATTCCTAATATTGATAGATTTTTGTAGGTATAATTTGAAATAATACACAACAAAAAATAAACAATGAAATAGCATACAACTGACAATATTACCACTCTTAAATAATTTATGGATTTTATTAGTTTTTTTGTGTGATGAACTTTTAAATGACAAAT
>NW_020438871.1:67037-79961 GCF_000699045.2 Agrilus planipennis | reverse complement strand
TAATTGTCAACACATTGTTTGAAATATGTTGACAATTACATTTAATTAAAATATCCCTCTTTTTATAACTATAAACGTAGATATTATTTATACATACAATAGTAACTCGAATATAAATTTTATTTGCATGGTTGATAAAAGCATATGAAAAAACGCGCTACTATACATATGTAATCGACTTAACAATGAACAAATATAATCAACGGATTCAGTAATTACTGTGCAAGTTTTTCTCAGGGTTTTATCAATTAATTATTTATTTGAACGTTTTTTGTTGGAAAAGCCGCAAAGGTAAAAGCACACACAAAGGAAACTAAAGAAATAATTTGATTTCCTTGAATTCCACAATAAGTATATTATTTAACAGGAACCCAAATTAAAGATTTATTTAAATTATTAACAATAGGGTCATAGTTTAGTAACATTTTGTTATACACATATGATTTATTATTTTTTAATTAAATATTTGCTGAAAATTTGTGAATACAAATTGTTTGAAATTTTATATGTATGGTAATTGAACGGGTATAACAAGTATGTTACGGTCAAATTGAAATACGCATGCCTCGGCTTGTGTCGCACGGGTTCGTGTTAAATTCGGCGTGTGCTCTCCCCTCCCGAGCAGTACGAGTTGCCCATCGTGCTGTTCGTCGTCGAAAAACATTTGTTAGAGTGTGAAGTGTAAGATTGTCGTTTGCTAAGATGGCGGTGTAAATTTTTAAGTGTTTAGTAAAATGGATGCCTTGAAACAAGTTTATAAAAAAGTCGCCTTGTCAAAATTTCGCCACCCCGTGTTTGATTAGTTGTAGTGAATTCGTCTTCGTAAGAAAGACGTAAATAATAGAAGGAACAATGCGCGAATTCAAGGTAGTCGTTCTTGGTTCGGGTGGGGTAGGAAAAAGTGCATTGACAGTGCAGTTTGTGTCTGGTTGTTTCATGGAAAAATATGATCCTACGATCGAGGATTTCTATCGAAAAGAGATCGAAGTGGACAACTCACCCTGTGTCCTGGAGATCTTGGACACGGCTGGCACGGAGCAGTTTGCCAGCATGCGCGACCTCTATATCAAAAACGGGCAGGGTTTTGTCGTTGTATACAGCTTGACCAACCACCAAACGTTCCAAGACATCCGCCCCATGAAAGAACTGATAACGAGGGTCAAAAATACCGAACGGGTTCCTATACTTTTGGTAGCGAACAAGGTGGATTTGGAACATCAGCGGGAGGTATCAACCAGCGAAGGATCAAGTCTAGCCCAGCAATGGGGCTGTCCTTTTGTGGAAGCTAGCGCAAAGAATAGGACCAACGTGAACGAGGTGTTTGCTGAAATAGTGAGAGAAATGAACTTTAATCCTGAAAAAGAAAAGAAAAGCTATTGTTGCTGTACAGTGCTTTAATAATGGGCCTCATTTCCACTCGCGGTGGGAATGCCAATCGTCATAAAGAAAGAAAAACATTTGTGTGAACAATTAGTCAGCTTAAATGTTCGTGTATATCTCCTGTTTGCAGACAGAGACAACATTATATATTTTATTAATGCTCATTTTCTAGTAAACTTGATTCGTAACTGCTTAGAACTGCACAGTACCTATATTTTTATACATTGAAGGAGATAGAGGAAATCTACATATTTTATTTACCTACCAACTCAATTTTTAACTGAATCATATCTTATACTGCTAAGATCTACTTAAATAGATAGTGCCTGATAATTGAAAAACTTGTCTGCTTTTCTACGAATCTGGGCTAAATTTTATTTATTAACAACTTACAACAAAACAATACGTAAATAATTGTTATAAATTGTCGTGATTTCAGCGAGTTTTATCCAACACAAATGGTACCTACAGAATTTATTTTTATTAAAAGCGCCTAGCTTCAGCGAAAGTTTGTGTAGGACCTTGTACTGTATTCTTTTTCCCATTTTCGTAATTATTTCTCGCACGTATACACGTGGAAACCAACTTGTAAGAATGCGAATCGAAATTTCTTGCACAAAATTCGTTGTGGAAATTAATTGAGCATCTTGTTTACTCCAGTTATTTTTCAATACAATTTCTTTTATAAAATGACAAAGTTTTTGATAATACACAAACCACAATTTTTTTGGGTCAATAATACGTTCGATATATTCTTTTAAATGACACTAATAAAGTCAGATTTTAAAAATACAAGAATTATATACTGAGTTATTTTTTTGTTAATAAATTAGTACCTACATATGCCATTTGTTTGCCCACATTCGAAGATAAAGTGCAAGTTATTTCAAAAGGCATAATGTGTGTGGTGGTGCTACAGCTACAATACTAACGGCCTAAGAAACCGAAAAAGTAGTCAGTGGCAGTGACAATTAAATCCGAAAAATTATGGCGACTGCTATAAAAAAAAATAAGCTGGTCTTCTAAGGAATGCCATATAAACGAGGGGAGTATTAGATTAGTTACCGCGTCTGTGTTATTTTCAATTCCATCTGAAATTTGATTTCAACTTTTTATAATGTTGTAATTTTTGTTGTTGGAAAATGAAAAAACAAAGGGGCAGAATACTCCTCTTGCATTTTGCTTTCGCAAGACCAGCTTCCCCGTTGTGCTAATAATCCTTAATTTAGTATATATATGTTGTATAAAACTCATCAATGTATATAACGCAATTTTATCGTAAAAAATACAGACTTGCGTGTTTTGTAAAAAAATATGAATAAATGGTGTATGATTGTAGCGTGTATCGAGAGTTACTAATTAAATGTTATTTGCAACAACCTTGATTGTAGCGTGTATGTCCTCTGAGAGCCAAAAAAGGATTTGTGATATATACTTATTATAATAAAAACCTTTAAATGGAATTATTGATTTTTATTAATATTGTCTCTGGGTTCACACAACACGTTCTTTAAAACTCATTTTGTTTTTGCTATCATCTCCAATTATTAGTTTATTGTCTTAAGGCGATAGTATATAATTTTTTTTACCCCGGATGTCTATTTTACTATGTGAGCTGGTGTTTACCATTGCCTATCACAGAGAAAAGATCAAAATGATGCTATTATCGCAACCCGTGGTATTACTGTAGTTAATGAGGAAATGCATTCATTTGTTTAGTTGGCGCTCATGAAGATTACGGAAATTCCATTAAGATTATCGTAACTGAATTAATAACAATATTAATTATGCGCTAATTATTAATTTCTACTTGTTGCGTGTATACATTTTTAAACACACTAGTTATGTAGAAAAAGAAAATAATAGAAAAGTGCGAGTTTGTTTCGCACGCACAGGAATCCATGGTATAATAGCTTATCATTTTTTTGGTCGAAATTGCAAATACAAGAAACATCGTTTTATTTTTTCTGTAGTATTTTCAAAATTGTTGTTTTAAATTTTTAGAACTTATTGTAATAGATACTTATCTAGGTACATTTCTGAATTTAAAATTTGATGTCTAGTTATAATAATTACAAAAAAAATAAATTTATCTATTTAGATCTAACACCCTGTATCTTCAAGCATCTTTTTTTTTTTAATCTGCAGCGAATGTGCTTGTACCACCCTGTATACGGCCATTACCAGATGTCAATAGTTATGATTGTAGAATAGGTACATATACAGATAAGGCAAAACATTTACTATTACATATTTTTTTCCAACCACTTGCACCTGAAACTATAACCTGCTTCTCTGAAAATTGTCCTGAAGTAACACGCTTCAAACGCTTTAAATTCCTTTCGTTGGGCTTGTATTCGTCTATTATTTATATGAAATGATGACTGAAGGTATTTGTACGAATTCTCCTGTTAACGACCTATTTCCTAAAAGATGATGCCGTCCTTTAATGATTGCATAATATTGCATGTATTGAAATATCTTTAGGTTCGGTTATCAACTCGCCACTGCTGTATATTCGTCCTGAAGTTATACTTTCTTGTCTAAAGAGAAGTGCAGAATAATTTGTTACAAACTGTAATAAGTTTGTCTTGATTATTATAAAGTAATACTTACAGATACTGCCTGGCAGCAAGTTTCTTTTGTAAGTTCTGACCTGATTTAAAATTAGATTTTAATTGCCGTATAATTAAATTGTTCAGTGGTAATAACGGCAATGCCTGCGTCTTTTGCATGTTTTTAGTTGTGGCTTGTTTTAATTGTTATACCTAATTAACTTTTCTTTCAAATATTTATCGTTTTTTGTGTCTTATCAAAAGTAACGTATGGATTGAATTACATTATCAAATGTGAATTTTTTACATTCTTCTGTAAAATAAGCAAACTGCACATCAAAATGTACACGGGTAATACCTTATTGGTAGAAATAGGTCAAAAACCGGAACCCAACATTAGTCTTTGTTTTTTCCCCAACAAATAGTTTTTGATTTGTACTGTTTTCTAATTTTACGTGCCATCTAAAACTGTTTGTAATAGGATGAGTAATCAAAATTAAATTTACGCTCTAGTTATCTCAAAACTGTGCAACATACAGATACAATGTTTACTGATTTTTTCCCAAATAGATGCACCCACACACACATACATATTCAATATATTTTATAGTGCGACTATACAGGGTATTCCAAAAAAAGTGGGTATCCTTTCTGCAGCGTATCTCAAGGCTATTCAGAAAATTAAAATTTCCACGATTTTCGAGTAATTTTGAAATTTTTGAAATACGTCCTTATTTTTGCGAACAATTTAGTAAACCGTAGTTTGTTAGAACTTCAAGTAGGTACTTAATTGTCCACAACGTAACGATTTTTTTGAAGATAGCTCTGTTTTAGTACCGTAATATATACAGACACCTGTTTAAAAATATTAAGTTTATTTATGGTCTATTAGCAATAGTTTTTGTCACTCGACGTTGCCATTTTTTTAATCATCCTGCATGTACATACATATCTACCTTGGAAACTTACAAATATATGGACCTTAATTTGCAAATATCGATTAAATTTTCTAATTAAACAGAACCTGAAACTTTCCTTGTTTTCATAACGGAATTTCAATAATTGTGCGAATTACATATGATAGAAAGTTTTTTTTTATATGTACCGATAGGTATATGCATGTGTGTCTGTTCATTGTAACAGTGCAATACATGTACATTGTGATGTAGAACCCATCCATTATAAAATTGTCGCTTCCAAGTTGCTATTTTTAGACTAATGTTATGAATCACTCCGTTATTGCTTGTAACGATTATTATTATTACTTTAAATAAATTTTTGATATTAATTGCCATAATTTAAAAACATTTTACGGATTATTATTAACATATTACATACGTCTAAAAATTAATTAAACATTTATAAACGAAAATGTCCTGGTTCTAGGTATACTAAAATTAAGTAATCGTAAGAAAATATAAAAAATGTGTAGGTAAATTACAAAAAATTAACGATTTTTCAAGTACCTACGTACATTTTTTAAAATTGATTATTATTACTGATTATATTTATTTTCGATATGATTGAGTTATAGAACCATTATTTAAAAATTACAATTAGTCATTTGAATATCTTTTCTTTATTTGAAATAAACTCGATTTCCGTTCGCGTATTCTAACTATATACCTACCTAGCATTGCAATTTAAACCAAAAACATTTGCTTTTGCACAACTGTAAAAGCATAAAAATAGACGTTGAAGTCAGGGTTAACATAATTCTATTTCAAGAGAACAAGGAAGCTGTTCAAAATAATTCACCGTGTTTATTTCAAAACAACGCGAATAAAGTTATAGTAAAAAAAATGGTAAAGTAAATAAACTGCAATTCCTGTACAGTGCATAGGTACATAAGTTGATATTAATCGTTATTTTGCTCTATACAGTATGCACATATGTGTGTATATAGAAACGACATTTACCCAAGTTAAAGAAATTGTTTACATGAAGTTAAACATTGCATTGAGCGATGCTTTTATCTGCTAATTGTTTGTTAAACTAATTACAAGAAAGGATGCAGTTTTCATTCTAACGATAAAGTCTACAACAGCTAGACTGCTTGCCATGCAAAGTTGGCTATGGTTTCACATAAAAATGCTATTTCATAGAAGAAAATATGACGTGAACGCTTATTTATGTATTTCTTTCCAAGACCATGGTATTTAAAGTTTGCTTTCATCGTAGGTATACATTTAAAGTCTTTGTAAGTGGTGCTTCAAAACAGGGGGCAATTGAGACATTTATTTATTGTTAGGTAGTTTCGTAATACAATACAATACATAGTAGCATATTCCAAAGTGGGGCCATCATCTAACATATGTCGATAATTGTATAATAGTGTTTTATATGTGAAATTAATTCAAAAATAAGCAGAATTTGCTTTAGAAACAGTTACCTTCTTTTGAAATTAATTTGTAACGCAAAAGATGAACTTAATTTCATTCATATCATCATTATCAAAATAAGTATAGGTACTTGAAGATAACCTCCTTTATTATCTGATATTTTTAGAAATACCGTACAAGTACATACTTTCTGTTTCCCCAATATATGTATGTATGTATGTATGTATGTATGTATGTATGTATGTATGTATGTATGTATGTATGTATGTATGTATGTATGTATGTATGTATACACGGTTACCTTAGCTACACGTACAGTAACTACTTATTAAATATTTTAAAGAGTTTTTAGCACATTGTATAGGTATATATATATATGTGTGTGTATACAGGGTGATTCATTAATAATAGGAAATATTTGGACTTTTGATTACCCTAAAGAAATGAGCAGTGACAAAAATTTCTATCAATTAACAAAAAGTAAAATGATTTTAATTTGAGACATTTTTTAATAAAATAAAGTCAGTTAAGTTAAGTAATATAATTATATCAACTGGTCTTGATTTCTAAAATAATTAACAAGAAAGTTATATATAAGCATAGTCGAGTCCAATTTCCGTACGTAGGAATGTAAATCACGTCAGAAATATGTCTGGAGTCCTTTGAAATAGTTCTTTTCAACTCAAGAACACGTAAAAATTCTGTTGAACCAAAAGTCAATTCTGTACAGTATACAGGTATGAAATATAAGCAGCAAGTGATGATTCATCGAGCAGGTAGCATGTAGTTCTTTCTTTTACTAGGTACCTACCTGAACAACGTAAATTGCATATGACGATAATGAGAAAATATAATAATAAAATTAATGAATTTGAACTATTTAAAATGAAAATGTAACTGTAAGGTACATTTACAATTAGTTTAAATTGTGTATTATAACAAACAACATAAAAGTTAACAATATTACAACTAAATTTGATTGTAATTTCAACTCATTGTCAGATATATGCAATTTTATGAGGAAATTTAAAATTCTAATTTTTCTTTTGCATGTATTGTACTTAATTAATTATTCTTTTGGCTTTCACTTTTAGTTTGATTTTGTCGTATTTTAAATTTACACATCACTGATCGCATACGTGTATGGTACATGTCATTCATTTTAAATAACGTTAACTATACCAACTATTATCTTATCTCCATGCAAATAAAGCAATACAAAATTTACGATTAGAGATACGTAAATGTACTTTAACAATTTCTGGAAAAAAAAAAATAGTTTTACCCCGAATAGAATAAACGATAAATATGTAAATTAACTGGTAGTTCTTAAAAATCACTTCACTTTTGGTCATTATGAAAACCGTATTAGAATACTTTTAGGTGACTGATTCTGTTCATGCACGAATTAATTTATCTTATCTTTATACTTAAAGGAATTTTTGGAATTTCTATGTGAAGATTATTTTGATTTACCTAGTAAACTCTTTTTTCATTCATTTTTCGAATTACACTTTAAAAATATAAAAATACGAACTATATTACATAATAGTAAAACTCTAAGCAATGGTGTATTAATCACCTAATTAGAAAAACGTATTACTATTGTAATTGTGTTCGTTTAAAATGTATAATTAACTTGGTGATTTTCGAAGGATAGGTATAAAAAGAAAATAATCTTCCATAGAAATTTTTACAACGTCCCTCTCGCGTCTTTTATTTGTTGTGCAATGGAAGAACAAAAGATTATTTTCAACGGTCATTGCCGCATATGTTATCAAGAACAACATTATATCCTTGCAATGTTTTTGAACCGATTTGTAGCCGTTTCCTTTATATAGATCATTTTTTTATTAATTGTACATATTTGTAAAACTATGTACATATTTTAATTGTACAATAATTTCTTTCGATAGTTATTTATAAAATGATTAGACGGATGCCAGTGTAAATTTTTTAATATCATGTTTATTTACTAATACATCTGTCAATTAATTTTGACTAATTAATATAATGTAATGTAGATCATATGAAACAAATAAAATGAGGCACATATTAAGGGGTTGATCTCTTTTCATTTATTTTAATGCATTTATCAAACATTTTACCTATATTTTTAAACATCTTGAGTATTTGAGTATTATATCTACTGTAAACAGAAAAGGAATTATATACAGTACAAAAAAATTTTGCTACTTATTGATTTAATTTGACTACAAAATTAATTATTTCAGTTAATGTAAATACATATTCAGCTTTGTGATGTTGTGTCATTACGTTTAAAGAACAGCATCATTGTACAAGGTTATTTTTTTTATCATTTTATAGTAATTGTTAACACACCAATTCACCTGTCCATGAAGTACATTCATACTAGTCACAATGCTACGTATGTTTTGCTCACATGTAAGTGTATTAGGTATCATATTTTCAAAAACTTTAAAGGCATTTAAATAAAATAAAAACATACACATTTTAATCATATGTACCTATAAAAAATTTAACAGCAAATTTCACCTGTGCATGCCATGCATTTATAAACATTTTCATATCAAATTAAATTGGAGTTTTGAAATAAAAAAATATTTCTCTATTAATTTATAATACCGAATTGGTAAAAAACATTTAGTGGGGACGTTTACTGGTTTTCAGTTACCTTTAATCAATAAAATGGGGATCCACAAAAGTCACTGGACCACCTAAAAATAGACATTTTTATTAATGAAACATTTTTCTTGACTGTAAAAAAAATTTATTACTTTTATTGTTTGCTTTTTTTTTCTGCGAATTTTTCATTACTTACTTTCCAATGGGAAGTATTGTGGCATAGAAGAACATTTTTGTAAAAATTAACAAAATTGCAAATGTATTTCTTGTTTACATGTAATATAAGTAGGTATTATGTATATCAGGTATTTTCAAAAATGTTATAACTTATCAGATTTCGTCTTATATTTACAGTACTTGTATGGTAATTTGCTTGAGTGTTATGTTGAGGTAACATATTAAACCTTGCTTTTAGATGTCACACATCCGTGGGATGTAGGTATTATACATAATATCGTGTTGCCAAGGGTGTACTTCCCTTTATATTAACGTACGTTAAATACGCGTGTGTGGATTATTGACCACGGCTATTTAATTTTCTCCTTTTCTGCCTACGCAAAATAACTATTGCACTTTACGTATGTTTACAGTCGAGGTCAAAAATAATCGACGACCTTTAACAAACAATACATTCTTCGCCGAATTACTTAACAAATTAAAAATAGGTACCATACTATTTAGAGAAAGTTATCGTTGAATTTTTGTTTAATCTGCTTTTTATTAAAAAAAAAAATTGAAAACAAGGCAATTCTGCATCCGAAACTTTTCTCTACATCAGTCAAAATTATTGGGCAGCCAATTACATTAACGCACCCTGTATACATTATATAATTACATATGATTTTTTAGGGTTTCCTTTAGTAAAGTTTAGTTCAACGCCCACTGAATGTACGATAGCAATGCAAATACAATGCATCTTTTAATTTTGTTAGGTCATGAATAATTGCCTAAAATTAGTCAAGTAAGGTCGAACAATTTCCGGCAGTTCAACTTGAGCTACCACAATCGCTGCATCAACTTAAGGCCCATTGTGGCAATTAGTTTTATTTGAATGGTTTGTCAATGTAAATTTCAAGCAAATGTAAGTTTCATGAATTTTCAACGCCTTACCAACCATGAAAACTGGGCTAAATTAGAGATAAATATATACAGGGTGTATGTCAAACATTACATATCTACAATAAGATTGTGGTAATGTTTTACTGGATTATGCTTATTTCTGACGATACAATGTTTAGACAGTAATCGTGCAAGTGATAGAGATGCGAGACAGAACAATTTTAATACTTACCGTTTATTTTTATATGTACTTTTTTTTTTTAATTTTCAAAGTAAACGCAGTTCATTAGCAATATATGAAGATAAAGCTGTGTTTTGAACGAACTATTTCGTCATTTATTATGTAGTATGTATTAGAATAAGCATTTATAGTGGTATTCATGATAAGATTATTATTTATGAAAAGTTTGACTATAGTTTTGAACAAGTGGTACAAGGTTTGTCAATGCAGGTTATTGTTAAATTTAAGCTAAAAATGAATATTGTAGGAATAAATAGCTGCCAGAACGTCTTATCTTTTTTTTTTTTTAAATAGACACTATCTAGCTCTTTAAAGAGCCATTGTTACAAATTATGTGGCTCACTTATCCTTTTCAGCGATTATAGGACAAACAGGTATGCACTTTACGCTTTAACCATTATTAAAGTATGAGTTAGATCAAAATTACATGTAAAAATTAAGCGACACCTACTCTAGAGGCGACTCATGTCGCGTATTTTTGCAGTTTTTATAAAGAACGTTTTTTTGCCATTGGTCCGATACAAAAAAAAAACATTATTTCCTTGGAGCTTTGAGTATGAAACGGATGTTCCAGACAGAGCATACATACTTGTGAGACACTGTTTTGTGTTGTTAGACATATACAAACATACACATTTTTACATAACGAATAACTGTAAAATATGAATAGGTGAACTGCCAAAAAGTGCTAATGATTTTATTACGAAAATACGAGTAGAAGAACTTACAGGTATTGTATATCTATCTACAGGGCCGTCTTTGGGGTTTATTGCAACCAGTAATTCTCTATTTTATAAGTATATGTGTATAGGTTCCTAAATACATATGTAAATGATAAGAAGTACTCATGTATTACATTTACAGTGTACAATGTATATATATATACAATGCTTCTATATCTACAAGTATATCCCAAAAAATATTCCAATTTTATTATTATAAATATATAATGTATATATTGTATAATATTTACACATTGGAATAATATATTATATAGTATATATCACGCTTTTTCAGACAATAGTTACATGATGAATTTTTGTCTATCGTCTTTATCTAATAAATAAATGCCTAATGTAGCGCACAGACAGGAAGTCTATAGCTATACGTATGCATGCCTGTATGGCTTATACATATTATAATACATGCTTTAATGTACAGTATTTAAATGCGTGTTTGTATCAGTGGTGACTCGTCGCAATAGTACACGAATAAGCAAGGTAAATTAAAAATAAAAAAATATTAAATCTAATGTTAGGTAGACGAAATTTATAACCCTCCCAAAAAGCGAAACAAAAAACTTACATCGACTTTTTAAATGCTTATTAAGTAAGTCAACAAAAACTTTGCAAATACGTAAAAAAAATACATTATACCTTACATATTCAGATGTTTCGTCGTATGCCTAGGCGTTTTACAAAATAAGTATAGACCTTTAGGCTTATTGCATTTGTGGGACGAAGGGTGGGGGGTGATGACGACATACTAGAAAATTGTCTAAACTACACCTGTTTAAACTGCGGTCCCCTATCATTTCATATAACATATGCCAACTACCACTGACTGACTGGTAAATGTCCATGTATGTAAATACAGGCTTGTAAGGGAATTAACAATGATATATGAAATACGTATGCGGCAAAGTTGTGTACAACATGACGTGTATGAACGAGCATACACACACAAGAAGACAATAATTTTCATAATGCTACTACCGGCGTGATGATAACAAGTAATTCACTAATAATAACAATAACTGAAGTACAACATGCACTACTGAGAAAACGCAATATTAAAACACAGCATCTAAAAATGCACATGTACGTTTGCTGGGTATATTAATGAATAATGACCTAATGAGAAAAATAGATGTTTTAATATTTAATTTGTTCCCAAAAATACTTTCATCTGGGGTTGTAAAGAATATGTAAAAACTGAAATGTCTTTTACCAGTTTGACTATATTTTATAATTTTTTCTAGTAGATATCTACCCATCGCTCTAGATTCTAGTTCTTTATCAAAATCAATAAAAATACGTAGAAGTTTATTGTAGAGACCTATTACAAATTTGAAAACCTACTTTTAAACGGCTTATAAAAAATTGCGCACATTCAAAAGTTGTATGATGACGTATCCATAAAATAACTTGAAAGTTACAAAACCGCTGATCATTTATTTTGAAACTGTTCAATAAAAATGCAAATTTGCTTTTTTTTAAAACAGAATGTGTTCGGAATGATTCATAATATATTTTAATAGCATCTATAGTATTTAAATGCATAAGTAATTAAGTGACTAAATATTGGATTTTCAAACTTCCGATTAGTATTTCCTAGAAAATTAATTCAATCTGATTGTCAAGCAATCCCAACAGAAAGGTATTCAGAAAAAACAAATTATTTCATGAAATTCTGAATATTGTAATACTGGTAATACCTTTCGAATTTTCCATGAAATACGTAGATGTAAATGTGTTGTGACTAAAGCATTTTTCAAATTTAAAAAGTTTATAACAATAAAATAATATACCGCTATATTTTATTTTAATTCTTAGTATTGCACTATTAAATAAATGTCAGTATTACGAAATTATAATATACAATTAATAATTTTTATCGGTACGCACTAAATTTTAAATACCCAAGTCAATTATCTCTAGATTCATAACATAATTTTAATTCAACACACAACAGTAGGTTATTCTGATATGAACGGATCTAACATGTATTATATATTTAT
>NW_020438871.1:0-61992 GCF_000699045.2 Agrilus planipennis | reverse complement strand
CGTGCTGTCAAACCTACACTAGCAAGGAGATCGGGCTGAAACTATAGCTACAAGCTATCCAAGGATGGTACTATAGAATGTCACCTCAAGGTAGGCCTAGTGACGTCATCTCTTGGTTAGGCCGGAAACTTATCAATCCACCCTCGTATTTTAACGCCCACCCTTTCGTGTATTTGAAAGAAGTACCTCTTACAATTTCTTGGAAAAATACGTACATTATTTATATATATATAAAGGTCATACCTCGCAGCAACATCCACAGATAATATCGTTTGCAAACTAAAATAACGAGAAAAATCTACAAAAATTATTTGGAGCAAAAACATTTTAGATCTTATTTTCTGTAGCATGATCTCATTTTAATTGAAATGGGTTCCTGCAAACAAATATAATTTCAAATTTACGTATACTTTTAAACATCAACGCTGAATTTTATTAGTCATTCTTGAAACAGCATACAGTAAAAAGGTTTTCTTGTTCTAATAGGTATCGAAAATGGAACAAATATTTTCAATTTTCAACCGTAGCGCTACTAATTCCTTTTAATTACAAATCAATTTTCTGTTTTGATTGATTTTAGAGATTGGTCGCAAAAAAAGAGTGAACTTTAAGAGATGATTGATCCATCATCTTCGGAGGAAGACAGTGAGGAAGAACACGCACCTTCCTCTACAGGACCCCAACATGGTGGCCTTCCGCAACATGGAGGTGTTCTTCAATCCAAACGGGTACATACATAACCAATAATCGAATCTCACGTCTTATTTTTTATTTTATACAACTTACATCTTTAGGTTCTTTTTAAATTGGTTTTTTAGACAGAAACATCTCCGTACCATTACCATACTCCTGTATCTGAGTCAAGCGGAAATTTGGAAGTACCCAACAGTAATCTGTCACGTTGCTTATCGCCATCCAGTGCTGTTTCTGCTGAAACATTAAGTCAGAGTGTAGGATCATCGAGAGCTAATTCTTTACCACGACCCACTAGCCCTTCGCCTTCTGTAGCTTCGGAAAAAACTGAGGTCGACCTTCAAGAAAAGCAAGAACGGGAGGAAGAAGAGCGAAAAAGACGTATCCAGCTGTATGTTTTCATTTCCCGATGTATTGCTTATCCATTCAACGCGAAACAACCTACCGATATGACCAGAAGACAAATGAAAATAACTAAACACCAATTAGAAACTATAACAGCTAGATTTCAGGTAATCAATGTGGTATACCTTAATTACATTATTTTTAAAACTATACTTAATACAAGTTGACCTACATGAATATATCATGGGAAAAATATTTAAAAAAGTTTTGAAGCATTCAATTCAATTTGATGGTAACTCTTTTCGAACATATAAAGCTTTAGGACATTTTAATTGAGAAAAAAAAGAATATTACATTATGTGAAAAAATAAAGTCTTGCTTTACCTACATAAACTTATTTTCATTTTTATTTTTTAAGAGTTTTCTTAAAGGAGAAACCCAAATAATGGCGGATGAAGCATTTCAGAATGCTGTCCAAAGTTATTATGATGTATTTTTAAAATCGGACAGAGTTGTTAAAATGGTACAGTCTGGCGCCTGTTCACAGTATGATTTCAGAGAAGTATTTAGGAATAACATCGAAAAACGTGTCAGGTAAAATAATTTCAATTTTTTCTTTCCATTGCTAAAATTTATTATTAAAATGGTTTTATTGCAGATCTCTGCCTGAGATGGAAGGTCTAAGTAAGGAAACCGTATTCACATCATGGATGGCTAAATTCGATTGCATTTTGAAAGGTATGGCAAAATTTGATTTTGTTTAATAAGATAAAAAAACAACTAGTTGTAGGTTTAGGAGACGAGGATTCCAAAAGGCCGTCAAGAATGCAACAACAATCTTTAAATTCTGAATTAATATTGTCGAAGGAACAATTGTACGATATGTTTCAGCAGATACTGGGTGTAAAGAAATTTGAACATCAACTGTTGTTTAACGCACTTATGGTATTCAATACGTACTCCTTTCTTAAAATTTGTTTTTCTAAAAAATAAACATTTCCAGTTGGATTCGGCGGATGAACAGGCTGCAGCAATTCGTAGGGAATTAGATGGAAGAATGCAAAAAGTTTCTGAAATGGAAAAGGTAAAGCATACAAATTTCCTGATATTTTTTAAAAATTTAGTTTACCTTAGTTTAAAATATTGTTTGAATACTTATACGGGCTAGTCTATCGCAGTAAACTAGAGCGGAATAAAGTTTACAATTAGTACACATCAGCCGTGAAAGCCCAGGAAATACAATACCGTTTAATTAATTTTAGAATCGGAAGTTAATGCCGAAATTTGTATTGAAAGAAATGGAATCATTGTACATAGAGGAATTAAAATCATCGATAAATCTTTTAATGGCTAATTTGGAATCTTTACCTGTCTCGAAAGGTTCGATGGACTCAAAATATGGCTTACAAAAACTAAAACGCTATAACCACAGGTTGCAAAACCATAACAAAACGTGTACAATGAGACACTATTTGATGTCATATGTTCCTTATTTTAGATCGCAAGGATCTTTAGCAAAATTAGAAGGAGATTCAGCAGACAGCGACACCCAATT
The DNA here is from genome assembly GCF_000699045.2 of Agrilus planipennis. Taxonomy (NCBI): domain Eukaryota; kingdom Metazoa; phylum Arthropoda; class Insecta; order Coleoptera; family Buprestidae; genus Agrilus; species Agrilus planipennis. The sequence goes on along the minus strand of NW_020438871.1, from coordinate 59,399 downwards.
AACCAAGCTCGATGTAGTCCTTACCTTCCAACTAGAGGTAAAATAATTAAAAATATTTTCAATCATTTACCTTCGAACTGTATATTTTGTAGGTGGTGGTAATGGAAGTAAAAGGGCTTAAGTCATTAGCACCAAATCGTATAGTTTATTGTACAATGGAGGTGGAAGGGGGTGAAAAACTTCAAACGGATCAAGCAGAAGCATCGAAACCCATGTGGGACACACAAGGAGATTTTTGTACGACTCATCCTCTTCCATCAGTTAAAGTAAAATTATACACCGAAAATCCAGGTATGCTCGCTCTCGAGGATAAAGAGTTAGGAAAAGTGTCGTTGAAGCCCACTCCCCTTTCGTCCAAGGTAATCAAAATATACTTTTAGAATATCCCACTACGCAGTAAAACATAATTCTTTTCCAAACTTTAGGCACCAGAATGGCACAAGATGCAAGTTCCAAAAAATCTCCCCGATCAAGATTTGAGAATTAAAATTGCATGTCGTATGGATAAACCGCTCAACATGAAACACTGTGGGTATTTATATGCTTTGGGGAAGTCGGTATGGAAAAAGTGGAAGAAGAGATATTACGTTTTGGTTCAGGTGTCTCAATACACTTTCGCCATGTGCAGTTACAAGGAAAAGAAGTCGGAACCATCCGAGATGATGCAACTTGATGGATATACCGTCGACTACATTGAAGCTTCCAGTGGTAAGAAAATACCTAATCTAAAAAAAAAGCATTTTACAAAAGTAGTGATTTGTTACGCTATATGTGAATGTATTTATTTCAAGCAACTTTGATGGTTGGAGCTGGTAAGCGTAAGTTAACAGTCATAAAAATAATAAACTTAAATTCGGTTAATAATTATTAAATTTTTTAGATCTGGAAGGCGGTCGTTACTTTTTTAATGCTGTTAAAGAAGGCGACAGCATTCTTTATGCGAGCGATGATGAGAACGAATGTCATCTTTGGGTAATGGCTATGTATAGGGCTACTGGACAGTCACACAAACCAACACCCCCTGTGACTCTTCAGGACAAAAACTCGACAATATCAAAAATTCAGGGTGGTAACTATTTTTTCTATTAAATTAAATTCAATAACACGACGGAGACGTTTATTTCAGATGCTGATCGCGCAAGAAAGCATGGAATGGAAGACTTCATATCAGCAGACCCCTGTCAGTTTGATCACGCAATTTTATTCAAAACTCTTCAAAATCTTACCCTGGAATATCGTCTAAGTGATCCGTATTGCTCATTGGTAATTTTTAATTTATCCATAAAACATATTCATAACAATCTTTTGATTGTACCTCAATAAATATACACAAAATAAAACGAAATGACAATGTAATTTAATGATTTTGTTCCTTTTTAGGGTTGGTTTAGTCCTGGACAAGTGTTCGTGTTGGACGAGTATTGTGCTAGGTATGGCGTGAGGGGTTGTTATCGCCACTTATGTTATTTATCAGATTTGCTGGACCGTGCTGAAAAGAATATAATGATAGATCCAACATTAATACACTACAGTTTTGCATTTTGTGCTAGTCACGTCCATGGTAATAGGTACGTATGTTCAACAGGACTTGAAATGCTAATTCAAAGCAATAACTAAAGCAATGAAATTAGGCCCGATGGAGTCGGAAGTGTTACTACTGAAGAGAAAGATAAGTTTCAGGACGTTAAAGAAAGACTGCGAGTATTGTTGGAACACCAAATAACTAATTTCAGGTACGGTAAATAAATAACGAAAAATAATTCACTTTCTATTAAACAAAATTGCATGTATGTAGTTTTACAATTGTCATTTTGTTGAAGTTGCACAACGTTTGCTATTTTTAGGTATTGCTTCCCATTTGGAAGACCTGAAGGAGCTCTCAAAGCCACTCTCTCTTTGCTGGAGAGGGTGCTTATGAAAGATATCGTCACCCCAGTGCCTCCAGAAGATGTTCGGTGTATGATAAAAAAATGTTTAGAAACTGCGGCTTTAGTTAATTATACTAAGTTGTCATCGGAAGCAAAAATAGAAGGTTTGGTCGAGGGGCTCTCTTACGTTTCATTTTTGGAGTAATGGGTTTTTCTTTGTTTGTTTTAGAGGACTTACGAGGAGAAACAATTGTACCACCAAACAAAAAATTGGATGACCTAATTCATTTAGCGGAACTTTGCGTTGATCTTTTGCAACAAAACGAAGAACACTACGCTGAGGTAAAATGAAAATATAAATATTTCGTTTTTGGTACTAGATATTTATCGTGTTTTCTATTAAAAAGCGTACATTTTATTAAACAGGAACTTGAGTTTATGTATGATCTACGATTAGTGTTTGTAGATCTTTTAATATATATAATCACAACATACAAAACCTTAAATATAATTTACATATGGCTTTCTATAGGAATTTGTTACATATTGGTATAAAAAAATAGTAACAGGTATCTACATTAGTTTGTGATAATTTTTTATAATTATTTTTAAATTAATGCATCTTACTTGGATTGTATTAGTAGTTGAACAGAAAAGGCTCTAACACAGTCAGGAGAGGGAAGGGGGGACGGTTATTTACCACAGGACATTTTTATCTACTTTTTGCCTAGTTTATGAGATTTAATAGCATAGTAAAAAATAAACAAATTACTATCCAATTTAACACCTCATTGCATAAGACTCTAGCTGTGTATTGCAATTTCCGCTGATATATGGATATCTTTTCTATTTTGTTGCCAGATAATTCATTGAGTGAAAAATAAGTTTTTGATAGGCTAAAGGTCATTTTAAAAATTTCATTCACATGATATTAATCTGGCGACACACTGTATTTCCTCTTTTGTTGTGTTGACTGTATTGTACTGTACTGTGCCGTAATGTAAAGTCATATATATTTTTTGTGTATTACTTCGTGTGTAGCAGCTGCGCACTGCCGAGCAGCGACCGTCGCCGTCGCAGGCGAGTCAAGTTAGTGCGAGCGTGGATACAAACGCATGCGCAAAGGCTACTGCGACTAGTGCGACAGGGGGCGCGGCCTCTGCGGCACGTGACGCCAGCAGCAAGCAACAAAGCTCTGCCTCTGTGTTCCGCTATTGCATGCCCTCGCATGCCACATACACCCCACCAGATCCTATGGCACGTACAGTTTCGGTTTATTTTCTCTTTTTCTATCTTGGTATATCTATTGCTTATTTATGAAAAAGGGTACACATGAAAAATAAAGCAAAGCTAGCCTCACGAACAGTTATTCTGTTATTCCTCTATTTAATAAAAAACAAATCTGCAGTACTGAATAATTTCCAAGAATACTTTACACTTAACTTACCACTTACCTAACAATTACAGCACAGCAAAAGTATTTTATACAGCATAAATCAATGTTTAAAAATAAATGATACAGTATGGAATTTCATTTATTTTTCATGTGTGCCTAACTTAAAATTAAGTGTTTCTTCTATTTAAGCAGTCCTACTACTATTTGTTCTATATGTCACCTTGAAAAATACAAATTTACAGGGGTGGCAATTAATTGTGCAATAAGAAAAATAACGAATAGTGAGTAATTTTCAGTTTTCTAAGCGAGCAAATAGTTGTAGAATGTCATTTTGTGCGAGAGAAGGCTTCCAATTAATGTTTATATAATTCAGAAGTTTTTTTACCCCTGTTAAAGTTCCCTTCTTAAGCAACATTAATATATTTTTAATAATCTATTGTCTTGTACAGGAACAAAGTAAGTTAAATTTCTAGAATTTGCAGACTCAGTGATCATCCTGACATGAATTCAAATCATTTATATTTGGAACTAGTCAAAAATCTTAAATAATAATTTTAAATTATGTTAGATAACTTAAAATATCGTTATAATGGTAAGCAACATTTTCATAAAATCATCACAAAAACATCCTATCAAGCGTACCTATAGACGAAACGACAATAGAAATGAAATACTTTTCTTCGTATATTTCTTTTCAGTTTGATAATTTTTAATTCTCAATCAGTGTTGTAAATCTGGAGATAATTATTGTCGTAAGCTGCATAAAAGGCACTATGGTGAAGAAGATTTAATTCTTATTATATTTATCGTTTCAAGAATGATTTCTTAATAAATATATTCTTTTGGCAATGTTAAGTCTTCTTTATCAAATTTACGTGAATGGATTATGTAATAAATGTTTCTTTGTGAAAACTTGCTAGCCTATCAAAGTTGAAAACGCTTTCCGTTTATGTAAACTTTTCTGAAAGAAAAGATAGAAGTACCACATCTATATGTTGCCTGTACTCTTTCATTTAGTTGAAGAAAAGCTGCATGTGACATTCTTTTGGTCTTTGTCCTATACGGAAAACTCGTCAATACAATACATACACAAACACTACTATAATATATGCATTTTATCAAAGTACTGCAGCATGTACATTATTTTATTAAATATTTAAGAAAAAAAAATTAAATAATGATACTTTATTATATATTTCTTTTTATTGGTTTAGGCTTTTGCCTGGTTTAGTGACCTATTAGTAGAACACGCTGAAATATTTTGGTCTCTTTTTGCCGTCGATATGGATAGAGTTTTAGCTGAGCAGCCACCGGATACTTGGGATTCTTTTCCTCTATTTCAAATTCTTAATGATTATTTAAGAACCGATGGTAATTGAAATTGCAATTTAATAATAATCAGTTTATTTACTGTTGGAGTTAATTGCAATAAATTGTAGATAATCTAAAAAATGGTCGCTTTCATCAACACCTGCGAGATACTTTTGCGCCATTGGTTGTACGTTATGTTGATCTAATGGAATCGTCGATTGCTCAATCGATTCATAAAGGTTTTGAAAAGGAACGATGGGAAATTAAAGGGTATCTTCCTTATACAATTAATGGACACACTGCACTAACATACATGCACCCAGAAATCATATTACCCATTTCGATAATCATACAAAATAAACTACTTTTGCTCTAGCAATGGATGTGCTACTTCTGAAGATCTGTTCTGGAAGTTAGATGCGCTACAATCTTTCATAAGGGATTTGCATTGGCCAGATGCTGAATTCAGGCAACACTTGGAGCAACGTTTGAAATTAATGGCATGTGATATGATTGAATCATGCATTCAAAGGACCGAAAATGCTTTCCAACAGTGGCTTAAGAAATCCGTAACGTTCATTTCTACCGACTACATTATACCTTCCGAAATGTGCGCAATGGTTAACGTTATCTTGGACGCTAAAAATCAGTCCTTTAAGTTATGTGCTGTCGACGGAATTGATGTTGTAAGATTTAATAAAATTGACATCATTACCTTACATACATAACAAAATTTTGTTTGCAGCATCAGTACCATACGAAGATTGATGACCAAATTGATAAAACACTTGCGGCAATGACTCAAGGAATGATTGATAAATTAACATCCGTATTAGAAGCTACGTTGTCTAAATTGTCGCGATATGACGAGGGAAGCCTTATTGGTTCTATTCTCAGTTTTACGGTACTATTTGTTTAAACTAACGATTTATCTGTATTCTGTAGCCAAACAAATTTTAGAATGTATCTGGGACGGGACGGGATATGGGACAAGCTTATGTAAATTTTATGCGTAACTGCATGGACCAAATTCGAGGAAAGATCACAGACGAATTGTGGATCTTGAACTTTTTCGAGCAATGGCACACTGCTCAGATCAATGTGCTTTGCAACTGGTTATCTGAACGACTGGACCATTCGTTACATCCGTACCAATGCACGTGCCTTGCAGTTATTGTGAAAGTCAGTCAAAACAAAGCTCAGATTTCTTCAGAACTTTTTTTCGATAACTGAAACAATTTTACTTTCAGAAAATTTACTCAGATTTTGAACTTCAGGGTGTGATGGAAGATAAGTTGAATTCAAAAGCTTATCAGACAATTGCCCAACGGATGGCTACTGAGGAAGCTGCCTATGCATTAACATTAGGTCAAGCCGAAAGGTATTGATATAACACTTGCCTGATTGTTAAAATACATTGGCGTAAATATAAACGTATTATTTATATGTAGGGATGCAGAAGGATTAGAGGAAGACGATAGGACTAAAACAAAGGCAAACATAATGGAAAGTTTAAGCGAGGATGGAAATTATGTATCAAACATAAGCAATATGGTAGCTGGAAGAGTTGGGAATATTTTTGGTAAAGGAATTGGAGGATTAAGCACCAAATTTGGAGGAGGATCGGGAAGTTGGTTTTAAATGAAATCAGCTTTAACAGTTATGATTGTAATTTAATAACGCAGAAAAAAAGATCGAATTGCTGTAAGAAGTTTGTGATTCTGTAGAACATTTTTATCTCTTCTATAGATCTTGTTGACAACTTAAAGAAGTTTATCCGCGGATAATATGATATATAAAATAAAACATTATAATTTATAAGCAATTCTACAGTAGAACTGAATAACTGACACATGTAATATACAATTGTTAATTTAATATAAAAGTAATTAATTAGTAGGCATCACTATTGATTTGTAGGTTGTATTTTTTATATTTTATATTCATTTTGATGGGCTAGAATAATTTTTGTTGCTCGCTATAAAAATTGTTACTCCGAACTCTTTGTAAAAAATTATTATTGATAAAAGGATATTGTTGCTCTANATGGTTTGATCTTCGTGTACCTAACTTGTGTTTAATGATTAATTTAATTAAAATCGAGTCTTTCTAATAGTCAGGATGTCTAAAAGGTGATTATTATATTATAAATATTCGAGTATACGCGATGGTGTAATAATTAGTGCAAATGGAGTTACTTGCAAGTACGGGTTAAGAGCTGCAACGTAAAGAGAATACAGGTATGCATTATTTGTGTTTTATCTGTTCAATTGCGTTTCTAATGTTATGTAACTAGAATTATTATTTCATATACATGATCGTTTTAATATTTATTGTCAACTGAGTGAAATTGAATTTATATAAAGTTTTACCGGTTGACTAAATATTTTAGGTTATAAAAACACGTGGCAAGTTAAGAATACTTTTGCATTAATTACGACATAGGTACGCGCATTCTACGAATATTTCTAGTAATGCATGTTAATGTACGAAACACTCCTAAATTTCAGTTAAAATTTTTAATTTATTTAAATAAAAATTAGATACGAAATAAATTTTCTATTATTCATTTTGATGGGCTAGAATAATTTTTGTTGCTCGCTATAAAAATTGTTACTCCGAACTCTTTGTAAAAAATTATTATTGATAAAAGGATATTGTTGCTCTAACTTACTTTTTCACCTGATCCCCCAGCGATCATGATGTTAAAGGTCAAACCATGTTTCAAGTACGTCTCACAAATCATATACGTAGTATCACGGAGCAGATATTTATCATTGTTGCTTATGTACCTATAATAACGTTTACTTTTATTAGATAATTACAAAAAAAGCTTTTGTTTCGTCAAATAAATTGCCAGTTAATTTATCTTTAAGAAATTAGTTTTAATACCAAATTAAAATTGAAAGTAAAATTTATTACGTACAGTTTGTTCAATAAATCCAGGTTACAGCTACTATCCTTACGTAGAAAAGTAATGTATTAAAATGTTAAATCAATGGTTGTTCCTTAGATACGTTTAGGGGTTCGTAAGGTGTTTCGTGTGCAGGACCTTAAGTAAAAGGTACTTTCTCGTATTATGTGTTATATGAGTTAAAAATCGAAAACAAGGGTTGTGTGTAACACGAAACCCTGCTTTTGTCTTTACATTTATATATTTTCTTATGTATTTGAAGCAATTCGATTCGGGGAAAACGCTTTCATTCGTATTGTATTAGCCCACAATGCACCTTTATATTATTTACTAACACGACATTACATATTTTATAGAATTCTTTTACAGATGTCAACTTCAGTAAACAAATCCCCAGGACTACACCACCGGAAAGGTGCGTGTTTGTTAAAGTCAGTTTCAGTTTTTCTCAATATCGCCAGAAACGCAAAGGCTAGAAGTGTGACTAGTACAACACGAGTGGCTCCCAAGAAACAGAAAATGACTTCTAAGGAGTATAAATGTCCTTCTAAAGTACTAGATATTGTTAAAAGAAGCTCAGCTTTCTCGCGGTAATTTTGTTTAGTCGTTCGATAGATCTTTTACAATTCATGAATTTATCTTTTTCTCATTCTTTTTTCAATATTAATTGAATAATATAATTTGCGATATATCTACTTGTTTCAGATCAGAGACTGAGACACTTTATAAAATTTATAAACAGCTAATTTCGGTAAATAGACCGGCTCAGATAGTAGACAGATCTCTCGGGAGTACTGCCAGTATTAATAAACTGTCGATAAATGAGGTGATTTAATTAATTATTATTTACACATTTAATTAAGACTTATGAACATACTGTCGTCATTATTAAGGGAATCGACAGAACTTTATTTCGGGAACTTCTGCATAACACCTTCGACTTAATTACCGAAGATACTTTAATGGATAGAATATTTTGTGTTTGGGATAAAATGAATGTTGGATTACTGACGTTCGATGCGTTTTTTAATGGTTTGGTTTTGTTTCTGAAAGGAAATGAAAATGAAAAAATTGAATTCTGTTTTGCTGTATATGACTTAAACTCTGATGGTTATATTGTTAAAGACGAAATGTTTCAACTCCTAAAGTATGCTTCTTAATTATAAAATAAGAATCTATTGTTATCTGTGTTAGAAAACAATTCGATCTTTTAGGAATTGTCTAATAAAACATCCGCAGGATGAAGATCCTGACGAAGGGGTTAAGGATTTAGTAGAGCTTATAATGAAAAAATTAGACAAAGATAAAGACGGTAAGGTTTCATTAGATGATTTTAAAGGTTCTGTGGTGGAAGATAATCTTCTTTTGCAAGCCTTTGGAAAGTGTCTACCCGATGAACGAGTTTGTGATACTTTTTTATTAACTATATAAGTTTACGAACATTGCTTTATATTAATTACTGTGTAATTACTTTTTAAATAAAATTAATCAATTTTAAAGTCGGTTGCGTAAANGGTATACACACCAAACACTGTAATCCAGAAAAAAAAACTTTTTGCAAAAGTGTTCATACAAACTTACCTAACATTTTTTTCTGTTTGTTTTAAATTACACAAAAACTTTATTTGTATTTGTAAAATCCTAACGTAGTTTATTTTCCGAAATTTGCTAAACGAATAGCTGGTTGGTTTTTGTTTATTTTAATATTAATGATATTTTGACAAAATTACTATCTGTATAAAGAAAGCTTTATTAAACTTACCCCATTTTTTAAATCCGTGTAATTTCCAATAAAATAAATAGCAAAAATAGTAGAAGAAATAAATAACACTTTAAAATGCATCTTCTTTCGGTCCTTTGTTGGAGAGCTGTATCCCTAAAATTGCTTCTTTTATGAGATAGTATACAATGAAATTTCTTTCTTGCTTTCGTGTGCTTGCTCTTTTGAAGGATAATATTTTACTGAAACTTTATCACTAACTGAAAGGGCTCACTCGGAAGAGTTCGATGAAATAGAAATAACCGCCATCTAATTTTCCACCACCTGAGCCTTAAACTACTATAAATTAAATTAAGTCCTACCCCGTATGTTCCCTTTAATTCAAGTTTATTCAAAAGGTAAATTAAAAAGAGTAATTTAGATTACATCCCCAAATAGATTTTATTAATTGGACATCTTGTTATTTAAATTAGTTAATGAATTTAACTCACGATATGTATCGAACTGTTTAAACTTGAAAGGAATAAATGAAATTTAAATCACCAACTGTTTATAATAAAGGAAACAAATTGTAAGATTATATTATATCTATCGGGCAAATAAAATTAAAGAAGGAATTTTGATTTGTATATTTCAATACATCTTTTTACATTTCAGAAGAATAATTTTATAATTTTCAGTTGTGTTGCGAAATATTGCGTTTTTAAGTATGTACATACATATTTAATTAATAAAAAGGTAAAATAGCTTAGATACCTATTACGTAACATACATATTTTTCAAAGCTAAAAAGTCATATTGAGATTCTCTATGGACACTATTATAATTCATATAGAATAGAACCTTAAAAAAATGTGAATTACTTGGAAAACTAACATGAAATGTAACAACACAATAAATTAATCGATATAACACTTTGATAAAATGAAAAATTTTCACATTTTTTAAAGGCACGCAAAAATGGCCAACCGGAATCAATGTGTCCATAATCTGTCACAAATAAAAGTACATATGTAATTTTAAAAAAACAACACGTAAGTACTTCAAAATTTTATAAGATTTACAATGTTTTAAAAATTAATTTGGAGAATTTACGTGCATTAGAAATAATATATAATTATAAATGATTTTGACAATTTATGGACACCTGGTATATTAGCTAAAAAAAAAAAGGGATAATGTAAATAATAGCTCAACAACAAACAACTAATTTATTTGCTCTATCAGTATTGTGTTTCATTCTGACATTGTGATTGGATACTTTTTAACGTCAAGATATAAGAGGAAAAGCTCTACAACAAAAAATAAATAAGTAAGTAGTTGAACAGCACTTTTGTCACTAAATATAAATGTCACAGTTTTTGGGCAAACAACGCATTTCCGTCTTCGAACGAGGTCACTCACTCAATTAGTATTAAAACAGAACTAATAAATTAATATAGATATATGGACCAAGGATGATATATGTATAATAATNGTGGATGGGTCTAAACGTCTACACAGTTGGTTGCATACATTTTGACATGTGGTAACCATTAAATTTTTATTTCAATTGAATTTGTAAAAAATGACCGTATTTGTTCGTAGTAGATGTAGTTTAACTAAACAAAGGTATTAACCGCCGAAAAATAGACAATGTTTGCGAGTACTGTACAATTAATAATACGTAAGTACAAAGGTATGTGTATGACTTATTTTTACTGCCATTCACGTCAGTTCAACCATGAAGGGTTCGGAGTACGATTGTTATGTGTCTATTGTGTTAGCCAAGGTCACAAGGTGGCTTTTCATTTAGTATAACTTGGGTTGCTTAAAATGCATACACACTAATTATATCATTACGTAATTGCGTCAATTATACACATATATATGTATCAGTGGTGATAAATATTTTATGGGGAATTGTCATTATTATCAAGTTACTCTGTATAGGTATAAAGCATCGCATCAATAATAAAATAAAAGAAATTTAAAATCATCGGTTAATATAAAGGGTTACTAGGGTGTCATATACATAATGTATAACTATAATGCCTTTTTTTGATATTTTATACAATAACTTATGTGGTAATTTTAAGCTGAAATTCACTCTTCATTAAATAGTAACTTTCGATGATTAGTTCTAAAGGATTCTTATCACAATAGCATCTGCAGATATAAAATTTAAATATATAGGTCCCTACTTTGTTTCAGCCCGCGTAAAATAAAAGTATTCAATAGTTACAAAAAGAAAAAAAAATCACTGTTATAAGTCCATAATTATATCAAACATATAATTAAGTATTTTTTTTCATACTCGCGTTAGTTTGGCAGCTTTAAAATCCATATGTTGCATACTGCTATATTTGCTTTTTATTTTAAAGTAATAAACAAGTATTTGTACAGCTATTTAGACTTATTTAACAGTTTAACAGCATCGCATTATAAGTGCTAACAAACAATTTGCATTATCTTTGATCCTTACTAAATCCATGCATTTGATATGGAAGGAAAAACAAATTAAACATTTCTAAAATTCCGTTCAGCTGCTTCAATGACAACTCGTTTTATGTTAGTTGCTATTTATTTTCTTCAACCAACAAAATTTTAGAGTTGTTGTTTAAAATATAATTGTGGTTCAATTATGTTCAAAATAAAGCAGCCATAATCCTGTTCAAATAATGGTACAGTTTAAATAAATGAATTTTCATTTTGAAATACATAAAAGTGATATTTTTTTCGTATTTTCATATTGTTTCATAAAAATCGGACCATCGATACAACTAATAATACAGAAATATCCTTTTAACTTTCCTTTATTAGGAAAATATTTATATTTGATGCTTTCTTTAAATCGGCTTTTTGTGAAGTATCTCAAAAGTTTTAGCAATGAATGGGGTCGCATAAATAACGTGCAATTGGTAACAATTAATGAAAATGAAATCACCAATGTCAACACGTGTAGGTAATTCTGCAAATTGGGTACAACTTTAATACACACGTTGGCAAAAGACAGTGAATTATGAGTAATCATATTTTTTGATTGAAATAATAATAGAAGATGCCGCATTAAACCATTATAATAATAAAATTGCAAAACTAAACAAAACTTCTACAAAAGTGTGATAAACTGGTAAAACGTGGCATGAAAATGAAACGCAATTAACATAATTATAGGTAATAACTAACCCCAAACCAATTTTTGAGTTTCCTTTCTAATTTAAAAATGACGTAATACATTTTACAACGCGATTGAGAATGAATTTGACTAATGTTCTCGTATAAATACGTAAAATACAGTAAACAATCGAATTTTTTTCTTTACGCTTATAATACCATACACCTTTTAACCAATATAATATATTGCTGTAAAGCAATTATTGTTTACCACAATCAGACCAAAATTACCACATAAATATATACTTTTGTCTCATAAAACAAACAAAAAAGGCCCTTTAAACTAGAAACATTAAATTTATGTAAAAAAAGATACATGCATGAAATTTAAGCTTTGATATGAGTTTCTTTTAATAATAATAAAAAATTACGCAACTAAATTCTACGTTTCAACCTGTTACCTATACAGTAGATATTTTCTCAAAAAGTACAGTAGCTTACAGAAGCGTATGTTCTGATGGTAAAATAGGAAATTTAATTCGGTCAGTTCAAAATTATTAAATGAGTCGTTTTTTGCGAAATTACTGTACCGTATACAATTAGTTTAATAAAAATTGTAGGTGCTTGGTTGCTGTGGCTGTTAACCTGTTAGTTTGGCGAGTGGCATTTGGCAACGACGAAAAATCTTCTAAAACAGTTTTAATCTGCCCTTGACGGGCTGTCTGGCAAATAATAAGTTGTAAAGACCTTCTAAAACGGAATAAGTATCAGAGGTGAGGTTACGTTTGTCCGTTTTTACATTTTTCTTTTCGTGAAACACATAACAAATTACCGGCAACATACCTTTCCGATTGGTCGTCCAATTAAAAGTAACTCCTACGAACCAATAGAAGTACATTCATAACGGTATAATAGCACGGTAAATCTAATTAGATCGAGTTTAATTTGTTAATAGCTGCGTAGGTTCCCTAATTGTTCATTCGTTAAGACATTACATATTAAATTCTTCGCACTTTTCGTATGTACTGTTTGTGTACAATAAATGTAAAATGCTAGTGGTTCTTATCTACCAGGTAGTACGCATTATAGAAATAATCTATACTACCTATATTAAAATAATTTTATGTATATCGCTCAGTTAATCGTGGACAAAACGGTTAAAAATTCCAGTTTTCGATTAATGATTGTTAAAAAAGCAATAAAAAATGTAGGAAGATAGCAGACAGTACAACATTCTGGAGTTAACTGACGACTTATAAAATGTTTAAATAAAAAATGAGAACGTTGCTTAGCCAGCCTACTTTAGATACTCCGGAAGTTATTGTTTAATCATTAATTTTGACACATTCCAGTTGGAAATAAACAATTGGAAAAAAGTGGATGGGTCTAAACGTCTACACAGTTGGTTGCATACATTTTGACATGTGGTAACCATTAAATTTTTATTTCAATTGAATTTGTAAAAAATGACCGTATTTGTTCGTAGTAGATGTAGTTTAACTAAACAAAGGTATTAACCGCCGAAAAATAGACAATGTTTGCGAGTACTGTACAATTAATAATACGTAAGTACAAAGGTATGTGTATGACTTATTTTTACTGCCATTCACGTCAGTTCAACCATGAAGGGTTCGGAGTACGATTGTTATGTGTCTATTGTGTTAGCCAAGGTCACAAGGTGGCTTTTCATTTAGTATAACTTGGGTTGCTTAAAATGCATACACACTAATTATATCATTACGTAATTGCGTCAATTATACACATATATATGTATCAGTAGTGTTAACGAAGTTATCTTATTGATCTATCCGTGTTCTAGTCGGGTCAAGTTACTCATATTGTAGATCTACAGTATTCTATATAAAAAAAAATTTAGGGTACCCCACAGATTAAAAACCAATTTTGTATTCCGTTTTTTTTCTTCGAATTTCCTCTTTTCGATAAACATGATTTAAATTAATACAATAATGTGAAATGGTGGCTACAATCAATGGGTAGTTGAAAATAATAACTTATTTGTTCATCTATTCGAAATACATATTATATTGTGATGTCTCGTAATAAATGCCGAGGTAAAGGTCCCCGATAAATGGACTCATTTCTCATTTCGTTGAAATTTTAATACGTTGCAGTTTACTTTACAAGATTAGATGTAAATAGTTTTAGTTTAGATCAGTTTTTCACATAGTTTTCGGGCTTCGAAAAAAAGAAGCCCCAGAAGAGAAACTTAAACCAATCTAGTTTAATTTGATAAAAAAAACTGTACTCCTACAATTGTGTAAAGACTCACTTCGCTCATGTTGTCTTTTCCTACTGCAATCTTATACTCCTGCCCTAATCAAACTTGAATGATTTTATTTGATTGTTTTATATACCAAGGTTATGGTAGGAAAAGACAGCACGAACGAAGTTATACAGACCGGGGTTGGTTTGTTTTTCTACTGCCTTTTTTTTTGAAGCTCGAATACTATGTAAATATAAGTAACTGCACAACATACTAAAATTTTAACGAAGTCGGAGATTTATTTCAGTGTTAATTCTTTAGAAACCACTGCCAATGGATGATTAAAAACTGCATAACAAACAAATGTTTCGGTTATTTGAAACAATACAAGTTGAATGTCTTCCAAACTTTCTACTTGTCATTAGAACGAGAGAAAGGTACATTTTCACCGTCACATACATTCCGCGATTTGGTACTAGACAGTAAATATTAGAGAATTAATAAACAACCACAATAATTGAAATCGAAAGTGATCAAAAACCGGAAATAATTGGTAAGAATTTAAAAAAAAAGTAGGCCACCGGTAAAATTCGTATACGGGGACGGTATATGGCATTACTATGGTAAATAAATCAAAAACTGAAGCCGATACTAGGAATATTATATTTTGAAACATAAAATCTCAAAATTTTACTAGTTACGTGTACATTTTATTTGTATAGCTTTCGTTTCAGTATTTATAGTATACTTTTGTCGTCCAATACTGTACATTCCGTTTTACAAACAGACCATATAACAAAGCATTTTGTATTATTTTGCGGAAGTAATTTTTTGACGATTGTGAAAGCAGTAAGTCAGTTTTTTATACGGAGAAGCTATTATATTTATGTATGTGTGTGAGTTTGAGCTAAATTAATTAATACACATGTTGTAATATGTATGAATATATTATATATCGTATATGTCGTAGTATTTGTTTGAGGATTAGGATTCAGGACTTATCTTATGTTATTAGGTATTATCTTTTATTTCTTTAATCTCAACGTATATCTAATGACAAAAAGGTTGTAAAATAAACGCATGCAACGCACTATTCAGGTACCTTTGTTTTTATTGCCACTAAATTTTGCCAGCAAAAGTGGCTTGGATTTAAAAAATATATTCGAATAAATTAAATATATATATAATAAAGCTCTATATCCAACATTTACCACGCACGCGCTGCGCACGTTCCCAGAGGGATGCATCAAACGCAACTCGTTATACAGGATGTTCGGAATAGCTATACACCGAGAAAAAAATTTTAAAAACTCCAAACTTACGATATTTAAATTCTAGTTCAGTTATTTTAATTCGAAAATCACCACTCTGAGCACGGATTTTCGTATATACCCTGCATACTAAACAGATGTTTTATTAATACTATAAAATATCGACAGTTAGTAACAATAATAAATAAAACGATGTTTTTGATTAAAAAGGAGACATCAAAGGTAACATTAGTTCATCGGATGTTTGCTGAAAGGATTTTTGTTACATAAAGAACACACATTTACTAATTAAACAAATAAAAATCTGCTAATCGTAAGGATAATAGAAAAAGCATTACTCTTAAAATAGTTAGAAATTTTTCTTTGGCATTTTCACTGAAATATTTCACTATTTGCTCGGTTTTATAAATATCGAGAATATAATACCATTAGGTGTCGTATTGAAAAATGTTCATATAACAACATAAACGATACTGCTATTGTTTTGAAAACTTGCTATTAAAACATAAATGGGTTGGATTTCGTAATCTACGGCATGATAGCGGATACCAGAGGAGTTTGACGTGAGAGGGGAGTAGGAAAAGCCTCCCCCGATGGGGTAGGTGTTGTGCGAAAATAGAAAAAGAGAAAAATCAATTTTAACGTTATTCCATAAAATGTTGCTATTTTTAATACATGACTAATTGCCCTGCGGCATGATGATATGGCAGGGATGAGAATAAATGCTGGCCCCTCCCTGTTTTATTACGTATGTGTTATGTAAGTAAGCTTATGGGGGGGAACTCCCCCCTCTTCACCCCTATACTAATTATGTTTCGAAAAAAGGAAAATTTTATGGATTAACCTCAACAATTGATTTTTTTCTTATTTTTTTATTCGGTCTCCGCACCTTCGGGAGGGAGCTATTCTTACTCCATCTCTCGTCCCCCGGTTCCTTACGGAAACCGCTATCATGTTGCATGTTACTAAAGCAACCCCATGTAAATTTCTTCGCATTAAGCAAAAAAAAAAACAAACAAAAGCGTTAAATAAATTAAGTTTGATGCAACCTCATTGTTAGTCGATACAAAAATTACATACATTAAGAACTACAAGTTAGTTGTTTAAGGAACTAAAATAATACTTTCAATATTAAAATAAAGCGTTACGGTAACCGTAGTTATTCAAAATTAAACCGAGACAGGTCCGTACAACAAATTATTGCCGTTTTGCCACTCAAAATAAAATATGTTCTTATAAAAAAAGAGTAAAACAATTGCATGTTAACACAGCTACTTTACAGTTTTATTATCACACATTCGAGTCGCATGTTGCGACTTTAAAAAGTCAAACTAGATGTACAGAAGCTGTTTCCTGAAACAAAAAGAAAATAACAGTCAGTCCTGTTTTTTTGTTTTTAAATACAAATTACCGTAAAGAACCAATAGCATACACTATTTTACTGTATTAAAGTATAAAAACGAGATAAAAAACCATTACAAATATTAACTAATTTTCAAGAACGCAAGTCAAAAATAAACTTCGGAATAACTGTAGTACTTTTAAAGATATAAAAGTTAAATTTAAAAGCAGCAGATACAAGTACAATTTTTGTGGTAACAGATAATAATTTTGTATTGAGTAATAAATGTAGCACGTAAAAATTGGTCAAGTGTTCTGCCGAAAACTAAAAAATAAAATAATAACTGCATTTTAACCACTTCCATTATCAAGTTCTTTATTCTTTTGCAAATAATAATATGTATATTAAATTATAGTGTTATACGGCGATAATCTTGCATATTAGCCGCGTTAATTACGTGGATAACATTTTTTTAATTAAGTTATACTCGTTTCGTGCCTTATATGTTCCAAGATTTATAATCCATAATCGACACTACAACCATGCACATGATACTACATTTGTTTGTATACTTTTACGAATTTTTATTTAATACCAATGAGTACCCAGGTATCTACAGATATATTATAAAAACTTGATTAACATTTACGAGAAATAACCTGTTTGTTTCCCTATAATCTATACTAAACTTGCCTGTTTATGTACTTAAAGTATGAGTTTCTTTTTCTGAAAATTACGATTTATTAAACGTGCGTCTAGAAACGAAGTATTGCTTCGTTAATAGAATAAACGCCAATTAAAGCGTTATATTATTTTCAACGGCGTATAAAACACTAACTTGTAAAATGTAGTGTATGCCTGGTTTGTACAGCGGTCAAAATTAACTTACCTCACCCAATGTATCCTGCTGTTAATGAGACAATTAAAGCTAATAACGCGGTAGCCACTTGACCATAAGTGGAAGGTGCATTGATGGCAGCACCTTGAACGATTGCTTGATACTCTTCTGGGGGGGCATCTTCCACTCTAAAAACATCGCCATACCTGTCCAGCAGGTCCATGATTACGCCATTAGTCCATCCGAAACCAAACTGCACTTCGTATTCTCCACCACCTCCATGACCTCCTGACACCGTTGCGTCATACTAAAAGAAACGTGGAGTGTCAATCTTAAAACTTATCCGGAAAGTCCACTTCGCTCATTACCTTTTCGTACATGGTGGCTGTTTCATTGAAAGATTTATAATTCGATCTTGTCCATTTTTCGGCAATTTCGAAAGCTAGACGTTGTGCTGCTTCATCGCCGGTACTATTTAATCCAACTATCATAATGTGTTGTAGAGGTGGCCACGCATTCGGGAAATCCCACTGTTCGCCAGTATGCTCTTTTGTAGTTGGTATACCGCCAGGGTACATCACATTCACTGTCTGCAAATATTTCAGGACAAGTCGAACTATTTTTTCTTTCTCTTCCTTCTTGTAACAGCCTGTCCATAAAGGAGAAATGTTGGTCGGGTAAAAGTAGTCTCTTTTTATGGAATTTATAAGATCGTAATCCAACCAAGAGCCGACCTCTTCGTGCCAAAGCACTGCCGTAACAGCCTCTAACCATTCTTCGGCAATGTCAGTGTAATTACTAGCTTTATCCTTGTTACCCAGAATTTCATGAAATTCCGCTAATAAAACCGCGTTCCAATATATCATTGCGTTTAAATCAACTGGGACGATTGACCTAGTGTTTAGATTTGTTAAGTTTCCTGCGAATAAAAAAATATTAAGAATCCACCACAAAGCCAAAGGATAGAGGACCGTCTTAATAACAGATTTTTTTTTTATTATTACCTTTGTTTGTAGCGTTTGTAATGAACCACCGACTAGAAAAGTCCCAACCCGATTCGGCGCCAGCTTTTAATTCAGAATAATGAAATTCTTTCATATCTTGATCTTTAAAAATAGCTGCGCTATCAATATCTTCCGAATAGGACTCGGGGCGCGGGCCCTTTGAAAAATCACCGTACACAGCTAACGTATAGTTTTTGCCGTCGTGTAAAATCGTTTTTGTGTGTTTAGTTAGCCAATAGTCTAATTCCTTTTCCATTATACGCATGTTGTCAGCGATAAATTTAATATCATTAGTAAAATCGAAATAATTTTTAATCATTGGAATCATCAAGGGCGGCTGAGATCTTTCCATGTAATATATTCGTCCACCGTTCGGTATATGACCGTACGTGTCTACAATATACAAGAAATTTTCCAATTTTCCTCTTACTGTCTCGTACATTTCGGACAAAAGAAGTCCTTGCACTATCCAGTAAGAATCCCAGTAATAGAACTCCCTGAACCGTCCACCAGGCACGATTACAGGATGAGGAACCCAAACAATGCTGTACAAATCTTGGTTTTGCTTAACTTCCTCTTTCATCTTTCTTCCTAATTCTTTCCAGATGAGATTCAATGATACACCCCATTCACGTAACAGTGGATCTTGAATCTTATCTAAATACTTTGGGTATTCGACCCAATCGTTTGGTACCCAATCTTCGAATTCCTGACCTGCAGGCTCGAAGTTATGGCTCAGGAATTGTTTTACGTCATTATTTGTTGGGGTGTTGTTATGTTTTATCATAAACTGTTCGAATATTTCTAACGTTTCGTTAGCTGGACGTTTCAATTTCATATCGACGAATGTCTTTGAATCTTCGTAAATTTTGGCCATTTGTATAGTATGAAGTAATGGCCCGTGGCAGTAAATAAGGCTGCAAAACATAAAATTATACTGTACACTTGACGTCGATAAAGTTTGTTGTTAGAACAAGACGGTGCTGTGATAATAATTCTGTGCAGTAAAGGAAAGAGCAATTAATGTAACGGGCAAGGTTTTATCTATCAAGGATAACAAGACCTACAAAAGAAACAGATTGCAGCTGACAAACAGACTTACCTGCTACAAGGAGGACGATTTTCGCTTAAACATAACGACGTGAAGGCTAGCAAAACATAACACAGTGGAAACAATTTCGATCCTAGAGCCATAACGTTTTGGAAAAACGGGCACATTATTTTAAAAAAAAAAATTAACTATCTAAATATGTATTACTAAATATCACAATAATATCGCACTGGGTTGTTTTGTAGTAATGTCTATTTATTTACTGAGGCACTTGAAGATGAATAATTCTTCTTTTATTGTTTTCGCTCTCTTCAGCCAGCGAAGATATGAACCGCTGTTAATACGAAGAGTATTCTCCACGATACTCCTGCGAAGGAAGATAAAAAAATGCTGTAGGTAATCAGCAACAGCACAAACGCGAAATAACTGATCGACCTTTCATTAGTTGCTATTATTACGGTTTATAACAATCACAAATGGCAACCGGCAAAAATACAATTAATTAATTAACAAATGGTAGGTATGTCTCAAGTTACTACTTCCGATGCCCAAGAGAGTAGTACAGCATTTGATACAGGATTATGTTTCTCGATGCGTTAAATATGTTTCGTTATCACGCCGTAAAAACTTGTACCGCGATGCTGCGTACTGTTTTCCAAGCCGCAACTTCGAATAAACTAATTTATCGCTCAGTCAGGTGAAATAGCTACTTACGCAGCTTCTGACGTAAAGTCGTGCCCCCAGATTCCATTGGTTGGCTCTGACACACCTTCGGAAGGGAATGACATTCAATGACTTTCGTAGAAGTCAAAATAAAGTAAGGCAACAGGGCAATCAAGATGATAAATTGACAAACTCACAGTAGTATCTGAATCAAGTTCATATACTTGCCTATAACTATACCAAGAACCGACAATAGGAGAAGATACAGACGTTATTCTGTATTCTCCAACAGATATCCATCGCTCATCAGACGCAAAACCGATAAAAAAAAATGACGGAACAATATTTTCCCAAACATATCTTAATTACATCATCGTAATTGACGTATTAATGTAGAAATTCCTTCATACAATTTCTAATTCTAGCAACAGTAATTGTAAAATATGAACCGTCATTATTTTTGAAATTGAAGGTGTTTTCCAACCGGTAAATGAAAAGAACACAAAGTTCGTGTCCTTTTGACGTCCTTGCTAAATTCCACAGTACATTTCTGATCATATTTAACCAGACTTGTGGGGAAAACATCGTCGCAATATTTGAGATATAAAAGTGCAATTGGTAGGCAATTGCAAGAAAAAAAACTATGAACTTGAACATAGTTCTTTATATTGCATTATGCATAATATTATTTCCTTTTCGGTCGATATTTTGTTTATTGGTTACTATTTTTACAATAACATATTGCGCAATGTAAGATAAAGTATTAATAGCTGTATTCACACCTCCTTTTCTACCGAAAAAGCCACATTCTGATCATACAATTTCTACAGTTGCGTCATTCTCGCACGCATTATCGCAATAAGCTCGTACAAGGAAACTTCGCCCATATTAGTAATGAGCAACAGGACGTAGCTGCGGGTAGGCCAAAGCTCATAAAACGACAATTAGGGAACAAGTGCTGGACCTCCCATTATATTAACTAAAAAGCCCAAGACGTTTTGCTTAATTCAAAATTGTGCGGCGTTTTTATTTTAATTTTGCAAAACTTTGTCAAAATCGAGGGCTTTTTTTCATATATATTGTCCAAAAGGTGATTAAAAAATCAGAGCCAAAACAGGGTTGTAGATGTAGATAATTTTAAACCAGTATCAACCTTTTTACAGCAAACTCCATTTGGCTTTCATTTTTTACACATTGTAATAATGAAAAGAAATGGAATTGATAGTTTCTTTAGCTCTAGGTTCATTCAATAAGTAAAGATTTTGAAATTTGGAGACTCTTTAATTATATCTATTAACATACCACAATATTTTTTAGTTTTCAGGTTTTCACGGCCAGCGTAGGCACATGAATTTGATAAATGTTTTCCCGGTTGTTCTACAGTGATCCATTGACGTTTCGCCATTTCTTAATTGCGAAATTCCATGGACCACGGAAAACCAGACGGGAAAACATTATCGAATCTTCAATATTTTGGATTATCCATTTCCATGGAGTTTAGAATTTTTTGAGTTTCCTTTTAAGCTTCTAATGGCTTCAATGGTCAAATTATCGCTCATCTTATACATAATATAACGTATGATCGGTAATAATATCAGAACTTAACGATAGAAAATACGTATGCAAAAGTATCTTACACTTAAGTAAAATACAAAATGCTTTTCTCAAAAAAGTATTCAAATGCAAAATGGAACTAGGTATATTGTATTTGCATTTTAAATGCAAGTATTTCAAATAAATCACATCTCTAGCCTCTACCGTATAATATACAGTATCACGAAACTCGAGGAGTTTTGCGTTATCTGTTATGTAACACGGTATAGGTATGTCAAAAAGATCCTAACTTTCTTGTGTAACGTAAACATCAACTACAAAAGGATGCAGCAAACCGTCATAGTCAGTAATTTTTTAACACAAAATTATATAGAGGTATAGATCTATATTCACGGGGTGCCTAAATTTACTTTTTGTGTAGGTAGCTAGGTAAGGAATATAGATAAAGTACGTACCTTTTTTTTTTAACATTATTAAAACAAACTATCAACAATGGCCAAACCTTATGATATTGTTTTGAATGACTGTTGGCACGCGTTTGTTTTGCTTTATTTAGGTATATATGTAGGAGGGAGTAATTTAACAAAAAATAAATGCACAAAAGTATGTCAGCTTGGGTATAGACGCATGGTGAGTTAATAACTGTACTGATCAAATTTAAATTTTTAGAAATCTTAATAAATTTATTGTACACTAATATTATTAAGGCTTTCATTTAAGAAGCTTAAAGGTGTTTTGTAGTTTATTATATAAATTATTATTTAGTTCCTACTTCGATACTTAGTTTGTATAAAGATCAACAGGCAGTTATAGGGCTGGAGATGCAACGTAGGGAAGTAATTATTAAGAAGGGAGTCAAGTCACCGCATCATTAAAGGCAGTACAACTGTAGGGATATATATATAAGGGCAAAAGATTAGTATGCTTAAATTTGCAGATGATATAGCTGTGTTAGCATGTAGCAAGGAGGAGTTAGAGATAGCTTTAAATAAAATGGAAGCGGTATTGACAAAACAGTATTGTACGAAAATAAATAAAAGTAAAACAAAAATACTTATATGTAAGGGAAGAAAAAGTAGGTAAATATAGGAAACACAGTAGATAGAGAAGGTTAGAAATGAAGAGGTATTAGAAAGAATAGGAGAAAAGGGGACTCTATGGAAGTCAATAAGGAATAGGCGAGATAGGTTGGTAGGACACCTTCTCAGGCATGAAGGGTCAAGTCAGAGACATATTATAGGCAGAAACAGAGGAGTTAAGAGGAGTAGAAATAAACCTAGATTAGATTAGTGTTTTTCTAGTTTTGGGGAAATGCGAAGATTAGCTCAGAATAGGAAAGAGTGGATGTGCGTCTTAGAACTGACGACCTTATGATGAAGATATTCAATTCCTGACATTACTATACAAAACTAGCAATCCGTAAGTTTTAAATAAGGAATGGAGCAGTATCTAAAATTAAAAAACCCAGATAGATCGTAAGACAAAAGATGAACAATTCACAGAAAATCCTTCTCGTAAACAGGTAAAAATAAATGAAAAACATGAGATGTTGATAAACAGTTCCTTTTGCTGTTGGTTTTTGTCATATTACGTCAGATGCTGTGGCATTCTTGTTTCAAATTATTTGTTTCAATTACTACTTTAGTAGACACCAGATGACTAGGAGAAGTAAACAACATAATGACTTAAACAATTCTATCATCTTTTATTGTTAATTATTGAGACATTATTGAGACTTATTGAATTGTACATTCAATATACGTATATTGTTATTGATACTTATCAGAACTTTATTACCTACGTTTCTCAAATAAATAAAAAAAAGCGCTCGAGGAGGAAATCAATACAAGTGTATCTGTCAAAAAAAAAAATAAAATTATCCATTTCTGCACTAATTATATTGTGTTGCGCAAGCTATTTTTCTACAGATTTTATTTTATTACATGCTGTTATGAGTAAAATGAGAAAATATCACGTTGTTCACTTAACAATATTTAAATCTTAAACCCTCTAAGATTAAGCACTTATCTTTTAAAATTTGTAATTAGCTTAAGCAAATTGCTTAATAAAATACATTGTACATTAAAGTGAGCATTGTATCTACTTTATCATGGTTCTTTGTTTTTTTTTTTCTACGTAAAAAATTCAAATTCGATGCAATTTGCTCATTGAACTAATTTATAAGTTAACGTATTGACCGCCTTGCTGGACTTTTGAAAATATTCCAAGATTAGAATCAGTATAAGTATAGTATGATGCAAATGTTGACTCTTGATAAGATAAACATGCCTTCATGAAAACAATTTGCTAACAATTTTCATCGGAAATGAATAAGTATCTATTAGTGCTGTATTTATTTGCGACATTATTTGATAAACGTGACACACCTCTCATCATTTTTACTATAGTCATCCATTTTAGCCGTAACAACAGAATATTAATTAGTCATCTTTATCACAAATGACGCACTACAATAAGTTACATCCAAATGCAACAGTTATTATAATATAGTATATATACAGTAGTGGTGATCGCGACCTCAGGGGTTGTCGTAAAAAATCTTAACCGTTACAGAAAAATTGATTACGTCTTCTTAAGTGGTATAGGTTTAGCTGTAAGGCGGGTTAAGATCGATTAGAGATTAAAAAGGGTTATGATTTCATGCTTGGTATTGTTTGAATAATGCTTGATATTCAGGGTTGATTGACGTTTCGCCAACTACTGTGGCTGGCATCGCATTGTGTAACAGTAAAAAATTAAACATAGCCTTAACTTTATATCGAACTTTCTTACGGGGCATTAGTTTTACTTTTCTTTGGGTAGTTGTGAATTTAAATCGTAACATGTTGAACGTATTAAACAATTCAAGCGAACACTGTCATTTCTTAAACTTCAAACAGGGTGGAAATAATCAATGATTATGTAAATCCTTCATTTTATTATTTATAAACAATTATTATCTAATATGAAATATTATTTTGAAAATTCATTTCTGAAATTTTACGCACTACAAACTACTTCAAATTAATGAAGGAAAAATTGTTGCTGCCCCAGCCGGGAATCGAACCCGGGAATTGTTATCTATTTTTCATTACGACTTTTTGACCTGGCAAATTATACTTTTTTACAGTAATACTTGTTTCTATATATACATGTTCATACTTTATGGACGGACATGTGGATTGTATTCCAAAGGTTAAAGAATCTTAGTCAGTTCATTTTAACTTTGAAAATTGAATTTTTGCCAAACAGATGGTGCTTGTTTTAACTAAGCTTTTACTGGCAGCTTAACAAAAAAAAAAATTAGTACCAATAATTGATTTTATTTATCTTTTTGAAGATAAAAAGAATTCTCATTTACAGTTTTATAAACTTACTACAATATGGCTAGAACTCGTTCTTGACTATAAAAACGACCGAAGTTATGGTGATTATATATTACTAAAATAGGGAAACACGATAATTATGAAACAAAACATATCAAGTGTTGCTTTTTCTTTTCGTTACGAATTAGTTCACCAAGTAATTTTATATTTGGCTATCAGGGGCGTACTTAGGACACTAAGCTACTATTTGCGGAAAACGAGGTGAAAATACATACATACACAGGCTACATTATGAACTAGGTTTCGCGAAAGTACTTTCCAATAGCTATCATTTATAGTTCTAACCCCTATAAAACTTTAATCATTGGACCTTACATGTGCGAACGACGGTCGTTCCCCACTGATGATATTTCGCGGAAAATCGTCATTTAATTGAAGTATAATAAATGATAAAAACTGCTAACGTATTATAAATGTTTGTGTCGTCATTCTGTGGAAATGTACCTACCATACTTTTAAAAAATTTTTATCAACTATAAGACAGTAATTAAATTGCAGCCATAACAAAAACAAAACAGTTTTTATCTCACTACCGTTTTAATAATTATAGCGATATTTTTAAAATAAATAAACATTAAAAATGTTAAAGTAAATTACATTAGGTTACTAATATTCGGTGTTAAAAAAAATCCAGAAATTATCATTTCTTTTATCTACTGTTAGTGTTGATAAATAGTTATATAAAATTGTTAATAAAAGTATATAATTAAACTGTCTGACCTGACCGTTTTGCATCGCCGACACTGCATTTTACACAGTCACTAGCTTTACAATATAATAAAAAAATAAAACGCCTTCTAACAAAATTATCATTTTTTGTTTACACAATCGAAATAGTTCATTAACATCCACTTGTAGGTAAATATGTGATTTTTTTTCTACACATACAATAATAATTTATACATATTCGAAGGCAATACCATAACATTCGTGTTACAATAAATTATAAATTTACCTGTAAATATAAATAATTTTCAGGGTTATGACTAAGTTTTCACAAAAAAAATTGTTTGTTTTTCATTCAAAAATTTGCCACACAATACTAACGAAATTTTCCATGAGCTCCTACAATTTCAATTACTGTAAAATTGACGGTATGTACATTTTCTGTGCATTGGACAAACGCGATGGTATTTGGCAATATGTTATGAGGAACATTTTTATAAATAAGCTTTTACTTTCATCTCAAACACATACATATATAGGTATGTTAATCAATTCTCACCTCATAGTTTTACCGTTGTCACTAAATGTTGTGGAAAATCACATCACAATATTTACAAATCTCTGAACAAAATTGATTTAAATTTTTTTCCTATAGTCGATTAACATGATTCACGCACAGTCAAAAACGAAAACACAAACGGGTAAAAAACAAATACGTTTATAGGAAGCCAACGCATTCCTGTAACTTTTTGGCTTCACAAAGTTTAATTATCTGGTTCTTATTATATGCTCTCCCCGGCTCCCCCTTATTAACCTTTGAACGGCTGCGCTAAATGTAATGATACAAAAAAAAACTTTAGTTTTGATAGGTTGAAGCTGCACCAGATATAAATAAAATCGTTATAGAATAAGCAGTGGTGACTCGTTATAAAACGAATCGGGAGTTGTAGAAATATTTACTCGCCTATTTTTGAACTATGACCCTTGCAAACTTGCCTATAACTTGAGCGGCTTTATGTTAACAAATAAGGGTGTATACAGCAAGGCGGGTTTTCGAAGTAGTGCACAGAACTGTCTCGTGCGGTCCAGTTCAGTAATATAGGGTTGTTCGGAAAGTCATTTCGTTTTTTCCCGACATAGGATTTAATTGTACTCTTTTGCACCCAACTTCACATTTAAGCCGTATAATTTTTATATGCTTTGAGAGCTCATGTAGCAAGGCGTGTGGGTGAAAAATTCCAATTAATTCTACGCAGTAGTTTTTGGTTGGTGCCCTTTTAAATATGGAGAGCGATAAGCAGCATTTTCGACATATCTTACTGTTTTACTACAGAAAGGGTAAAAATGCTGTTCAAGCCAGAAAGAAATTGACTGATGTGTATGGAGAAGGTGTGTTGACAGTACGCCAGTGCCAGAACTGGTTCGCTAAATTTCGATCCGGCAATTTTGATGTCGAAGATGCACCACGTTCGGGAAGGCCGGTTGAAGCTGATAAAGACGCGATAAAGGCATTAGTTGATGTGAACCGGCGAATAACAACACGTGAGATCGGATTGAGGTTAAATTTATCAAATTCAACAGTTTATGACCACTTGAAAGGCCTGGGATTATCCTCGAAGCTCGATGTATGGGTTCCCCATGTTCTCACAGAGAGAAATCTGTGTCGCCGCATTGACGTCTGCGATTCGCTTCTCAAACGTCACGAAAATGATCCGTTTTTGAAGCGCATCATCACTGGGGACGAAAAATGGGTTGTATACAACAACGTCAAACGCAAGAGGTCATGGAGCAAAAAAGATGAACCGGCTCAAACCATTTCCAAAGCCGATATTCACCAAAAAAAGGTGATGCTGTCTGTTTGGTGGGATTTTAAAGGAATCGTTTTTTTTGAGCTTTTACCGGATAACACAACGATTAATTCGGAAGTCTACTGTCATCAGCTGGACAAACTGAATGATGCACTTCAACAGAAAAGGTCAGAACTAATCAACAGGAAAGGTGTAGTGTTTCACCAAGACAACGCGAGACCTCACACAAGTTTGGTCACTCGCCAAAAGCTTTTACAGCTTGAATGGGATACAATGCTACACCCACTATATTGTCCAGACCTGGCACCATCGGATTATTATTGGTCCGGTCACTCCAAAATTTTTTAGACGGTAAAACCTTCACCTCAATTGAGGAGGTCAAAAACCTCCTCGATCAGTTTTTTGGCAGCAAAGACCAAAAATTTTATGAGCGTGGAATTATGCTACTACCAGAAAGAAAACTGTCTTCAATTTCCACAAAAAAAAAACGAAATGACTTTCCGAACAACCCGATATAAAGCATATCGCGACGGGTTCGGCTAGAGACCTAGAGAATTTATTTGGATTACCACTTAACACGGCCGGCAAAGGGCGATTTTGCACAAGCCCATCAACGTCGGGTGTAGTGTAGAATGCACAGATACACTAAATTACAATATTAACAAATTTTAGTAATTAGCAAAAAAGCATAAACATTATATTTTTTGGTAGTTCTGCACCTATACATCGGCCGCCCCTGGGAAAAGGAATTTGCATTTCTATTCAATTTCTGCGTGGTATAGCATTTAATTGACAAAGAACATCACATTATTGCAGATAACATTTTATACTTACTTGAACATAGTGCATATGTACCTCTAAGATTCAAGTCGTTTTTCAACTAACGTTAAAAAATATTTCAACACTAAAAACAGATTAAGTGCGTACAATTGTTTTATGAGAACATAGCTGCAACTTGTAAAAAATGTTTATTTATGTTTGACAAAGGGAAATTGGTTAAATTACTTTAAAAACATAAAAATTTGCATGTACAATTTGAATATATCGTATATGCGTATATGGGAAACGTTCACTATCTACTTTTGTTAAAAACTCGAGATAGTTCAGAGTGATACGGAAAATAAAGTGGTTCCAGTATGAGTTTGGGAAATTCTTTCGATTATTTCCCAAATAAGCATCGGAAACGATTAATTAGTCATATGAAAATTACCATCACCAAGAATTTCGATCTAATAGAAATGTAGAATTTAATTTTTTGCGTCAACGCAAAAGGGAAAGTTTTTAACAACAGTAAGACAATTTTCATTAATTTAAGGATGAAATATGCCGTACCAAAATTATTTTTACGACACATGTAGCAACTATGAGGACAATCGGTAATATGATTACTTACGATCAATTATAAATTGATGGCACAAAAATTAAATTAATATTAAGCGACATGGACAGATTAAATTTCAAATTTAAATTTTATTAAATAAAATAAAATAACGAATGACGGGAAACTTTCCTCAAGAAATAATTAATATTTTACATTAAGTACAATGTTATCTGCAACTTTTTAAATTAATGAATTCAATGCATTATGTTCGTTATTGACTGCTCCATTTTATCGCAAATTTTATTAGTTATTTTTAAATAAGTCAATGTTACTGACAGCATACTTTTTATAAAATATAAAGATATGTTTCAACCATTGTGAATTCTGAATACCACAAAAATTCATTAAAAGAAACAATTAACCGTATTTTTAAAGTAGCTATATTATTCCTGAAAAGTTGTTTACATGTTTTGAACTGACTTTTTTTTATATATATGAACAATGAAAAACCTATTGAACAATACTTGGTTGAAACACGTGAGTTTTATTAAGTAAATTTGTAAAACATTTATCCATTGTTTAATATTTGTAAAAAATTTTCACCGAATGATCACACTTTTGACCACTTTGTTAATATTACAATTGCAAAGTGGCTCACATAGAGTTTCACTTCAATTTTAATATTGGTATGACCAATAATTTTTTAGTTTTGTAATTGCAAGGTTACAAATTTATATAATAGGCCAATATTTTAAAAAACAGCAAAACTACGTTAAAATTTAACATATTCCAAATACAAAAAGGTGCATAGATTACTAATAAGAATGTAGTTCAGTGATTACCTTCTACCAATGAAAATTCAAGATAAAATTGATAATTATCGTTTAAGGCCAATGAGAAATTAAAACGTCTGACAAGTTATAATTTAATATTATTTTCTACGTTAATATTACTAATTTATTGAAATGCAATTATTGTAGACAACTTGAAGGTTTTTTTAATGAGAGTAAGTATGCAGTAAGAACAACATATTTATACGAACATCGCAACTAACTATTTTAAAACGTCGAGATATTTTTAAATTAAAATGACCATCGAGTGGTTGCATTAAATCTACCTATTTGAGATTTATTTTGGTTTTTACTTACATGAAGGTACATTAAGTTAACGTTTTGATCTCTTACACAAAAGTGCACAAGATATTAAATTATATATACTTAATATAAAAATGTTCTATTATCACCAAGGAAAATTATAACAGACATTTTGTACACAATAAATTATAATTTTCCTACGTAAGTTTTTCAATAAACGGATGAAGATTGTAAATCAGCTAAATCTAGCCAAGGCCACCAAAAATTGAACAGATAATACAAAAAAAAGCTTCTCTATTATGTTAAAATAAATGATACAACTATTTTTTTTATGTAACATTAAAAAAATCTATCTGCATGATTATTTTAGATTTTTCGAATTACAAATATTGAAAATAAGAATGAGACTGGTAATTTTTTGTAGTCATAAATCAAATTTAAAATTAGATGAAATGTAGAAATTTGTAAACAACAAACAAAATCCTTCAGTGGGATATTCCATCTTTAAGTTTCGACCTTCGTTTTAAAACTCCTTTTTTCAGCGAAATAAAAGGAATTTTAGTTATTTTTTCATCTGGGATAGACACGAGAAACCGCGTCAATAATTTTAGTTTAATTAGTAGTTTCAGAATTAAAAAATCTGCTGAAAAGCCTACAATTCACACGCTACGTGAGAAGGGTCAGGGTTAAAAATTAATGAATTTTGCGTTACCAAATTAATGGGCAGTCCCTTCTTATGATTTCATAAGGTCCGAAACCCTTAAAATGTGACACACTACATTGGACAATAAGGAAATCTGTTCAGTATCTGTTTATGTATATGTATTTTTTTAGATACCCTCTATATATGCTATTGCAGCACTGAAGCAATGGCGAATTGGTACTTTGTACAGACAAATATATTATCT
Source organism: Agrilus planipennis (assembly GCF_000699045.2). Classification (NCBI taxonomy): domain Eukaryota; kingdom Metazoa; phylum Arthropoda; class Insecta; order Coleoptera; family Buprestidae; genus Agrilus; species Agrilus planipennis. The sequence continues at coordinate 27,964 of NW_020438871.1, read as the reverse complement.
ACATCTATATATTCGAAATTTATTAATACCTGTTATCTAACACGCTATAATTGCTTTTTTCATAACATTACTGACATGCAATATCTGCAAGAGTATTTTTTTTTTCGAAAGCGTATACACAATGGACAATTTATTTTCTTACAAAGGGAATTTGATGGTAGTATCCACTGCACGAAATAACAATCTACATTAATTATGTTTTTAATCTCTAGATAATATATGCCTTTCAGAAGAGTAAACTATCTTCAGCTAGATCGATATAGGTAAAGACTTGTCATGTTCAATCGTGAAATGCGTGTATTACATCCAATTATATGTAATTAAAACGATTGCACAATAAGTTAAGAATAAATGAAAATTTATTTCAAAAGTTTCCAAACCAATTAGGAAAGATGCACGGTATCTCACCACATTCAATTCTTCTATTAAAAAATGCTTTTTATTAATAAGAAACAATCTGAATTTAGAATCGAATACTTCCGACAGGTACCTATAACCGAAACAATTTAAAATAAACTATTGTATTGTTTCGTAGGTCTTATTTTACCAAAATTTTAGGCAATAGTCGTTTACCCTGTATATACTGAGTTCCAAAGAAACAATACAGATTTTAAAAGAAAAAACATTGTTCAAATTGTGCATACATAAAAATTCCTAATGATTCCTAGTTTCTGAGGATTAATAAATTTAGGCATAATTTCGGAGTGCAATTGAAGCTAAAATTAATTTAAACACTCACTTGGACAGGTTTTCCGAAATATATATTTTTCACAGTACCACCAATTAATATATGAAAAATTTTTGCACCCACAAATAAATTCGATGCTTCAAAAGCTGTACAATAAACCCTACTGATTTGACCAATTAGGCATAATATGCAAGTATGAAAACCGGATGATAGTAGTTAAGACGTAATAAACAAAGGGGTGCTATTTTTAGCGTTTGCGTCCATTTATGTCCATTTATTGTCAATAAAATAATCGCATCAATAATTAAACCAAAACTACCCTCGTTTTCAGTAAAATTGATTGTAACTGAATCATGCTAGTGTTGTGTTCTAATGTGTTGCTTCTCAAAATTCATTATCACCAAAAATAAAGCATAACTTATTCAAAAACTAAGAACAACTCTTCTTTTCTATTTTGTCAAAAATGGCGGGGTTACGTGGGGAGATGGACATTTTAGATATGCCATTATGGTTAAACACTTTTAACAATAAGTATCTTTATGATTAACGTGCGTATTATTTCTAGGAGTGCCAAAACACTTCTAATGGCTAATGTTGATCTAATTATGGTGCATAAAGGTACTAAATCCATAAATGGTAAACTTTATTACTTCCTGTATCACCTATAAATAATCATCGACTCAGACCCATGCATTATTGTCCAACACTAAAATCTTCCAAAACTAGCATTGCTCTTCAATATATTTATTACTTATACATAGGGATGTGATTTATTTGAAATACTTACATTTAAATACTTTTTTGAGAAAAGCGTTTTGTGTTTAAATACTCTTAATAAACTATTTTTCACATCTTTGCTTCTGCACGTGTTTATGAACACGTACTTGGTGTAGAATGATACAAAAACAGTAACATTACGAAATACAATGAGAGTGTACCTTCAGAGATTAACTTAACCCATTTTGTTCAATACATCCCGTTAAAGTTGAAAGAAAACTTTTACTTTTCAATGGCAAAGTAAAGAAATAATAAAACGATAAAAGAATACAAAAGAATAATAACGTTTTGTACTTATTAAGGTTGATTATAACGTCAGTACGTGTATTAGTAGACATTAAAAAAGAAAGAAAATAAATGTTAAAATGCTAACTTGAACTATTTAGATGAATTGGTTATTCACAATTAAACTTTTGGAAATTATTTTAAAATTTTAGGTTGTTAAATTTAATAACCAAATGGGGATAATTCTATAGCTTGGTGAGCTAGTTAGTCAGTATTTTGATTAATTTTCTTCATTTATTTTGTGAAATAAACAGTGGGTCAATGAATTGGCCCATCTAGCGCCAACTGATGATAAAGGTCAAACTTCTTTTTTTGCCAAAATTTTTCATATTAGACATATGCTAAGTAAAAGTTAGTAAATAAGCCTTGGACTCCATGCATGCTGTAATTAGAAATATTTTAACTTCTACTGCAGTTTTCTTAAATTTGAAGATTTTGACGTTGGCCTTTATAGCTTCAACCTCCAACCCTCAGAATTAAACACCAATAAAAGCAATTTTTAAGTGGTCATTTAAATACATATATTGAAATGACAGAAACGAAACGATTTCTTAACAACATACATTTAACCATCAGTAGGGTAAATAGAGGTGCAAATACAACCAAGGAAAAAAAAGTTTATTATAAATAATATATTTTGCGCGACATTTTTAGGTAAAACTGATCACTTGGAAGTTACATAACGTTTGAAGGGTTAGGGGCGTAAACTGAAACGTTACGGTGCGTTATAGAGTGGGGGGTAATTTTTTTTAAAAACTGCGTTACATAATACTTGAACGACTCCCACGATAATACAAAAAAAAGTCACATGCACTTTGAGGAGGACGTATGCCCGGTATGTCCCATCTTCCCATTTAAATTACGACTTACCCTCTGATTGCTACACCATATTAAGATATGATGTAGAAATCAGAGAAACTAATTCAAACGATAAAACCTAACGAAAGTTAAAACAAAACCAATCGTTTTAAAATGCCAAGCATCAATTGTATAGTAATCGTTACAAAACTAATGTTATCCTTTTAAAGGGCAATTGCATGTATATTCCCCCTAGGAAAATTATCATAAATAATAAGACAATAACGATGTCATTTAATGACGTAAGATGACCGACAGCTGGAGGTGTGTCTGAAACGACATGTCGAGGAAACGTGTCGACTATAACGTAATACCTGGTGCACGTTAAAGTGATCACGTCACAGTTCACACCTGTCCATTACTACAGTAAACTAGCTTCGTCCGGTTTAAACAGTATTTTATTATTAAAATTTCAAGAAATAAAATTCTTTAAGTGATATCATTATTGTTATAAAACATTTCACGACTATTGACCTTCTGTTATCACGCTATAATTAATTCTTTAATAATACTTGCAAAGTTTTTGCAAAAACAAAGTGATACAAGGTTTCTAGAGTTTCTATAGCTTATTTTTAATTTTTTTCATAAACATTACATTATGAGAAATACAAATAAAAAATTATTTGCGACCATTATGCGTACCAAAATAGACGCTGGGTATGTTAAACTAAAATAGATAAGGTAAGGCGTAATTCAAATTAAATCGAAGCGCTAGAATTTTCCCGCTAAACAGGTAAACCAACTTTTTACTTTTTAGTGATCAATACCTGTATGCCTACTACGACTGTTAAGCAAAAATAATAGAGAGTATGTATAAATAATTACCAGAAATGCTTTTCCCTTCGAACAGCATCGTTGATTGAAGTTCCAACCAGCTAATTGTCCTTTTATCCCAATTTAATTAAAAACCACATTATAATTTGACAGTGAATCAGCTGTAGCTGTCTCCCGATAATCGCGAACGTGTGACAACGGCAAATCACTAAATATGTTCACATGCAATTTTTCCACGACACCACTAAATAAAACGGTGATATCGTCAACAATACTAAATTTGCATTAACAAAACGTCTTCCCCGTGTCTCAACTTGACCGATCAGAAACGTTTTGAGTAATTTAACCTCAAACGTCGTTCGTCACGTGTTGTACGTTTGTATTTGTTTGGCAACGTCAATGGACAGATGGACGAACGGTCTTTAAGTAAAGGATCAAAAATCGACATTCCTTTAAGTATATAAAACAGAAACTATACACCGATTGCCTGGCTATCTCAAATTGCGAGAGACAATTTTACCACTTATACGAGCTACAAGGTTATTTTTCGTCGATTATTTCGTCATTCATTTTGTCAATAAATTACACTGATTCTAAGAAAGTCCTTAGATCTTGCAATGTCTAGCAATACTGTCACCTTGACGAGTACAGTAGCCTTTCACTCTTTTTTTTCCAAAAAAAAAATTAAATTTTAAGAATTCAAACGAGCTTTAAGCATGTGATTCTATTTTAAAATATAAGACTGGAAATATGCCAAAACTTTCAGATACATCATACGTAGCTTGCGCTTTCTTTTGCGATCAGTCGTGATCCGATTTTTTGTAGCTGATACGTTTATACGAATATGATACTAATTAAATACACATGTATTGTAAAAGCATTACACAATGTTACCTGCTGATGATGAAAATTAAAATTTATTTTATTTAATTTATTGTAACATTTGCAACACTCCCTACCTGTAGTTGTAACTTATTTATTTTAGATACTTATTTCGGTTTGCAAATTTTGCAAATAAGGGTAATAAATAATAACATACGTAATGGGGAGTCAGTTCACGTAGTATTCTACACCAACCCAATTTTCACATGTGAATTTCGATAGTTTCATTGTGGACCTCTTTTGTTTCGAAATTATAAAGATCAGAGACATTATTTTATATTTTCACATTCCTACGAAAGTGAATAAACAAAAGGATAATCTTTTAGGCATCTTTATCAAAAAATTTAAAATTTTTTATTTGAAATAGATAACTGTGGTATTTACCGGCAGACGTCCAAATACCGAATTTTCGCCATAAGATCTTCTTTTTATTTTAATAGTATAAACCGCTAAAATAAACATGTAATATGCAAAATCCGTTTAAAAATTAATAAATAAATAAAAAAACATCCCTTTACAATAAATCAGAATCTTAAGACAACGGTTATTTATTGCATTATTAATATTGGTAGTTTTCATGCTTCATTTAAAACTTTTTTCAAGTAATGCGTTTCGCTTCATGCGTATAAACAGCTATTATGTACATTGACCAAGACCTTCATGCTAAGTACTAAAAGTCGAGTGACCCATTATTATTTATTAATTGTTAAATAGGTGCTCAGATGAATAGGTAGTTGTTATCAATACCTATTTTTTTTATTAAATAACAGACTCCATAATTATTAAAAATTTAATAAATCCGGATATTTAGTTATTTTCTCAATATTTTAATTTCAAAATCATATATATCTGTTTATATATAAATAATTACTTTTTATTTCCATTTTACAAATAATGAATGGTTAGAATAAATTGCAACTGATTCACGCTAGAATAAAAATAAAAATAATTTTTCAACCAACTAATTTATTGTATAAAATTGCTTTAAAATTTTTTTAACAAGGCATTGGAATGTGAAAAAGTAATTTCAACAACAAAAAAAAAAGAATTGACAGCTTTAGAGTTTCAAAATTTCTTGAACTGCTTTTACTACATGTTTCGAAGAAATTCCATACGTGTCCAAAAGTACAGCAGTAGGTCCAGACCTGGGCACTTCGGTAACTGCCAATTTTTTCACAACGAAATCTCTTTCTTCTGCAACTGCAGAAAGAACAGCGTCACCTATACCACCTTCTGAGTAATGATCTTCAACAGTAATAATTCTTCCTCCAACTTCCCTTCCATGCTTAATAATAGCATCTTTATCTATTGGCTTGATTGTAAATGGATCAAAAACTCTTACATTAACACCATTCTTTGCCAAGTCATTTGCTGCTATTAAAGCTTCCTGCAAGGTTACTCCTGCTCCAATTACTAACACTTTATCGTTATTACTCTTTTTCAAGATGTGCCCTTTACCAATCTACAATAAAATACCAAGCATTAATTCATAAAAATGAATGAAGATGTCTTTCAAACTACTTTTTTACTTCTTGGAACAATAATTTCTGCCTATTTTATAAACAAATTGTCTAAGTGGTATTTAAACTCAAAAAAATGAATGAAGATGTCTTTCAAACTACTTTTTTACTTCTTGGAACAATAATTTCTCCCTATTTTATAAACAAATTGTCTAAGTGGTATTTAAACTCAAAAATTTAATCGTTAGCATAAACATGAATTGTGGAATAGTATACTTTTTCATTTTTTTGTAAACTACTTGGTTAAGTGGTATTATTTTACCTCAAAAACTTGGTCGTTAGCATAAATAACGTTAGTGGGTGGACGATTAGTTCTTATAAAACAGATTCCTTTTGTATTAGCAGCAATTTCAACAGCCCTTTCAACACTAACTGCATCGGCAGGATAGAAAATGGTACTGCCAGGTACAGCTCTAAAAAGAGCAAGATCTTCCAATCCCATCTGACTTGGCCCATCCTCTCCAATACTTATACCACAATGGGAACCCACAAAGTTAACATTAGTTTGAGAAATTGCACCCATACGAATCTTGAAAAAGAAAATAACAATTCATGTTTTGAACGTTAATGCCAATTAGTATAAAAATAATTACTTGATCAAATGCTCTTGTTAAGAATGTAGCAAATGTAGAAACAAAAGCAACGGTACGATCCCTGCAAGCGGCGCCGATAGCAACTCCAACAAGATTTTGTTCGGCAATAAAACATTCAACAAATCTATTTGGATCAACTTTCTTAATTTTTTCAGAAAAGGTAGAATTTTTCATGTCACCATCAAGAGCAATTACTCTTGGATTATTTTCAGCTACTTTTGCTATTGCATTGCCATAAGCTTGTCTTGTTGCAATAGATTCGCCTAATTTGTAGTTAGGAGGTGAAGACAATTTAATGTTAGATATGTTCACTTGAGGGGCATCATCTTTTAAGGGCTTCTGAGGATGGATCGATAAAGGTCCTTGGTTTTTAATTAAAGTTTTTAAGTGCTACAAAAATAAAACAAAGAATACAATCATCCTCCAAATAAAAGTAATATTTTGTAATATTTGTTCCTTTTTTACCTGAACGACAGCGTCGGCTTTATCACCAAGTGGTTTTCCATGCCAGTTCTCCAAATCTTCAATGTTAGGGAAGTTTTTCCCCTTAAATGTTTTAGCAACCAAGGCAGTAGGCTTATCTTTAGTTGTAGCAGCTACGTGAAATCCTTTAACAAGTTCTTCAATACTGTGTCCATCAACAATTATAGCATTCCAACCAAAAGCTTCAAGACGCTTTTGGTAAACATCCAGCTGATGAGCCAATGGAGCTGGTTCAGACTGACCTAGACGGTTAACGTCAATAATAAGGCACAGATTATCCAATTTGTAATAGCTGGAAAAATTTATCGCTTCCCATATTGAACCTTCTGCGCTTTCGCCGTCACCAATTAAACAATACACCCTGAAAATGTAATTAAAATTAACTTCATTGGATCGCAAAACTAACATATACAATTTGCATTGACTCTCGTAAGAAATTATTGATTAAAATTAGAAAAACGGTTGTACAAAATACATAATACAAACGTCTGTGATATTTATATATATACATATATAACATCCAAACTGAAAATAGCAGTTTCTGCTACAGAAGTATCTCTTGTGAAAACAAGGTCTTATTAAGGCATTTAAGCTCGTTTTAAACGTTCTTATAGATTTTTCATATATATATATTTTTTTTAAAAATTATGCCGTTTGACTGTTAATTGCCAGCTTATTAACTGAGTTAAAACTGAATGAATATAATAGAAATTTTGTACATACATGACCCTATATAGTGCTGAATTTTTATGGCGCATGCATATGTATACATTTCTACATTCATTTAAATTAACTGTGTATTGGACCTTGTATTCCATTTTGCTTACAAGTTTTTTTGTCAAATAATATGTATTGGCCGATGTTCGGTACATTTTATTGGGAAATTTTAGATCTGTCAAAATGAATACGATAAATACATAAAAAAAAATATTAAAGGCTCAACTCATCGTTTTTATACGCTCAAATTAACTGTCTTCATTATTTTCATAATATCCACTTATTATTACGAAATAAGCAGGCAAAGGTTTATAAGAAAAATACGTTGATTGCGTTTCAAGTAGATAGGTATGTTATCGCAAAACTTTATAGCGCACGGTAAATATTCGATAAATAATTGATTGAAAAATTAAATTACACTAAAAATTAATACCTGTAGCTGGCTTTGTCGTATTTTTTTCCTACGAACGCCATACCAGCGGCTATTGATAAACCTTGACCCAAAGAACCTGTACCAACATCAACAAAGTTTAGTCTTGGTGTAGGGTGACCTTCTAAATCGGAATCAAATTTTCTCAAATTCTGAAGATCACTTATTGGGAATAGACCTGCCTCGGCCCAAGCTGCGTACAATATCGGAGCAGCATGACCTTTTGAAAGTACAAATCTATCGCTTGATGGATCTCTTGGTGCCGAAACTTTGTAACGCATCGTATGAAAAAATAAAACAGACATAATCTCTGCCATCGACGAACATGATGTAGGGTGACTGCAAAGAATAAAAATGTTATGAAAAGCTTAAATTATGGGCAGGCATAAGCGTAAACATCCAACTTCACATAATCCAAAACCCTTCGCAAAAATGGCTTACTTAATCGAAAGATTTGCGATTTCTTTCTCGATGAATATGATGCTAAATTATTTACGTAAAATTTCACTTTTTGGCAAAAGCGTCATGGAAAACACTATACGCGTCAGAAGAAAAGCAACACGCAGTCTGAGATATTCTTTACTTTTTCCTGCCTCGGCGCATAATACATATAATTTAATATTATCTCAGAACCCAGGGCGTTTTGAGTTGTGTGAGAGATTATATACTTTTACTTGTAATTTGCATTGTCATTTTAATGGAACTGTAGGCGTTTTGGGTTATATGGAACTTAAAATCTACAACGGTGTGCCTCACTTTTAGCCCATACAGAGAAAGCTCGGACTCGGAAAATATATGTGTATTGCATATTTCGTTAATATTAAAAATTTAAATTTGTTTATAATTTTCCGCTTCATACCTGCCTACCAACATGATTCTAACGTTACAAAAAAAGTTACGTAACTTGTTTTAACTGATGAGTAAGACAAAGCCGATGAATAAAAAGTAAGTTGCTAATATATACTCAAGTCGGCATACTGACGCAAAAAATATTTCTATTTCTATTTAATTCGGTACATACATCGATTCAATAAAAATCCCAACTAAGGATACACATTTTGAATGAAATAGGTATTAACAATTTTATCGTAGTACAAGCATTCTTATGCGATGTGTATGTAATTAGTTGAATGTTATGAAAATTGTAATCTATTCCAAAAAATATCTTATATTGAGCAAAAAAACGTTTTTGGACGGCATCTAGAGTGACTAAGGTGACAGTTTAAAATTCTTCATTTTTTGATAAGCTAAGATAGTTCAAGGACATGTTATGTGTGATCAGATACTGTGCAATACATTCATCATACACGTACATATACCACGTCAGAAATTACCTATTTACAATGCACACATCATTTGTAATACAGTAAAGCACATTAAATATGAACATTTTACATTTCACAGAATACAAAAAAAATTAAATAATTAATTTAAATTATTTTCAAAAATGTCGATAAATTAGTCGGTAATGCATTAAAAACTATTTAATAACAAAATGTTTTACCAAGGTTGCCCAGGTTTTTATAAATATTCTTTTTGTCTCATTTAGCGGTGCGTTAATGCTTGAAAGCGTTTAATCCTTGAATAATGAGAAGTTAGTTTGGATCATTTAATTTTGTTTTTTCTTCTGGGCACCTAAGTAATATACGGTGAAATTTAAACACAATCCATTCATCAAAATTAAAATATTCCTCTAACGCGATAATATTGATTAAGGAAGAAGTCATTTTTTTATGGCCGTAATAAAAAGTTATATATACTATAGTTATAACGCAACGGTTTTAGCGCTTGGAATAAAACTTTCCATTCTTTCTAATTGGGTGCATACAAAAATTACGGACTGCTAATTTTTGGAATGGCGTTGTTTATTTTTGCCTTAATAATTACACAAAGGTAATGTTTTATTAACGCTAATATTGCCGGTTACATGAAAACATATCTCTGCTTAAGATTAGTTATTTTTCCTATGGGTAGCTCATTGCTTATAAAAAAATAGTAGGGCGGAAACTAATAAAATAGTAAATAAATTAAAGGAAATCATTAAAAATAATTTTATCTTGGTTCAGTAACAGATAAGTAAGGCGGATACTTGTGCATTATTATACAACAAAATATTTTCAGCCAATACTTGACCCGTTTACATAATTAAATTTCGATAAACAAGCGATAAAAAATATTCTTATTTCAAACGTTTTAAGGAAAATTATTAAACGACTGCATTGATGCATAACATGTATAAGTAACTATAACATTTTTAAAAGAAAGGGACAGTAATACTTGCGGCGAATTAAAAGCCGAATAGAATAAATACAAAAAAAAAAAACAAATTTAGTATGTAGGAGTAACAATTTTATCTAACTGATATCAGCCTTAATGATAATGGTATTAAGTAATACATATCACAAAAAATGTTGTACCTGAATATAGTATTAGTGCATAATATTTTACAGTTGGTGATAAAATGCATACGTACCCTGATTTGCAGGCGTTTGTGGATTGAACACTATAAATTCTTAATCTGTTAGCAATGTCTTGAAGAGTTTTATTATCAGGTTGACTTTGGCCTGGCATTTTTACTGTTAGTGAGGTAACTAACAAATGAACAGTACTCCAGTGAGATCTAGCAATAGGCGGTTAACTTGTTTGACATTGACGGATTAAAATGAAATACACTTTCGTGTCCTCTCGATGATCTTTTGAAATAATTTTTATCAAATGTCGTCAGAGATAAACCATTAGAAAACACGTGATAAATGAAAATGTGTTTTTAACATTTAACATAAAAAATGCCGGTTTATATGACTTTTTTTTTTAAATAACCACCTTCTCCCCCCTCTTTCTCATGCGCATTCGTTCCAATCATTTAAGCAGAACCCAATTACACATTATAAATGTGAATTGTCATTACTTACCCTGATTTTGCTGTTTGTGTGGCTGTGATTGAATGAACTCTTAATCTATTTGCAATGTCTTTCAGTTCCTGAACTGATTTGGCCTCTAACTTGTGGTATTTTGACATTTCTCAAGCGTGTTCGGATAGAAACAAAATGCTAATACAGCGGTTTGGAAGGCCGACTCATATAAAGTAGATCAACAAGTGGTTCCAACTTAGCATCGAACCATTACACTATCATTGTACGGTGAACCAATGATTTTTCTTTTCTCTCCCGCTACTGTATTATTGGTAGTTTAAATCACTTACGTAAAGAAACGGAAATGGTTAAAATTTTAAATTACTACTATGGAAATATCAAACGAGATTATTTTCTTTTATATCGAATAAATGCGTCAAGATTTAAGAATTTAATTTTGAGAATAGAATTCTATTAATCTATAAAAAAAGTGCTCAACAAATGTAAAAAAATTTGAATAATTCAAAACTTTAAAAGAGTTCCCTCTATAGTCACCATAACAAAATAATTCCTTAAATTTCCTAATATTTTCTGTTTCTATTTTTCATTTTCCAATTTTCACTATTCGTACGTCAGGCAACCCGTTATACAACAATGATTGTGGGTTTCCGTACCTTTACATAGCATGTCTCCAGGTTGCTACGTGTATATGTATATATGTATGTATATTAGTTGATTTACTATTAATTTTTAAATATAAATAGATATTATTTAGTAATTTTCCCAAACAGTTAAAGTTGTTATTATTAACACGAGTTGCACATTATACTATAGTTTTTAAAGTACCTGGATTATTGTAAATTTAAATAAATACCACTAAGATCTTGCAAATATTTTTCCTTTCTTTTATTAAAAAATCGAAAACTACACCAAAGAGCATAGACTAATAATCAAAGAATCAAAGAGAACGGCACAACAAAATGCTTTATTTATTTAGTTTGTTAAAATTTACCTATCCTGCGGCTTTCTTTATTAAATTTACTGGCAATTAATTTGATACTACGATAAATTTTTGAAACTTATTTCGAAAACGCGAATATCAACGTTCATTTAATTGTCCTGGTTTTTATCAAAAAAATAACTACCTTGACAAAGTTATACAAATAATATGAATGTGCAGCTGAATTTTAATTACATTGAAGTTATTTTGTATATTTTTTAATAAACAAGCTAACTAATCGATTTAGATCACAGAAATTACATATTGTTACAGACATGTCATTTCCGTTGTTTCTTGTGTAATTATTATTGAACATAATACTGTAAACAAATTTTGTATTATAACAGTGAGCGCGCAAATCAGTTGATTTTTAATATATTACAAATGGCATAATCGAACTATTTTGGTTTTCACTTTTATCAGTTATGGTGAAAACTTTGACAAGTGTTTGGATATAGTTATGATCTATTTAATATAACCTCAATTAGTAGTTTTCGAAACAAAGATTTGTGCAAGTGATTGTACGAAGCTTTATGATTATATCGTGATAATTTTAATAAAAGGACTCGAGACAGTCCTAGTATAAACTGGCTGTCATGAGTAATTTATTGTTCATTACAGAAGATGAAGGAGATTACCCATTACTTACAGATAGTAGTACAGAAACTTACACTGAGAGCCCACTTGCAGAAGAGTCTGAAAATTCAAATAGTTTTGCCCCATCTCCTTGCCAGTCAGAAGATTCCACTATAATGATTGATATTGGTGGGTATTTAATTTTTAACTATCGAGTTTTGTGTTTATATAAAAAATACTTTCCATGGTGGAAACGTTGCTAAACAAGTAATTTGCTTTGTTTTAGATTCCAGTAAGTTTAGCGACAACAGTGGTGATGATCTTATAAAAGTTCTTTGCAATTCTTTTAATGGGTTAAAATGTGAGTCGACAAAAGAATCTGCTTCTGATAAAGGTATAGAAACTGTCGTTGAGATTGAAAGACCATCCTCATCAATACTTAGAAGAAGTTCATATACTTTAGAAAGTAAAGATTATTTAGAAAAATTGGAAAATCAGAAAAGCAGACAGGTTTCTTTTCCTGATGATGCATCTGCATTAGCAATGTACAAGGAACCTGAGTGTTCCATGCCATGGAAAATAAGTATGGTTTTTATTTTATATTTATTCTTTTTGTTTTATTTAAGTAGTGTTGTCTAATTGTAATACTTTTTGTAGCAAAACAATTATCTGCAAATGAAATTTTACAAGAATACAAAAATTCATGTAAAATACATCGAGCAGTTGAAATTGATACTATAAAAAAACAAATACATGTAAGCAATACTATAAGCATCTGCTTATTTGTTTAAGAAATTTATTGTAACTTCTTGTTTGCAGGATATCAAGAATAACATGAATAGAACATCTGTTTTGAATATTAGTTCTGTTCAGGTGACAACTGAAGTGTGTGAAACTTTAGAGGACATGTTTAAGATAGCAAATTTTCATACAATTCATATATCTGAATGTAAATTTACACAAGAAACTGTGCAAGAATTTATTAACATGTTAGAATACTACGAACCAACAACAGAACTGGTTGTTTCTGATAGTTTTAATGACTTAGAAGCATGGAGGAAACTTTGTGATTATATATCAAAGAGCAGTTATCTACAATCACTGATATTTAAAGATCTAACAGTTAATGAACAATATATGCGTTTTTTCCTTGCTGCTGTAAATACTAATAACAACATTACTTCTCTCACATTTGATAGTTGCAATTTAGATAAAACACCTTCTTATTTAAGTAAGTTTTATGAATGAATTTAATTTATTTTTATTATAATCATAATAATTACCAATATTTTGTAGTTGAGAGTTTGATAAACAATACAAGCATTCAAGAATTGTATTTACTACAAGTTGGACTTTATACAAAAGAAGCTGAATGCTTGGGAAGATATTTGTCAAACAATTCATTTCTTCAAGTTCTGGATTTAAGTAACAATTTTATGGGTGACAGAGGATTAGAAGTATTAGCTAATGGTCTGAACCAACAGCAAAACAGTGTTATAGGTCTTTCCATTCTTATTTTAGTTAATAATCAACTTACGGAAAAATGCGGTCCTATTATTAATTCTATTATCGTAAGTTTTTTTGTATGTTTTTATGATATGCGGATTTATCAGACGTGTTTCTTTTTATAGTCATCCTGTGGTACATTGAGAACATTAAATATAGGGTATAACAATTTAACTGATAAGGTATTACAGTGTATACAAGAAAGTTTATCAGAAACTACAACTCTTGAGGGCTTAGGATTACAGACAACTTTATTGACTTGTAGTGGAGCATTCTTTTTAGCAGAAGCTATAGAAAAAAATAAATCATTAGAGGTAGGAGAGAAAATGAATTGCAAAATTTCTTTCAAATTGGTATTTGATATTTTTTTTTTTACAATACAACTCAATGAGAAAAAAAGAAGTGTTTTTTAAAAATGTTCCCGTTGCATACAGTAATATGAAGTTAATCAAAATTAAAATCTGTAGGTATATTATAGAAACTGTTGCATAAAAGTTTTGGTAATAATTTCAGAAAATTAATTTAAAAGGAAATAAGGCTATCCAAACCAGTGGATTAGAGAGGCTATGTAAAGCCCTTACAAATTCAAAAATAACAAAAGTGGAGTTGGATGAACACAATAGATCATGTAGTGTAAGTATTTTTAACTTTATATTGTTCCTGGCTTTTGTAACTGCAGTTTAATTTTTAGGATCCACAAGGTTACAACGAAATCGTTAAAAAAATAAATGGTATATGTACTATAAACAGGTCTCTTCAAGAGCAAAAAGCAGACGAAGATGCTTCAACATTAACGTACTCTTGTCGAAAGATATCGTTAAGTTGCGAACCTCGATATACTTTACCTCCTTTTTATTGTCAGCCTAGTACAACAACAACAACTACAACAACAACAACAACAACAACGTCATCAAAACATAGGTTTCATGTCTTAAAGGTTAGTGAAGCCTGTTTGAATGGCCCCCCTAGTATCACTACTTCTCGATTTCGAGTTTTTTCTGTTCCTACCCCCCCTATAGACTTAAGCGAAACAAATGAAAAATAAATTCAGCTAAACACCTATTTTTTGGAGGCTATATAACTATTTATAGGTATTTTTATCTACAAAGTAAATAAGAAAGATACATTCTTCAATTTTTGCAATAAATTTGGTTTCATAAAATTAAAAAAAAAACTGACCCAGTTTCAGGCCGACAGCTAAAAAAGTTATTTACTCATAATTATTAGGATCTGATTTTACCATAGGAACTGCTAAAGGTGTTAACCATGAGTTTTAAAACGCCGAGAGATCATTAATTCTTTAAGCCAACTACTCAAAAACCCTACAAAAGTAAAATATAGTTTTCCCTTTTAAATATATTGTTTCGTTTCGTTATTTAACGGGCAGGAGATGTCGTAAGTCGCTTTGAAATATAGAACTTTAGCTTTCCTAGAATTGATAATTACGATTCTCTAAGTGTGATCTAAAAGCACTAATACTAAATTTATCGATGAACATCACTTTTTATTATCTCTGAAGTGGCTTTTCAACATACCAAGTTTTATACATAATTTATATTAAATTGAAAGCTTTAAAGTATTCAAAAATGTGTATCATTTTATATTACATTACGTTTGCTTTAGTTATCTACTGTTATCATTAATTAAAGTATATTTTTATGAAACCTAACAATGATTTAGAGATAATAGAAAACCCCAATGGTTATTATTAATCGATATAATGACCTACATTTAGAGTAAATGTTTTTTCTGAATAATTCTTCTTAAATAGTTTATATAACCTCGATAATAAGTGTTTTGTTAGAGATAAGCTAAAGAATCTATTTTCTTAACTTTGGAAATTTTTTTTCATTTTTTTTTATTATACAATAGGTATTGTTTCTTAATGTATATAAATAATTCTACCCGTACATACAGCAAATTTTATATAAGACTTTCAGTTTTTGAATGTCTTACCAACTTGAAGAACTTTTCACTTGTACTATTTCCATTTTGTATACAAAAGATCTTTTTCGTTGCCCTAGTACTACTTTCTACTGTACATACTACTTTAAAAAAATATTTGNTCGCTGCGAGTATGTGCATTTCAAAAATTCCGTTGTCCCCACCACCATAATTTTATAATAAATTGGAATAGTACTTCTCACTTTTGGTCCACGTTTTCGTGTGATAATTATTGTTCAAATTGAACAAGCGGTAAATTTTATCTATTTTAGTAGCATAATAATTGTATATAAACATATATATTTATTATTTCAAAAAAAAAAAAAAATTAAAGTGTCTCAGCATTACGTTTTAAGGAGTGTCTCTAAAACTTCTTATTTCTCTTCTCCCAGAAAACACACCTATTAAAAAGAAACAGTAAAAACATATTAACTTTTACCTGACAATAAATTATAACTTATCTGTAGTATTTGTGTAGCTTTGATATAATTTCTATTTACATTTAATGATTTCAGATTAATTATACCTAATCAGTAAAGGTAAAAACGTAATACATTTAAGTCCAATTGCTTTTAAAAGTGATTTTCTATAAATTTAACATTCTTAGTTAAGTAAGTTGTATATTGCAGAATGCACAATTCCTGTTACTGACCTTTTAATTTTAACAACCTCGATTTAAATAACATAACTACTACATAGAATACATAATAATACCTATATAAAACCTGTTCGTCTCATACATAATGTCTTTTAATTCTATTTTCATTAATTTTTTAGAAATATGTTACTGCTATGTAACACATGTAAATTTTGTAAAATAAAACATTACGGACAATACACGTGTCATTGTACAGTATCGTTCAAAATAATTGTTTCTGTTTTTAAAGGAAATTAAAGGTACAAATTTAGTACAGCTAGTGTATAAATACATAAACACTTTGTCTTTTTTTTCGTTCCTTTTGTTTTTTTATTTGTAAACTATGCATTTTATTACTAGTTCAAAGTTTAAATATTATAATATATGTGATATATTGTATGTGATATATACAATATTCTTAAGAGTATTTAAAATCAAAATTTTGATGGGTTTACTAACAAAAGTGATTTTCAGTTAGTTCGTTGATTTTTAAGACAAGCCCAAAGATGTGTATGTGTTAGTTTTAATAAGAGTTTAATTTTGTTTTGTTTGTGAATAAAGTTAAATGATTTAAAATAAAGTTAACAATAAAGAATTCATTTTTCTAAATAACTTACTTGCAACTATCACTTCTCTGTTTTTCAATAACAAACAAAAAAGAAGTAATTTTTTAGTCCATTTGCTTGCATTTGCGTGTTTGAGCAATATACGACATATTTTCTATAAAATTTTATTTCCCAGTCAACCATATAAAATTTAAAACTTAATATTACATTTTAAATAAAGCTCGAATAAAAATCCATTTCCGGTTGTAATAAATAAAAATTGTTAAATATAAATTATCAATTATCATCAATTAATAAGATATTACATATGTAGTTTCATAATATTATAATTAATACCACAGTAATAAGGCAATACTTTTACTATAACAATTTTTTAAATGCCTCTATTAAGTACAGCTTATTGCAATTACACTTTCTAATAAGTGAAAGGGCTTTTGAAAGTCACATTTCATTAACGCGATTATAAATTACTCCTGTAGTACGGTTGTCTCGCCTTGTTCGAAGGTTAACTGCTATTTAAAATAAAGTTTAAGGTGTGCATACTGTCTACCCCTCACCAACGAATATATATATTACGAAAAAATGTAACAAAATATTATTAACAATATATTTAACGATAAATACTGAAGAAGTAATAAAATCACAGAAACTGTTTTTTTTAAATGTTTCAAACAGGATAAATAAATTGCTAATGGGTTTATTTAATAATAATTTTTACAATAATTATCACCACGAATACGATCATATTACTTATCCAAAAGAAAGGCAGTTCTTATCTTTTAAGAAAAAAGACAAGATTGGGCACTTGAACAGCCATATCTATAAGATATTGCTTAAAATTCAATGTTTATTTGTTAACAGCCATTAATAGATCCGTTTTTAACGTGCTGTTCGGAAGGATGTTGAAGTAAAACAGGTTCTTTGAATTTCTTGCCTTTTACTAAAGATTCTAAATCTTCTCCCTCGTAAGAGAGTAAAGGAGAAATTTCCACGACATTTCCTTCAACTTGACCTCCGGCATTTTCGATGTACTTTTTGTGCAAATTGAATAGAGACTGCCTAGCAGTTGATGGGCATTCCTTACCAATATCGTCGGAATTTTTAAGTGCGCTAAACTCGGAATCTCTCGGTACTTCCCACGTGACAAAAAATTTACTGTATTCGAAAACATCGAATATGAATTTCTCAATTTTGATTCCATTAGGTGCATTCGGCTTTACAGTTTCTCCTTGATCATTAACGTAAGGAATCTTCTTTTTTGCAACGTGCAATTTTAAGTTATTTTCGTGCTTTTCCCCAATCCTACGTAGAAAAGTAACTGTAAAGAAGTGGTTGCAAATGTTTCCGTCCTTGAAAATTAAATTTTCTTTATCGTCTCGCAAACTTGCCGTTTTTTCGGTTATTTCGCTGTATTCAACAACCTGAAATTTTCCATCCACCCTACATACAACCCCTACTGCTTCCGTCGGTGATTGTTTACTGACAGTTTTTGCTCCACAGTCAGCATTTTTGCTTACACAATAACCGATAAATATAGGATCTGCTACTTTAACGAGAATATTATCAACGCTATAGACATGAATGTAGTCAATGCCGCGTTTTCCCATATCATTTAAAACTCCTGACTGATAAAGAGCTCTGTATATTCCCCCGTTACCATCGGGAGCGAATGAGATTCGACTTTTCGTTTCCAAAAGTATTTTGCCGTTCATATCGAAGCATGGTAATACTCCTTGCTCAAAGAATACGACATCATCTTCATCTAAACCAAAAAATTTATTATCCCTCAAAAATTTTTCTGTCGCTTCTCGGGAAGGGCCGCTTGTCATGATGTACCACGGAATTTTACAATTTTTCCCATATCTGCTACTTGCCATTTCTTGCAATTTCAAAATGCGCTCTGCTTGAATTTGGCATAAACTTTTTCCGGAAGGAAGTCCTACTGAGTACATTATTTTAGGATATGACACTCCTAATCGAGTCCCTTGACCGCCGCCTAAAAGTAAAGCACAAACACGACCTTCGGATATCTCTTTTAAACCTATGCTTCGATATTTTTCCAATTGTTCTGGCGACGAATTAACCCTGGATTCAAATTGGGATGGAGGAATGGGTTCCATCTTATCGTCTAATTTCTTTACCGTTTCTTGAAGAGATGATAGTGCATTCTTGAAGAGTTTGTTTATTTCTTCAATGTCCAAATTTTCTAGCTGGGAAAGAAGATTTTGTTTCTGATTATCGTCTAGTTCGTCGTAAAATCTCAATAAATGGGATTGTTCCGCTTTTTCTAAGCGATTTATTAATGCCTCTACATTAGCCATTTTACCCTTTTTCTATTAAATCTTCTACAATCACTAGTCTTTTCACCTTTGTTCTCTAAACTAACACCTTAACTAAACTGTATTCATACTTTCGTGTGCTTTCGCTGCGAGTATGTGCATTTCAAAAATTCCGTTGTCCCCACCACCATAATTTTATAATAAATTGGAATAGTACTTCTCACTTTTGGTCCACGTTTTCGTGTGATAATTATTGTTCAAATTGAACAAGCGGTAAATTTTATCTATTTTAGTAGCATAATAATTGTATATAAACATATATATTTNTGATCGTTGTTTTAGCTGTAGCCTATTTTGTTTTTGTTTAATAAATTTGTTATAGCTCTTTAAGTATTTTCTTAAACCCTATCACATATCAAGTTCAGGTTGAGGCAACCGTTTGTTTTCTGGATGTTTCCTTGAATTGGGTGAATTGCTCATCAATTTTAGCTAGCAGAGCATTTTCGCAGCAATTTTGTTTAATAATTACTGAAAATAAGAAATATTTGTTACATGTGTCTTAGTGTTACTGCATTATTCTCTGCTAGCTTTCCTTCTAAATTCTTCGAGAGAAAAAAGAAAGATAAATGTTTACTATCTAAACTTCAATTTTTGTACTATAAACAGTATTAATGTTTGATGGTAGTTAAATAAATATTGTTTTAGTTCTAACTTGTATATTATTTTACTACTTTCTTTTAAAATATTATGTATAATTGTTCTAAAATTCTATTAATATAAATACACCTTAATTTTTCATTTTCCCTAATAATTCCACTTGCTTTCCTTAATAACTTTTTTAAATATAAATTAATATGCTTTTATGAAAATCTGAACACATGGATTTACACATTCAATTTATGCAGCGCGTATCCCACAAGAATGATTATAATTTTAAGTTTGAACTAAATCCTAAATAACTTGTAGCTCAGTAATTGGTTACATTTTTTCACTTACATAATATAAATAATAACTTAATAACAAATGGAAATTAGGAACGGACACATTAAAAAAGCTACAAATAGTTTCTTTAAGTATTTCGCTATATTTTGATAAAATTTAAATTTGGTTTAAATAAAGTATATTAAATTAAAATTAAATGGGAATGACTTATTAGCTAAAACTGAATGGACATATGTTGAGCATTTTTATATACAATAATTACACAAAGAAAAATTACAATTCTTATAAACCTGCACTTGCTATTAAATGAAATAATCTTAAGATATGCAAATATATTTACAAGAAACGCTGGTTTTCACTTGAATTCACTGTATTTTATTAAAGCTTGGATAATTAAAGTTCTATTGATTATATGCTAATTAATTGGACAAATAAAAGCTACAAGTAACAGATTCTTTACAAATATTTTAAGAATTCTTTTAAACATGTAATAATAACATTATAGTGTTTGTTCCAGCTTTTATTCGTCCTATTTTATGATAAAAAAATTTAACTGCTTTAAGCTAAATTTGATAAATGTATGGATTATATTACTTCTTATTCGTAGAATAACTGTGCATTAGTTAATGCAAATAAATGCATGCACATTTAAATCACTCTTGTAGTAGGAAAATAATTGTATATCTCATTTATTAGAGGAATTTGGTTGAATATCCATGGTTTTACAAACCCATCCTGCTATATCTACATTCTCAGATTCTGCTCGTTTTATCCAAGGATGATCCTACAAGATAAAAGAATATACCTACATAGTATATTTAGTGATTCAAACATGAAAATTACCATAAGTGTTTTTAAATCGGCTCTTTCATCCGGATTCTTTTTCAAACATTGGTCAACAAAGTCTTTAAATTCATCACTGAAAATTCCAGCTGGAAGTTTTGGTGGAGGCTCATTAACTATATAGTCTAACAGCTCAAATATAGCCATTGGTCTTGGGCCATTAGATGAATTAGATGGGTCACTATCTTGGTTAGGGCCAAATATATTAGCTAATGTTTTAGCATCAGGAGGAGGGATAGGATACATTCCTATGGCCATTTCTACTAATGAAAGCCCTAGAGACCATATATCACTCTGAACAGAATAATGTGTACCTTGAAGTCTTTCAGGCTATAATTAATAGTGGAATTATTATAAGTACAATTCCTGGTAGAAACATAATCCACTTACTGACATATAACTTCGTGTGCCAACAAATGAATTAGCCATTGAATCAATAAGTTGTCCAGATACTCCAAAATCACATATTTTTATTTCTCCATTACTATTTACTAGAATGTTACTTGGCTTAACATCTCTGTGCATAATAGCATGTTTGTCTCGTAAGTAGCTTAGTCCCTTTAAAACTGCTGATGTTATTTTACCAAGAATGTTTTCTGGAATGCGCCCTGCTTTCTTCAAAATTAAGTCCAATGATCCTGCATCCATATACTCCATACATATACTTATTTCACCATCACTGTAAAATGCTCCATAAAACCCAACGATATGAGCAAAATTGCATTCATGTAGCACTTTAAGTTCTCTTATAATTTGTTTTTTAATAGCTGCTTTCACTTCTAAATGTATCAGTTTTCTGGCCATTATAAGTCTGCTAGACTTATGCCTCACCTAAGACCAAAAAGAAGAACTAACACTAAAACAAAAGCTAATATTTTAAGACACAATTTACTTTCATTACTACTCCACCATTTCCTGAACCTAATTCTCCAAGTTTTTCAAAATCATCATCACTTAGTTCACCCATTTGCTCTTTCTGACATAAGAATACTTCAATACGTTTTCTTTGAATATCATCCATGTCAAGTTCTTCTAATCGAGCTGTTAGATTGTCTATACTGGATTTTCGAACTAAATTATTCATACTAAAAGGCATATAATAATAAAATTGTTTTATAAAAAGAAATTAAATAATCACTTTGCAGGTTCTTGAAACGAAGCTCCTGTTGGAGTTATTGTTGGTGTCTGGTCAATTGACACAGGAGGGAGTTTTAAATTTAGTTTATTCTTCGACATTTTCTTTTCTTTCACAATTCTAATGTAATTTAATAAAATATCTTTATCACGGCATCATTATGATTTTCATACATATATTTGGAACACATAATTACATTATAGGTTATATACGGTGTTCATTCTGTTTGGTTAGTAAACAATCGTTCACTGACTTGTTAATGTTGGCAAAATATGTCGTATTGGAAGTAATTGACACAAAACATAAACTGCCGGAAAAAATAACTGCACTTGTAATTTTGTAAATTTTGCCTTTCTCAAAGAAAACAGGGAAAATTTAGAATACGAAAGTGAAATTTGCTATATTTTGCTTTTTACATTGTATACAACATATAGAATAGTATTCATAGATGACATAGACGTGTGTGTAAATTCTTTATCCGTATTCATAGATAAACTCCGATTCACAAATTAAAACCAGTTTCCCATTGAATATTTATAAATTCAAGGTTCATTCAATAAATTCGTTCGTTTGTTATGTAATAACAAACGGTACTAATAGTTTCTTGTAAATAGTAAACATTTGAAACACGTGTATCCACAGACGAAGTTAACTATTGCAGTTCAGAGGTAAAAAAAAATGCTGCTTGTTACTACTTAATTTCATATTTATAAATTAATGACCTTAAAAATTAAAGCCGTGGTTTAACAGTTCTTTTTCCTTGGAGTTGTCTATTCAACGTTTTATTGGCAGCTATTGCAGGTAACTTTCGGTTTTTTCTAAATAAGTTCAACTTAATCCAATTGCTATGAGATGCCCGCTAAAAGTTGAGCAGACAATTTTAACTAAGGGAGAACTTACTAACTCTAAGAGCAGCCATTAAAGGACTATTTCTTAGGTGGCCTTTGTTGAAAATTCTGCAAAAACAACATAATATTATACATATATATATTTATTTATTTCGAGATATTAATTAAAACAGTTTTGTTACATAAAAGCAAATTAAAAAAAACTAAGATTCACATATATACAAAATTTTAATCACAGATCTGGTTTTGGTGCAATGGTAAGTGTAACAGATAAACCAGATTCTTTTATGAGCGTCACAATATCGCCATGACTAAGATTCATAATGTCTATATGATTAACTGCTACTATGTAATCCCCGACCCTAAGCTGTCCACAACGTTCTGCTGGACTGTCTTCGATCAGACGACCTAAAGTTAAATATAATTTTTTTTAACTAAAACAATCAACAGCATTTTATATTTTTAAATGTACCTATGGTTGATCCGATTTTGTTCACCGATGATATTATTACAAAACCAAATCCTTCATTTTCATTTCTCGTTACTCTAACATCATACGTGTTAGGTGGAACATTTGACACGGAGGTGGAAGGGCACATAACACCTGGTGAATATTCTTGAACGGGAAAATTCGTCATTACTGGAGGCACACCACTGTATGATTGGTTTATACGTCTCCTTAATACCAAATGCACTTGGCCCCTTGCAGCTGCCGAATTCATAAGTTGCACAACGCAACTATGAGACGCTTGCAAAACTAAATAACCATCGACGCTTATTATTTCATCACCTGTTTTTATGCGACCGTCTAAATCTGCGGCACCTCCTGGCACAATATGTCCCACCGCGACCTATCAAATTAGAGTATTATTTCGATAACGTTCATTATTATTTTTTAATATGAAATTGAAATATAAACACATAATGTTGATGTATCGCAGGCAAATAAGAGCAAATACCTTTTGTTAAAACAATCATATTTTTTTCAAAATACATTTTTGGGTACTGAAATTTTCAAACATAAATTTATGATTAACGAATTGCTTCATTTTGCCTAGACACGCATAAATAACTAAAAATTATTACTAACATCTTGTCATTCTGGTAAAGGCATCAAACAAAACACGAACAAATAATGAAATAACAAAAGAGTAAAATCAATGTAACAAAGGTTTGCATGCAATTCTTTAAACAAAAGACTTGAAAACAAGTCCAACATACCTTCCATTAATTTTCTAACAAAAAGTTAAGTTCTTGCCATCACCAGATAACACGTTTTTAAAAGTCTTCCTACATTTACTGCCTCCCAATACAATGCAGAATCTGTTTCCACCAAAATTCGCGTCTTAAATGTACATTATTTAGTTAAAGAAAATATGAATCGGTTCCCTGCACATAATCAAAGATCAACGGAACGATAAAAAAAATTAAAATTTTAATATTCAATAATATCTGATTACATTATATGATCTTTGATTATTGATGTTAATTGATATTTACCGTTTCAGTATTTATAAATTTATTTAACAAACCTGTGAGCGATCTTCTATCCCTCCAATGATTCTGAAACCAAACCCAGTGTCATGACGATTTAATGTAACGGCAGTTTCGATGTATTCCGAATTATGTGGTAAAACCCACCAATCTTGAGAAACACTCTTTTTAATACCACTGAAGTCGTAAAGACTGCCATTTTCAACATTTTTATAATAATTGTAGTTATCATAGTAGTGACAGTCTTGAAATTTATTATAGTAAGGTGGTGCTTGATTGAACTTCTCAGAACGCAGAAGTAGATCTTCGTCATCGACTTCCGTGTTATCTATAAGAGACAATCGTAAACCTGTTGCTGAATCTTGTTTAAAATTTTCATTATGTAAGTCTCGTTTCATAATTTCGTCAGTACTATGGTCTAAATCTTTAACAGGAGATTTAGTTTGATGACGAGTATCAATAAGTGGAGTTTTAGGCCTAGCAGGTAGAACTTCTCGAGTTTGCGTACAATATATATCAGCTGTAGGGGTTTTACTTCTGTCATTCTTCTCTTTCCCAATAAGCCTATTATCATTTTTGCGTGGTTTGTTACGAATATTTGAATTTTTGTTGCAGTAATTTCTTTGAACACATATGGTAGCTTCACTACTGTAAGGACAATTTTTTAGTACTTGTACAACCTTGTCATGAGTCATGTTTTGTAAATTAATATTATTAATTTCAAGAAGAATGTCACCCTCCTGTAAGTTTTTGCACCGATGGCGATCTAAAATCTTCTTTACTCTTTGGCCACAGGCACTATCTGCAATGGTAAAACCAAATCCCAAGTTTCCTTTTACAATTTTTACTGTTACTTCCAATTTTCCTACATTCAGTTTGTTTATTTCTTTTAAAATGTTATCTATATCATGTACAGATTCTTGGTTACTATTTGTTTCACTTCTATTGTTGTCATTCCTGTCTAAGAAATTATATTTACTTTCTAAGCTACTCAATTGTTTTTCAACTGAAACCACTTGAAGATTATCATCTACTGCTATTGTCGTAACAACCTCTGTATTTGGATCATTAGGGTCAAATGGTAATGGATAACCTCGACAAACTTCTAAAGAAACAGTTGAACCCACACTAATAGACTGAAACAGTCGAACAATCTGATTATGTGTGTATCCTAATACACAAATGTCATTAACATAAACAATTACATCTCCCATTTCTAATTTTCCATCTAACCAAGCAGGTCCTTTAGGTACAACAGATTTTATTTGTAAAAATTCATCAACCCCATCATCACCGCCTATAATAGTAAAACCCAAACCTCTGGAAGATTTTACCAAAGATGTTGTAATACGCTGGCCACACAGTTCAACAGGATCTTTTGTAAAAGGCAAACGACTTATGGATGATGTTGAAGCTTGAGCAGCTGCTCTTTTAGCTTGAATAACAGGGTTTTCATACTGTGTTCTTCTATTTACATGGTCGATGAAGTAAATTCCATAATGAGGATCACTAATTTTTTCCCAACCATAAGGCAATTCATCATCCATACAATCTTCTAAGGACTTCTTTTGAAATTTTGAAAGCCTAGGATCTAGCCAGTGTGATGTACCCGTAGAATGGCTGTGAAGAGCATTGAACACAATAAAACTTAACTACTTGGTAAATTTCATACATAAGACTTTTCATAAACCTTTCATACTTAGATTATATTACAACCCATTATGTAATGAAACATGTTTGAAAATACTTAATGAATAGAAAAATGGTCATAAATATGTAAATAATGCTTACTCTATAAAATACACCTCCCCACTTTCTGTATATGCTTTCTCCCATTTTGGTGGTAGTGGACCCAGGTCATTTGTATCTTCTTCGGTATGCCCATTAAAACGTTCTTTATCTTCTTCGCCAAAATTAGAATTAGTAGAAGAAACACTATCACCTTCTGTTTCTACCCTTAAAGGTTGTGACAAACTGCTGTTGTCACTTTTGTGACTCATTTTAAATTTTCCTTAAATATAAATCGGTCTTCTTCTTTCATGATATTAAAAAAAAAATCATACATTTATTTCATATTAGACAATGTTGCACTATCTGAATTGGTTCAGAAGTTCACTATGATTATAGAGAAATAAACATTCGTTTTTTATTTATTAAATTTCTTGAACACTATCAAAATCACAATACAGATATTTTCTTCTTGTTCTTATTTCTGTCCGTCCATAGTTTCTGTCACATTTTTGTGGTTTTTATAAAATGTACAATTTAGCCAACTACCACGAATTGATATTAGCTGATATTAGGCACTTATAAAACATTATTGATAATATTAGAAAATTAAAC
Source organism: Agrilus planipennis (assembly GCF_000699045.2). Taxonomy (NCBI): domain Eukaryota; kingdom Metazoa; phylum Arthropoda; class Insecta; order Coleoptera; family Buprestidae; genus Agrilus; species Agrilus planipennis. The sequence goes on along the minus strand of NW_020438871.1, from coordinate 992 downwards.
TGTTTAATTTGTTTTCAGTAAAACAGTATAAAACATTAAAAGAATGCTTGAACTTATACAAAAAAAATATCGTTTCACCATTGGACTATAATGTAAACACTATTTACCATTTCGGTGTTGTCATTAGATAGTCATTACATGGTCATTATACATAGATAATAGATACACAAAGGGTCATTATACGTTAACCAAAGATTAGAGATATATGGTAATTGTATATAATACTTTTAAAATTTTGTTATTTTCTTGTTAACTTTTGTATGCGTTTTAATGTAATTTCGTGTCCTTTTTATTTAATGGTATAGTTAATTTGTTTTTTCTTGTTTTGTTCCACAGATTAACCGGTAATTGAAAGCGTGTTGATGTTTATCCTTATACTGCTACAATATTGACAGTTGGAATGGTGTGCAATGGTGAAGTTCTATTTGCATTACCTTTGTGCAGTTTTGCAGTTTATTACGGTAAGAATGTATACCTTTTTTTAATTATTTCAGACTAAAATTGAAAGGTATTGGTTACTAATGCCTTAGTAATCTATAAAATTTTCACACGATTTTGTTTGTAATAAAATTTGTGTTTCTGAATATTTGGACGTTCTTCCCTAAATAAGTAATATTTGAAAATTGGATAATTTGTTTATAACTTATTGGCCAGTTACTAAAAACTGTAATACGTAATTTTAATATTAGATAAGTATAATTGAATAATCAATACTAACATACTATGTGTCCCCTGGAGAAAATAAAAATACTAAAATTAATAGCAATACTTGTTTGCATGGTTATTCCAAAATGTAGCTTAAAATTCTACTCTTTAATGTAACATATTATGAAACATTGGTTTCTCTTTAGTCCTCAGGAAAAGGTGAAGGTGCCTTTTTTGTATTGGGAACGGATGCAGTGTGTTATTGTTAAAAGAAGGATTTGTGACATGAATTGGTAAGTAACAATTAAAAATAGTAGATGTAGTTCTAAGTCAATTTCTTAGAATTA